>NC_087204.1:43668250-43695750 GCF_015104395.2 Macrobrachium nipponense
TCTCTTTACAGAACAAAACAACATATCACAGAAACAATAACATCTATTTTTCAGAAACAAACTAAAATCTCATTTTTCAGAAGCAAAACTAACATCTATTTCAGATCATACAATAATATTTTTCAGAACAAACAACTAACATCTATTTTCACAAAAACTAGAAACCTTAACACTCTTTCACAGAAACGAAACTAACATCTATTTCACAGAAACAACTAACATCTATTTTAGAGAAACAAAACTAACATCTATTTCACAGAAACAACTAACATCTATTTCAGAGAAACAAAACTAACATCTATTTCACAGAAACAACTAACATCTACTTTACAGAATCAACTAATATCTTTTACATTACAGAAACAACTAACATCTATATTCTACAAAAACATCTAACATCTACATTACAGAAACAACTAACATCTAAATTACAGAAACAACTAACATCTATACTTTACAAAAACAACATCTACATTGCACAAACAACTAACATCTACACTACAGAAACAACTAACATCTAAATTACAGAAACAACTAACATCTATATTTTACAAAAACAACATCTACACTACAGAAACAATTAGTATCTACATTACAGCGCCTCAGTGGTCGCGAGTTCGATTCTCGGGCATTCTGGTGACAGAAGTTCACACTCGACGAGGTTCGGAAAGTCACGTAAAGCCGTTGGTCCCGTTGCTGAATAACCACTGGTTCCATTCAACGTAAAAACACCATACAAACAAACAGCATCTACATTACAGAAACGACCAACATCTACTTTGCAGAAACAATTAACATCCGCATTACAGAAACCACTAACATTAATTTTGCAGACCCAACTAACACGGAACCAACTAGCATCTACATTACAGAAGCAAAACTGACAAAAATGAAATCGATTATGATAGTGCATTAATATAAATAAAATAAAATCGATAATGATCATGGCCTTTGAAAATATACATTTCCGAGCCATCTTTTGTACTCGATGGCATCGATACTGACGAAACACGGCGAGAACAATTAGGCTGCTTCAGCGCTGACGACTTCATTGACCTTCAAGATAAATCATGACGTCAGAGGAAATAGGGAACAAAGCGCTTTAGACCCACAGTCATTGAGAGGTATGTTGGTAATGGCGTAAGAGATTATTTCAATGAAACTTAATACGGAATAGATATTTGGCGCGAGTTCATCATAATCATCACACTTTTAGACTCGCTGAAGATGAGGGTGATGACTAAGTCTTTAAACATCACTTATGAGTTAATAGATTTTTTTTCCTTTAAATCATTTTATTGCTTAAGGTGGCTGGTGATCTGCCTATGGGCAATGATATTTCCCAAAATTGCATCGTTCTACGCGTTGGAGACTGCCTAATACTGATCAGATTTCCATACTGACTGAAGTAATCAGAAACGGATCTTCAGTCATCTCAACTACACTAGTAAACAAGAAAAAAAAAAAAAAAAAACCTTCACTGGGAAAGAGCCGGAAACAGCCGTTCCGATCGTCACAGCAAAGAAAATAATAAACAAGGTGGTAAGAACCATTACAATAATTTTGGCATATTTTTATTTTAGCGTTTTCGGCCTATTAAATCGGCTCACACTTATGTTTACTTTTATATATTTTGCTTATTCAATCTGTAAGTTAATTAAAACATGCAATATTGCTAATCTGTTTCGGAATACTTTGCTGACAAAGCCAACATGAGAGTACAACACAAGATGATGTTTCTGTTCAAAATGTTTAGGAGGGAATTCTTATCTCTTCAAAAAAATAAATAATGATAATAAAATAAATAAATAAATAAAAATCAAAATCAAACAAAAAATTATGATTTGATACAATTTCAAAAATTACTTCTGGGGATACCATACGATTTGATTGAAATTTCCAGCATTAGTTTCTTTTATTATTAAAAAAAAAACCTAAAGATAAAAATGTTTTGTTAAATTAATCTGTACTGAAACCTAGATAAGAGGTGAACGGATCCAGAGTTACAGAAAAAAATATATATATTTGGAAAATTAATAAAATTTATTACCCAGAGTGGCCAAGTGAACCCAGTTCTGAAGACATGGAATTACTGAAATAAAGATACGCCTTAAATAACATTTAGCGACTGGATATGAGGGACTGATTTCTAATAACCGAAGAAATTGTTTTGGTTAACGGAAGAATAAATGTAACGAATATTCTCAGTATAAACAAAATTGTCAGTAATGAATGTACTTCGGAAATATAATTCTCTGTATACTAACGAAACGGAGAGGGTTAACCTTTCTTTAGCTGTGTAAAAAAAAACTGCTATGAAGTAAAGATGTACGTAGATTGCTTCCTTGATAAAGATATGAAAAACAAGATAAAAGAAAATGTAGGAAATAGCACTTCATTAAGGATACGCAAAAAGGATATAGAGAAACTGAAGAAATTTAGACATAAAATTTACCTTTTTCCAGTTGGAAAATAAATAAAGAAGTAAATAAATGAATAAACAAGAGAATTTATTCACAAAACCGTTTCCGAGTTATTCACAAACGAACCTAGTCCTAGGTTAGGAAAACATACAAGAGAACAGGTATGATTTGCAAGCAGCACATATAATCAAAAGCACCAAAACCTTTTCCACTATAATGGCAACATGATCGAGAATAAAGTCAAGCGCATGCACAAACAAACACGCAAATCGTTACATGTGACAGGATTAGACACAAGTGCAACTGGCACTCAGGACCCGTATCATTTCAGGATGACAAGTCTCATTTAAATTTGCCGAATGATTTCCGATGATACTTCAAGGTATTACGCCTGACGATTGAAAGCAAACACGACGGCGGGAGATTTACGTCAGCCATTATTTCAAAGGATCAAAACTTTTTCGAATAATGTTTTCGGCGAGGTTTGCCGGTTTGGTGACATTTGAAACTGGACACTGAACGAATAAGTAAATTTGCAAGGGCTCAGGATAAAACAGAGAAGTCGTTTTACACCACAAGGTTTCCCCAAAGTTAATAAAAACATATTGTAATGTAGTACAAGGAAAATAAGAATACTACATACAGGTGAACAATATGGTACAAAAAGAAAAAAATAAAATTAATACGCGGACGGTCTGGTCTCGCTTCGGAAGGCAAACAAACGTGTGTAAGTGTGTGTGTGTGTGTGTGTGTGTGCAGGACCCGGGGAGCGCGTACACGGATTCGCCCTTCGGGCCATATATAACGATCATGAGCCTTGTATTACACATGACGTATTCATAAAGCCATCGGCCGTTTATCCCAGACCTGGGATATGCGCCCTCTTCCACCGTCTCGATATACACCCTACCCTGGCCTGTTCCCTCCCGTTCCCCCACTGCCTACTCCCCACGAAGGTGGAGTACCCCGCGGCGAATATTATTAAGTAACCCTGGCACAAACAAGGCCCGAAAGGAAAAAGAGGGAGGCCGCAGTGGGCACTAGATAAGGTTTAGGCGGATAAAGACAGACAGGGTAATCGCCAATAAAGATAGACGTTGGATGCGAAGGAAATCTGGTGATGGTTCGAGGGAGAAGGGCATATCAAAATGGAGGGATTATAATGAACACGAAAATCAATTTCATATTTTTTCCACGGGGTGGGGGATGGGAGGATGGGGAATTAAATAGCTTAGAATTTTTGTTTACGGTTCAGATTACCATCGAATTAAAGGCAACTATTGCATTTGGCGTTTATTTGAGATAAATCTTTTATTTATGTAAAATTAAAACAGGATATCTATAAACGATCATAATTTAAATAATAACCTGTAAAACTACACATGTGGGCTTCAGGAAATTTATGATGGATGCTGAATTGCATCAAAATCTTATTCGTCATGATAAAAAGGAGTAATATTAATCTAAAAGAGATCTGCATCGAAAACAACAATTTAGCCACATGCATACATGCACGCAAAGCTATATCCATTTTTGAAAAAACATCCTCAAGAGGCCTCAAAATCTTTCCATTTATATTCCTTTCTTTAGTTTCCTTTCTTACTCTTCAGCTATTATACCTGAATTCCCTCAGTTAACCTGGTGACTCACTCTTTTCTATTTTACAATATAGGCAATACAAATACACGCATACTCGTACACAATCAGATTGTTGTACAGTTGACATGAAGAACTAATAGACCCTAGTAATTTAAAAGATGAATAGGGTATAGCGAAATTACAGAGTTTCGGGGAGGGAAGTGCGACCACAGACTGGCAGGCTCAAACTGGCTCTAGGACCACACAAAACGCAGTGTGCATCGGTCTGCACTACTGAGAGATCACGCTAGGCTTACTCTCTGCTAGCTTGTGTGTTTGTGTTAGTATTTTGTTGCCTAGTATTTGGAATGCAACCTCTAGGACAGACAGTTTTGGCATAGAGTATTATATTGCAGGCAAAAGTATTGCTCCCATTCAGAAAACAGAATGAAAATAAATATATGGATGACTTTTTACGGATATATGGATAAGAATTATCTGAGACAATTGGTAATGGAAATGAGGCAACTTATCATGGTCTCTTCCCAATTGTATACTATATCAGACTTCAAAAACGGTTCTAAAGAGCCATAACATGGGATTGACGATCATTGTGCATATACTCTTATATACATGCATACACACTCAACACACTATATATATATATATATATATATATATATATATATATATATATATATATATATATATATATATAGTGTGTGTGTGTGTGTGTGTGTGTGTGTGTGTGTGTGTTTCGTAAGTAAGATGCCCACACTTTGATTCCACAAACAGAAGTGGAGTGCAATTACATTTGATTAAATCTTAATTAAGATTCTTCTGGCGACCAAAGTAGTGAATAAGTTAAGTGCCAATTTGCTGAACTGGTGAATCGTAGAGTGAATGATGAAGTGTTACGTTCTACAAGTAACCTGTCTTAATGGGAGGTTTTATACATACACACACATATATAGATACATACATACATATATAGTATGTGTGCGTGTGTATATATATATATATATTATATATATATATATATATATATATATATATATATATATATATATATATATATATATATATATATATATATACACACACACACACACGCACACACACACACACTATATATATATATATATATATATATATATATATATATATATATATATACTATTGTGTGTATATAAAGCATATATATGTTATATATATATATATATATATATATATATATATATATATATATATATATATATATACATATATATATATATATATATATATATATGTATATATATTGTGGTATATATATATATATATATATATATATAGAAGCAGCTTTTGCACACAGTTATTTCTCGATTTAACGTCAGCGCATGGATGTGGCAGCAATCAATATCTTGTGTTTTCTCCAGAGCCACCTTCTCTCGGTTAAAACAGCATAATGTTGCAAAAAAAATATTCAAGCAAGATTAAAATCAGAAACCATATTGAATAAATGTTACTGAACGCCATCCCTACCCAAACCATACCCCCGTGCCTATTCCCGCCGTAAATGGAAAAGATAACTTCTTTATCACATTTAGCATGTATCAGACAACTTACGCAAAGGTGATCAAGTCAGCACATAATGGTTGTCAATCATTTGGCTATTCACAAAATCTGAGAAGGCCACGGGTCTCCCGGGGATAAGGATGTAAACACGATCATTAAAGACCTCCCGAGTGATAGTGACAATGTAGCTATAAAATAAACCAAAAACTGACTGAGACCTGATCAGTCATGTGAAAATAAAATAAACACAACAGAAACAGAAGCAAGAACAACAGCAAATCATTATTTGGCAAGAAAAAGACGTTACACTGATAGATAAAAAAAAAACATCAAGTACAGCAGCAAAATCAAATAAAATCTGACAAAATAAATATTTTGATGCCGTCGAAAACAACTACAATAAATCCAATAAAAATAAATATATATTTCGAAACGCGTGTTTTGGCTAATCGTCATTTTATCCAAAAAGGATTAAGAGATAGAACGCGCGCAGGGAAGGCATTCCCGGGGAGTGGGGGGGGGGGGGGGGGGGCGTGGAAGGGGAGAGAAAGGACTCGGGTAGGATTGGGAGTTGATGGGGGGGAGAGCGTCCTGATAGTCGAGCCAGGGGCCTTTATGGAAAAAAATGTATAACAGCGAACTTATAAATAAACGGACCTATAATTACCAGTATTTAGTACATGATTTATATTTCCAATATGTGACACATCCATCGCATTACTCGTTAGAGGGCTTCATCCGATGACTCGCTGCGTGTCAGTCATAAACAAAGTGATGCTCGAAATAATGAACCAGGGAATGGCCCCGAAACATGTTATTATGCGTCGCATTTTCACGGCGGCAAAGCCATTCGCTTGATTATTGGACTGTGTGTCCTGAGCCCATATCAATATTATACAAATAAATATATAACATACATTGCGACACAACAAATATATGTAACTTTACCTTTCAGAATTTATGTCGTGTATTCTTGGTACTAAATCTTACAATATTTAAATAATACATAATCTTACATCATTTTTCTTTGAGTCGAAAAGTTGTTCTACGTTTAACAGAGAATTTGCGATCTTCCCGTTTATGAAAAACTATAAATTTAATATAAAACATCACTGTATCATCACCCTTTCATACAATCATTATCATATCACGACCATCACCATCGCTGCCACAAACGTCCCATGACGTCGAGAGCCTCTGTGAAATTCCGCCACTCATGTCATTCCTGTGCTTTGTCATGTCCATAGCAATATTTTCAAAGGGTAGCACTTTGTCTAATACGATGTTTATCTTATTTTATTTTTTTAAGTTTATATATATATATATATATATATATATATATATATATATATATATATATATATATGCAATTTATCTTCTCTCTCTCTCTCTTCAAAATAAATAAACAAATAATTAGATATATATTTGTTTGTATGTATGTATGGATACAACATTTAATGTAATATATATATATATATATATATATATATATATATATATATATATATATATATATATGTGTGTGTGTGTGTGTGTGTGTGTGTGTTTATGTATTTGTGTGTATGAGCTCCGGTCAGATTCTTGTGAATCTGAGTTGGTGTCTTAATTTTTGTGATCCTTATTATTCAATGCTCGAGATATTTAGATTTATCCTTCAACATTAATCGTATAAGTTATCCTGAAAACGTCTCCTAAAGTTAACCACATTAACTTTTTCATCTCACCTTTTAAGGTTATTTTCCTCGTCGTCCTCATGTCAAATAAATCTTGTAATGATACTCTTCTTTATGAGGTGACAATTTATTTTTACTATTAATTCCCCACGGCAACTTGATTCTGCAGTTGCTCAATAAAAGTAGTTAAAAATACCAAATAATAAACTTTTCTATTCCCCATTTCTTACAAATTTAACCTGGACACTACCACAAGTTTCAGAAGGGGTCTATAACCAGCCGGAAACCTCTCTTCCAGTGCGTTTCGTCATTATTGATATATATATATATATATATATATATATATATATTATATATATATATATATATATATATATATATATATATATATATATATATATATATATATATATATATATATATATATATAATAACAGAGAGAGAGAGAGAGAGAGAGAGAGAGAGCGAGAGAGAGAGAGAGAGAGAAACTCCGACATCCAGCTTACTCGGGATACGTGCAAGAGTTTCCACTGACGCATGAATTGCAAACATTGTATTTCTAACCTAACGTGAAGTGGTCTTTGTAATTAATAATCATACTAAGTACTGTTCATGTTGACAACATGGATCAAATAAAAAAAACGCAAATTAAGCAGGTTCATATATTTTCAGTTATAAGCGGAAACAAAAAATATTTGAACAGAAAGTATAGCCTCCAAATTCATTACATCAAATAAATTAAAACGTGCTAAAATCTACGGACAGATAGCCCGTTGTTTCGCCGAGAAGGGGGAAAAAATGCGATATATTTTTTACATTAAAAATAATTTTTCTGTAGGCTTTAATAAGCACATTATTCATTTTTTACATCTTAATTCTAATAAATAAATAATAAATATCCTATCCTAAAATTCATGTATCTTTCACTCAACGCGAAACCCCCTTTTCAGACCTTTTTCAGAACTTTCCTAATCTCCAACAACAATAAAGCAGATTGTAGGCTTACTCCCTGATTAAGCGAAAATTAATTTCCTCTCCACTACTCTTTCTTACCCCTTTCCTACCCTAACGTAATTACACACATCTTCACTCTCCTGTAATTCGGCTTTCAATACATTTATCGTGTATTTTTATGCAAAGACAATTTTAACTATTCTTAAAACATGACTTCCAGTGCATTTTACATTTGACTCTCGAGAAGGAAGTCCCGAAAGACTTTATTTTCCAGGCCTTGGAATTCAAACAAATGAGCAAATGCTATGTTCTCAAGGCAACGGAAGCCGGACGAACCTCAGCACTGGGTATTTCTCATGCAGGACGGAACAAAATTCGGCTTCTCAGGATTATTTGGGAACATTTGGATGCTAAACGCGACTGAACTAAAAGTAGAACCGGCTTTCACTGAATGTGGCTGTACAAACAGCGTCAAATCATCCGAGGAATTTATTCATCTCTGTAGATGTCGCCTTGATTTGGGTTCTTCCAAATTGTAATTTTTTTTTATATATTTTGCTGATTTGATCTCGAATTGAAGCTGTGCCTTTCGACATTACAACTGCAGAGGCAGTGGTTTTAAGTTTGATTATAAATATTGATTTACACGCTTACTTGAAAAGGTTTCAGAACAACATTTTACTTTAAGCTTTACGTTAATCATGGATTTAAATTATTCATTTAAGATATGAGGTTCTGAACACCTCAGAGAAATCACAAGCACAAAATTGACTCTACTCTCACTGTAATTTCCATCTACTTCCAGTTCGAGTTTTGATATAGACTTAAAACGGTAATTTTCAATAAAAAAGGGAATCCTAAATGTAAATGCTTTTTTCTAAATCAACATAGATTTCTAACTCGTTGTTGGTGTCTGCTTGTAAGTAAAAGTATTCTACAAAAATGTTCTTAGTTCTGAGCACTTCCGCAAAACAATGAGCTTCGGCTGGAAATTTTTTGCTCGGTGAATCACATTAGATAAAATACATTTCAGAAACTGGTTTCTATTTCATAATTAAAAAAAAAACAATGCGACTCAAGGTAAATGTTACTGGTCTGGACCAAACTTACATGTTACGACTAAAAAATCTGAGAATATTGCTACAAAAATACTATTCTTTGCACTTCGCACATGTTCTATGTCGTAACCAAACACTCTACAAAAATGTACAGATAAAAATACTCTTTAATTCAAAAAAATCTATTTGAATAAAATAATCAATATTAGTTAGAATTTTATTAAATGCCTAGAAAACGCTAGGACTGTCCATAAGTTTCCTTGTTCAAGACCAAAAAACCGGATAATGTGAGCTAGAAATTTCGATAAATTTCTACAAAAATACACGACCCAAATTTCCCCGTTTCCAACCCAACACCAATAACGAGACTGTTTGAAATTCGTCTCTATTTTCATTGCAAACAGTTCCTTATAACAACAGGGCCGAGGGGTTTCAGTTACTCAGCTTCCGGTGTAATCAATCTCTTATCTTTATGTGTTGAGAAGAGGGAACAATAATTATGCAAAACTAATTTAAAGTTACAATGACCTGCCATGGCTAGTTAGTTTCGAGATGAAATACGACTGATGGACTGATGAGGGCTACGAGGTAGTGCTGGTAGGTATGAAAAACATTGCCTTATTAAAAAAAATAGAAAACAAATAAAAGAAATAAAAAAGCTTAAGAAACGGAAAATCGTGAAATAGGAAGTGAGTGGATAAAGACGCGAAAATAACAAGAAAATAAATGATAGATAGTGATAAACGAGAAAAATGTTACGCAAAAACTATAGACTAGAAAATGCTGATGGAAGGATGAACAGAAGAACAAAGACAAAACAATTAAGTAAATGATGATTGAACAGAAGGTGGATTAGAAAAGCAAAAATTATGATTTGATGAAGAGGTGGGAAAGAAAGCAAAATGAATCAGAGACAGGAACTCGGAAAGTAAAAAGAACGATTGTTAAATATCATACAGGAAGGGGAGAGAAATACAACCAAACTGATACCCAAATAGAAAGTTAACCTATCCATGCAAAAGTTAGTAAACCTTAGTTTAACCAGACCACTGAGCTGATTAACAGCTCTCTTACGGCTGATCCGAAGGATTAGATTTTTTTATTTACGTCGTTAGGAACCAATTGGTTACTTAGCAACGGGAACTACACCTTATTGTAGGATCCGAACCACATTATATAGAAAAATGAATTTATTATCACTAGAAATACATTTCTCTTATTCCACGGCGGCTGTAGCTGAAAGCGAACTCGGGTTACTAGATCGGTAGGCGAATATGCAACCGATTAGTCCAGCGAGGAACTAAGCTATACATGCATTTATACGAGAAACTGATTGCGACAAGACAATAAAAAACACCACCAATGGAGCTATTAATTATGAGAGAGAGAGAGAGAGAGAGAGAGAGAGAGAGAGAGAGAGAGAGAGAGAGAGAAGCCAAGTTAAACATTAACATAGTAAAAGTGAAAATATTTAAATGTACCGAAACAGGTGGTTATACATCCACCAACGTGTACAAGCAACTGAAAAGGAATGAAAAAGACGGAAACGCGCGGTGATGAAAGCCCATAAGAAAAAGTGCGTGATGCCTGATCGAAGAAACCATTAGAGCTTTCTGGTAAAAAGAAGGCACGAGAAGATATCCAAGGGAATCTTACACAAGTCGTCAAGAATAAACACGGAAACGCGAACACAAGCAACTCGATGGAAATAAGAAACAAACAAGAAATAAATAAGAAAAAAAAAAAAACCAAAGTGAAGGGAAATTGCTCTATCAAGATCATCGCCCAAGGAAAGACTTCATTCGACTCAGTAATGGCGTAAACAGCAACATGGACGTTTTCAGGTTAAGTAAAAGACTCCTAAAACTTCGCCGCCTTTAACCATTTAGCTCATTTTCTTCCGAATTTGAGCGAAGGGAAAATAAGACAGAATGGCAAGTTGCAGAGAGGTCAGGAAGCAAGAAAATATCTTGGAGGGTCTTCGATACCTGTTGGAAGTTGGGAGATCTAAGAGGGGATGTTTTACTGTTCGAAGCTTATTATCTTTTCTAATGCAAGTTATATTATGGTAAATATAACTTGGGGGAGTGAAGACCAGTCAATACCGGATAGTGTGGTGAGAATGTCACAATCAAAATACTGCTTCAGATCAGACTGTCAGATGTTCTACCTAAGCTTCAAAGAAAACCAATTTCAACAGTAAAGAAAATTCTAAACAAAACGAGTAATTTCATCTTCTAATCTTCACTAAACATCAAAGAAAACAAATTTAAACAGTAAAGAAAGTTCTTTAAGAGTAACGTTAAACTTCACAATATAAATAGGTGTAGGGAGCCCGACTCAAATGTGGTATATTTTGCTGACTTTACGAAACCAAAATAAGTATTCTGTGAAAGAATTGATCAAGCTAACGTTTCGTGAGTGACACATTTAAACCCTTATAGTGAATTACATGCACCGATGAGTGTACCTGTACAGAAATCATGTCATTTTCAGATAATGCATTCCTACATTCTTTATGTAAAATATGGCTATGGTTAAATTTAAAAGTGCTTTAACAGAAATGGATAAATCATTACTATAACACAATAGTAATTAGGCAAATGAAAGCCTTCTTTTCATGAATAGTTCATTATTGTTACCACCTTAGGTTTAATTCAGCTTCGTTATAAGATAGCAGGATCCATATGTCAATAACTGCTTAATGGCGTCGCAAGTTTTTTTTTTCAGGCGGGCGGAACCTTCTATTTACTTCCATGTTTCTCGAATCCGTCAAATCTACATTTTCTCTTTTAAAAGTGATAATCAATATCAAATTGGCTTACCTATACTAGGGATATTCGCCATCTCGAGTCCCTAAATACGATATAAATATTGAATAAAGAACCTTTCTTCTCGTCTTCAGGAAAGATTTGGAATCTCAATCAAAACTTGTATCAAAATCTCTATCTACTTTCATTAAGACCATGAATCCTTTACGTTCACATTTCAATCAGATTAAGCGAATATCCATGATGCAAGGGAAAGGTCAGTGCAGCTCCTCTGCGATTATTCTTCGCTTGTTCGTCAGGGAAGACGATGCAAAATCTCGTTATGAAATTGGAAAGATTTCACTCAACAGAAAAGTCTTAATTATTACTTTTCTTTGTTCGTCTGTGTTCTGCACTAAAGCTGAGACAGTAGTAAGAGTAGTAGAATTATTATCAGTACCAGGAACAATACGCTGCTTACTTTGACCTTTGAAAATATTCAATGAAACAATAAGATGAATCTTAAACTGGCATAACGATCTAGAATGTATATAACGAGCATTTCAGTATTACAGACATAGTACAAAGCGCAGGTGGAAAAACATGGCATATTCAGTAGTATAAAACAGGTTAAACGCTATTAAAATTACATGAATGTAAAAAGCCGATACAAATGCAAGGGACACAAGGATAAGGATTAAGGAGAGATGCTGGGTGGTGGGCAGATCCGATGATGAAACCGACCTGCCATAGTTTCAAGCAAAACGCTACGAGACTGAGACTCGAGCAAATAGCGATGAGGACGCACAAAGAACCGACGGAAATACTGAAGTCTAAAATATAGGTCACTGGGCAAAAAGTCTTCAATGTTAATATTAGGAGACTTGGAAAACGTTGGCGCCGATTGAAAATAAACTCTACGTAAATATTACATATAATATGATATTAATTGAAGGTAAACTCGAATGGAAAAATTTACAGACGTGGGATTCCTATCTCCAAAATATTTACAAATTTGCTGCAAATGTTAAACTGTGCATATTATAAGATCATTTTTTTAAATTTCGCTAACCTAACGGTACACAACATATAATATATATATATATATATATATATATATATATATCATATATATTATATATATATATATATATATATATATATTAGGGTATATATATAATATATATGATATATATACATATATATATATATATATATATATATATATATATTATATATATATATATATATATATATATATTTATACATCTGACAAAATATCTAAACACATGGATGTAAACGTGCATATATTCAAACATATATGAACACATACTAAGTTCAATATGCTTTTAACTATGTACTTAATGTACTCCTGGAAGGCTATTGAACATGCATGTATTTGTCTAGTACATGTATGCAGATTAATATCTCGAAATGTGCATCTCAAGAGACGAAATAACGTGATAATATAATACTAAGAAAAACATAGCGAAAAACAAATGGATTGAACGTGAAGCGGATGCTTTGCTAAGAAAATTGAAAACGAGGTGAAATGTCCCACCATTAATTCATTCGTGTTACGAGTATATGTAATTATCATGTACTTCACTGGACAAATCTTCGTTTTTGTTGTGCAATATTAAGTGATGAGTTATACGCAACATTCAGATTGAGAAGCGAAATCAACATTGTATTTCATTTTACATACATATTGCAGGCAATGTATTTTAGAGAAAACGTGACAAGAGCTTATTGATGCCAAATATATTTTTTTAATCAACAAATAGTATTTTTATTTCACCAGTTTGATACTGCTTACCAAATTTTACTTACGAAATGACAATTTACAATAAAGTTACTTTTGTTAATTACGACATGAGAACATTCATAGCAAGGCTATCGTGAATGCAATATTGATCGACGAGAAAATTCGAAAATGATATAACAATGATAACTCGACGGATATAGTTCTGATATTTCAACCATTTTGCTAAGATCGCAATATTATTTATTATATATATATACATATATATATATAATATATATATATATATATATATATAAAACACATTCTCCTTAAATACAAGGAGAATGTGTGGATGACACCATGCGTGTGACCGCCATATAATATATATATATATATATATATATATATATATATATATATATATATATATATATATATATATATATATATATAGGTACAAGCATGGTGTCATCCTCAAATTCTCCTTGTATTCAAAAGTTTACGAAATAGTTATGCATTATGAAGCTATGTCCAACACCACAAACACAAATATAGTTACACACACACACACACACACAACACACACATATATATATATATATATATATATATATGTGTGTGTGTGTGTGTGGTGTGTGTGTGTGTGTGTGTATAAAGTCGAATCCTCAGCCGCAGTGGCCTGTACCCTGTATCAACAGAAGCAATCTTTTTGTCTCATGACCAAAAGCTGAGTCATTTCCCCGAAGACATGGCGCTCCCCTTCGCCCTCCCTACTTCCGCCCTGAAGATTTTATAAGACTCCGCCAATCTTCTTTCCTTCTGTCTACCGATCTTTACTGTTTTCTCTTTGACCTCCTCCTTTTGGGTCTTTCGAAAAATGTGGTCGGTTGTGACGGGGCCAATTTTACTTTGTTCATTTTTATTGTGATTCATTATATTCTACTGTTCGATAGGTAGCATTTGTAACATCTATTAATTATGACGCTCGTGTGTATATATTTGTAAGAGTGAATACCTGTATTTCTAATAGTACGTCAGTCTTATACAAAAATAATACGCGCAAACTTTAACGCATTCACACACTTAACAGAATGGATGTAGGAAGGTGCAGAGAGTATTAATCAAGCATTTGCTATGAAATAGTTATGTGAGAAAGTGATTGAAAATATA
The DNA here is from genome assembly GCF_015104395.2 of Macrobrachium nipponense. NCBI lineage: Eukaryota > Metazoa > Arthropoda > Malacostraca > Decapoda > Palaemonidae > Macrobrachium > Macrobrachium nipponense. The sequence continues at coordinate 43,683,161 of NC_087204.1, forward strand.
TGGAAAAAAGCTGTGTGGTTCAAAAGTGAATTTACAAAAAGTATGTTATAGAAACTAGAAAGTCGTTGGAAATATACGACGTAGAAATTAAAATGCTAAGACTGATTAAAAGATTTTATGGTCTAAGGGAAGTGCGTGTGAGATCTCGTAGTTCGAAACGTGATTAATAATGCTAATGCTAAAGTGATATAAAGAAAATATTCGCAACTTTACCCGTATAAATACAGCAATTTCTTCTGACAATACAAATAATATTAATCTATGAATAAGTTGCTACTACACCCACATGAGTCTATGTCTCTAAACCGACGAATGACTATAGTAGATTCGTATCAACCGTGCATCTGATGTCTAGGCCAGTCTCTTACGACGCTCCTGAATGGCTGTTGATAAGCTAATCATAGGGCTGGAAACTCTCAGTCTCTCGTAGGCAGTTCACATAGGCAGGATGTATGTTCCACCTCTCCTGAGGGTAGTCTTTCAAAAGTATCCATCAGGAGAGGTGGAACATACATCTTGCCTATGTGAACTCTCGAGAGAGATTGAGAGTTTTAAGCCCTGTGATTGGCTTATCAACAGCCAATCAGGAGCGTCGTAAGGGACGGGCCTAGACATCAGATGCACGGTTGATGTGAATCTACTATACATAGATACATTCTGCAAACAATATGACGTCATGAACCTGGACGCCATTCGTAGGAACAATAATGATATATAGGCGGTAGGAATCTATGCAATTTTATTTGAGAATGAAAGTGTGTCTGTTACAATGCAGTATTTATTTGTGCTTAAGTCATCACTGAATATTAACCAAGTTTACTGCAGGAAATTAACGTTAGCAGTTCACTTCTTTTCAGAAGAGAGTATGACATTCAATGGAAAAGTCTTATTTCCTTCAAACATAAGGTGATGCCATGAAATAAAGAGAAATATATATATATATATATATATATATATATATATATGTGTGTGTGTGTGTGTGGTGTGTGTGTATACATACACCTGTACACACACACTATATATATATACATATATATATATATATATATATATATATATATTATAGACGTGTGCGTGTGTGTTTATGTATATAGTTTGCAATAAACTTTCAGTGGAATTATTTCCTACCAGATATTGACAAACGCGTGAATATTTAATTAACGCATGATCGCAAGTACACTATTATCAGTGTAGATGTATTATATTATCCTATCGAATGTGCAAGAATACTAAGAGCCATTCATTTTAAGCGATTACGTGCTCACTTGTTATGCAAAGGAAATAGCAAAGATTATCCATAGTGAAAATGTCAACGCATTTACTGCTGGAAACGACGAGTAACCGATATGTTCAGAAAGTAAAGGCTCGTGTATTCATAAAAATAAAGCTTTTTGTTTCTATTGTATTCAAGTTCCTCTAAGCGTCTAAATAAAAGAGGAAATGGGTATGCTAATTATGTTGCCTCCAGTGTGCTCTGTTTTCTCTGAGGCTTTAAAAAAAGGGTTGGGGGGGGGGGGGGGAGGTTGGAAACGTGTCCGGTCCCTTGCTTTTTTTTCCTCTGACGCATTTCGCTTTTTCTAAAGTGGCATTACCGAGAGGAAATATATCCTTCATCCTTTTTGCTCGGTGCATTCCACTTTACGTAAAGGTAAACGGTGGAAATACGTTTCCTTGCGCTGTTTTTTTTCTATCATCCTCCAGTTTTCTATGAGGTCTTTAAAAGCTCAAATTGGCGACTGGTCTGAACTTTAGTTGTTTGTCTCGTTTCTGAATCTCGTGAGATAAGGTCAGCTTTAGTAGGGAAATATCTTTGCCATGAATACTTGGACTCCTCCTTACAACCATGACTACACACACACAATAATGTATATACTATATATATATATATATATATATATATATATATATATATATATATTATTATATATGATAAAAGCGAAATATCTTTACCATCAGTACTTGGAATTGTCTTTACAACGCAAACTGATATAGTATATATATATATATCATATATATATATATTTATATATATATATAGATATATATATATATTTGCAAGGTAATATATGGGCAATTGTTATTCATCTAGGTATTTGCATCCTTGGTGTGCACGGATACCTCAAGATGTTTGGAAAGGGTAGAAATTACAGTTCTAGTGAATTTTACCAGAGTATTTTAAAATTACTCTCATTCCTCGCTCAAAAGAGCACCTCGATGTCAAGTGACAAACATCTTGAGCACTTCCCAAGTGAATAAAGGTGAAATGGAAGGAAGACTACGACCATTTTAAGTGGAAAAGTAAATATTATGTTTAAAAGTAAATTGCAAAGAAAATGCGAATAAAAATCCCAGAATGACAGATAAAAATGCCTTGAAATCACTATTCTGCATGTTTCTTCAATATAGAGTTCCATTGCGAACATTTAAAACACGTGTATTGCTGGATATGTTCTAATAGTAAAAGTTAAAGAAAGTAATAAAACAAATAAAACAAAGAGAACAGAAGATTGTTTAATTTCGAATAATATCTCTAACGCTTTTCAAAGTATGTTTTGATAGGACACTGGGGTTTTATTTACACAAGGAAGAACGTCTACATCACAGGCAATTAGGAATGTGAGGCCTATACGGTTTCAGCTGCAGTTCGGGGTTAAGTTTGTTTGTATGGTGTTTCTACGTTGCATGGAACCAGAGGTTATTCAGCAACGGGACCAACGGCTTTACATGACTTCCGAACCACGTCGAGAGAGAACTTCTATCACCAAAAATACACGTCTATCACCCCTCAGTGGAACGCCCGAGAATTGAACTCGCGGCCAACGAAGTGGCACTATAACACCATACCGACCACGTCACTTAGGCGCTACTTCAGGGTTAAGGGATGTTGATCTTCGGATGGCGCAGAGGAAAATCTGATTAACTCTTTCATTTGCCAGTTCCAAATTCTTATGCGCAGGAGCACAAATCCTTACGCTAGGTAAAGCAAGTTATTGGAGTCAGCGTAACTAAAGAATATCCAGACTAAGTGATTTAGAGAAAGTGGTTTAAAATGGTAATTAAGTTTCATTTTTTAGCTATAACGGAATCACAAAAGAAACAAGCCGTGATAAAATTTAAATTCCATTTTAGTTGGCATCAACAGGATTGATGAAACTAAGGATAAGACAAACATTTGGTTCTAACTACCCAAATACCATCAGTTCTTTGGTCGGTAATATTTAAGGGGAAAAATAAAACAAGGTGTGACCTGACCTCCAGCTTACTCGGGACGCGTGTAAAATTTTCCCCCTCACGCATAAGTTGTAAACATTATGTTCCTAACTTCACGTGAAGTGGTCTTCGTAATTAATACTCATACTTAGTACTACTCATACTAACAAGACTCAAATAAAAAGGACACAAACAAAACGCGTTCATATATTCTCAGTTATAAGCGGAAACAAAATAATTGAACAGAAACATAGCCTAAATTCAGTACACCAAATAAATTAAAACGTGCTAAAATCTACGGTCAAATAGAGCCTTGTTTCAACAATGAATATTAAAATGAATACGCTATATTTTGTTAGAAATCATTTTTGTGTACTGTTTAACATGCACATTATTTAATTTTTTACATTTTCATTCTAATAAATATATCACAAATATCCTATCCTAAAATTCCTGTATCTTTCACTCCCCGCGAACCACCTTTTTCAGACCTTTCTAGGCTCTCCCATAGACTCATAGACCTTTCCTGACCCCCCTCACAAGAACAACAACAACAACAGCAACAAAGTAGTTTGCAGGCTTACTCCCCGAGTAAGCGATAACCCAAAGATACTAGCTCATGATCACACATTAGGCTATACCTTTCAAGGTGTGCAATAAAACCTGTGTGTGGGAGTCACAGGTTAAAGACAATCTCAAAAGATAATTGAAAGCCAACGATTGGTGAAAAAAAAAACACCCACATACGAAATTCTGCCAATGTAAATCATCTACGTAGTAATACCAGCTAAATAAACGGGAATGTAAAAAAATTTCTTACTTAAATATGTATCTTTTCATAGTTCAGAGACTTGGAGCTCCATTGATCAAAAGGAATTACAATATGAATTTAACTCAAAAGATTTTGGGAACCATATTAGATTGCCCCTATCTTACTGGATCTCGTTTTATGGAAAAGTAACGTTCCTTGTCTCACAGGCTTTGGCTGAAATTAATGGACCTTATATCCCCGGATAACCTACCGTTTAGAAATGCATATATTCATAACTGTATGCATAAAGCACCAATGTACAACCAAAAAGATAATTGTCTGCAAAAATGAAATATCACTTCTGCTCTTCGTGGTATTTATATGAATACTGTTCGTCCTCATAAGCAATGACAGATATATTAAACACACACACACACACACACACACACACACACACACACACACATATATATATATATATATATATATATATATATATATATATATAGTATATATATATATATAAATACATCTATAATTACATTATTATATATATATATATATATATATATATATATATATATATATATATATATATATATATATATATATATATATATACTATATATATATATATATATATATATATATATATATGCCAAAGCAAGTAGGTGCAAAAAGGGCTGCATCGTCTACGAAGCCCATGTCTTGTTTTCTACGACGAAAATCACGATATAGTTAAGACTAAGCAATAAAAGTAAAAAGCGACAAACTTAACTTTAGCACCGAATATTCGGAAAAGTCTTCTTACGTTACTACTTCATAGAATATATTGACTGGTAACTCTTATTGCAATTAAGCCAGAAAGAAACAACAGCATTAAAGTAACGGAGTGTGAATTTCCATCCTTATTCAATATATAATCATCAAAGAAAAGAGCAGTAAATTTAATATTTTGTTTGACCACAAGGGTGATGAAAGCAAGATATTTCTGACCTCATTACTTTAATCTATAAAGAAATACAACAGTAAAACAAAAGCCAACATAGCGAAGCCTGGGCGCCGTGCAACCCGAAATAGCCTCCATAATAATGGCGGGTTTTGCATTGAAAATTGAGGGAGCCGGGAACAAATAAGCGATTAAAAATCATGAAAAGTCCACATCACAATAATACCCTGACAAGGTTTGTTCCGTAATTAATACAACCGATATACCTTTTTAATAAACAAAGTAATGGGAGATGAAAGAAATCCGTATCCAAGGCTATGGAGTTCAAGATGGTTGTGGAAGTGTCCCTTCGCAAGAAAAGGACAAAAGTACTTGGACGAAAATCCGTTTCAGCAGTTGCCATTAAATCATGAATCGACTAGAGAAACGTTTCGGCCATCACAAAGGACGTCACCATGAAGTCTTATTAATTAAAACATTTTATTTAGGCGTTATCTAAAGCTGATCTATATACGATTTTGTAGAAAGTACAAACACATACTCTCCAGTGTGTGACTGCCCATGTCTGCTTGTAGTGTGAAGTTTGCGTGCTTTTATACCAAACTTACGTTTAACAGAATTCGTATAGTGATTAATCAGAAGAAGATCGATATCAAAAGTACGTGAGCACAAAACATAGGTATAAGCTCATGCGCGTACACATGCGAGTGTTCAAGAGTGTGAATGTTTCTTCGAATGTAAAAACACCCCCTTTCCGCTTCCCTATAAATGTTCCTGAACCGTAAAGAGGAAAAGGGAAGGGGGGGGGGGGGGGGGGGGTGGGGGGGGGGGGGTGGGGGGGGGAATTCATGAAAGCCTGATTAAAATTTGTACAAAAGAGAGCGCGAGAAATGCTTCTCCTCAAATCAATTCACGTCCAAAGCACTTTGGAATACTTGCCTCCTATTCCCTTCGCCCCAGATTATTCCCCTCACATTCCAACCCCTCTTTCGGCTCTTCCGTCTCTTTACCCTCATTTGAACCTCTCCCCTCATCCCTCTTCTTTGAGAACTTGCGAAATATGAGGATAAAAAGAAAAAAAAAAGAGCGAACCGCGTGTCACGGTTCCCTCAGCAACAAGTTTACTCCATTATCCTACGACTGAACTCTCTCTCTCTCACTCACTCTCTCTCTTTCTCTCTCTCTCGTTCTTTTACTTGCTCTTTTTTCTCTCTCTTTCTTACGTTCAACGTTAGTTTCACTTCTGGTTGTCTGCTTTCTGACTCGTTTTACCGAAATAGCCAGTGTTCGTTTCTCAACTTATATTTAGACTGGAAACTAAAGCATAACGCGTTCCTGAGGAGTAAAATAAATAGATAAATAAATAAATAAATAAATAAATAAATAAATAAATAAAAACGAATGAAGGCCATGAAAAACGATAAACAAGAAGCACGTGTTCTTCGATTTCAAGAACGTAAGAAACAAATTTCCAATCGAATAAATATTTCGAATCAACCTTTTTTTTTAGTTTAACTAAGCTTAAGTTATATATGGAAAGCAAAGACTTTTTGTTACATTAGTTTTATTTCTCATCTCAAGAAAATCTACGACGCAATCATACTGACGTCGTTTCCACATTTACATATGTTATTTTCAAGTGACAACAGAGAAATACGAAAATTGTAAAGAAAGAAAAATATGTCTTGTAAAGATAACTGAATCTTAGGATGTCTTAAGCAAAGTCCAGAGAATGAAAAATACTGAATCTTAGTATGTCTTAAGCAAAGTCCAGAGAAAACCAAATAAATAAAATAAGTAAAAAGTCGAAGACAAATTAGTAGTGTCAATAGTAGTCGTAGTACCAGTACAAGCAAACATTATCTCAATGGGAGAGGTATGGTTCAGACCCTATGCGTTATATTATTATATACATTATACAACACACACACACAACACCACACACACATATATATATATATATATATATATATATTATATATGTATATATTATATATATATATATATATATATGTATATCATATATATAGGCATAATAGGCTACACAATTAACAACCCGAAACAGATGTTTCATGGCACGCCACCAGTGTCCCTAAAGACTAACTTTCTACAGAATTATCTCCGATTATTCATCGACGATTACGGCCTGAAGTCCAATTAACTACTTATTGCAAGTCACTATTCACGTCTAATAACAATAAAAAGCCCGGTTGCAAGCTGCACCGAATTTGCCACCTGGAGAGAACTTTTCCCATAAATGTTGCAAGGCTGCAACCATTAATTCGAAACGTTGATTTACAATAATATCATCTCCATTTAATCGCCTAAATTAGAGTGCAGAAAAATATCGGGGGGACGGGGGAAGGGGGGAGGCGTAGACACCTGAGAGGGTAGGAAATTGCCTGACTTAAAACTGGAAATTTCTCAAATTGCAAAGTACGTGATCAGTTCAAGACATTCACAAATAGAATAGAAGTTTATTAAATACTATCATAGAGGCATAATTACGGTAACAGGTCAGCTCACATGTATGAAATAAAAAGAATAAATGCGAGTTATGAAAATAAACGTATTTACACACACACACACACAGTCTTTCCGTTTCATCTAAAATCATATGTTTGTTTACTACTAATTTCACCTTAGAGAATATGAATTCAGGTCTACTTCGGCTCATGGTATAGATCAACCAAATTACCCGTCCCTCCCCCATTCCCTATATTTCTTATTCACAATCTCACAAAATAATCCGTCTACGGTTGTTTTTAGTCTTTTTCTTATGTTATTAACTAAACTCTCCTTATGACAGGTGTGTTAATCTTTCTTTCACCTATGAATATTCCAATAAGACTTTGGGCTGCTCTGAATATATAGCTTTGTCAACATCTTCAGGCTACTTGCGCAAAAATTTTCTCCTATCCCTTCTTGATCTTCGTTCAACTATGTAGACTGGAGTACTTAGACCCTTTGCTTTGCGTCATCCCCACCTTGAAATTTACTTACAAGTACCTTTCGTTTTTCCTATCTTTTTACTGTATCTCACTTATGGCTCATCCGATATATAAGATTCCTGTCTTGGTACCTAACACTGCAATACCTCATTCCTTGCAGACAAATATGCCATTCTTTTTCTAATGGTAAATGATCTCCACAGATTATGAGCTTTTCTTCAATTATGGCCCTAGAACTGCAAATCTATTTTAACAATCAGTTGCAAAAGCTTCCCTGTTTTGATCTTCAAAAACCTTATTGTATTAATCCTATCACTTTTTGTCGAGGAGTGCTTTCAATTTCGGTTTTAGCGCGGTAATAACAAGCTGGTGACCGGTATCGACCTCTGCTTATTCTTTCTCGCTCAATGGCTACGCGATCTATTTGGCCTCTTTGAATACCATTGGAGATGTACTAGTGTACTATGGATGCCACTTCGGTGAAAGCGCACCTCCAGTTAACAAGTTATTTTTGTACAAGAACCAAAAAAATTCACCCAAAATTTTGTTTGCAGTATCTCCTCTGCGTTCATTGCTAATTACATTCTCCATACCTTCACTATCCCTACAAACGTTTGCATTTATATTATCAATAACAATTCTTATATCTCTTCCTGGTATTTCATCTTTACCATTCTGTGGTTTTATATAACATTCATCTTTTGTTTCTTAGGAGAATTAATTCGTTAGTGCCTAACACACTGCAATCTTAGCATAAGTATTGCACTGTTTAAATCTAGATCTTGCTAGCAGTACTGTGCTGGTCCCAGCTCTACAGTCAGTCAATACTTTTTCTATATTTTAAGAATAAAACTTTAAGAAGAAGATTAGTATTCGGAGGCAGGATAGAGTTAGTAATGAAACCAAAATCGAAATGACGGACTTTCAGATACAGGTGAGCTAATGATGAAAGGAAATGGAGATGACTTGGATAATAATGATGATATGTCATTCGCACAACCCTTGGGAAAACAGTACATGGAAGAGTACATGTCGGCTCCAGAAGAGTTGCAAGACCCGGGCCTCCTTGGATTAGACCTAAGAAAAGGGAGGCTGGAGATGAGTAGAGATTTATGGAAGATAAAGCACAAGAAAGACACGAGAGGTGGAATATCACAGAAGCTCTTTTGCGAGAGAGTTCCTCGTTAGCTTAAGTACAAAAATACCTAGTGGTCATTCATCTGAAATCTTACCAAACATGTAAAACACCTAAAGATGGCTGCCAGTCTGCCACCAGAAGTTTTCTTGCACAATCTGTCTGGTTTCCTTCAGGTTTTATTTTACTTTTTTAAAACTGAGCCGCCCCTTACAGTGACTGCCTAACGTTTAACTTTCTAATCATAAAAACTGAAAAAAAAGACTTATTCACTCATCAGCCTCACCACTGGCCCCTTTGATCCTCTGGCCAAGTCGAAATGAAGAGCACCTCTTAGAACGGGTTATCAGCGGTAAGTCAATACTTGGCTTCCCATTTGCAATGTTTATACATACTAGAACACGAATGACTGCACGGAAGGATTCGCGGATAAGTGCGCTGGCACATTTTTATTACTATCATTATTCAGGAGGTGAACTCTATTCATATGGGACAGGTCTACATGGGCATGTAAGGATACAAACGCGTATGACTACACGGACACACATACAGGTACTTAAAGGAAATCAAGCATGGTTACTTGTACGAACATATTCACGGACACCAGCACGTACACCTGTGCGGCCAAGTGCACGGATTCATTAAGGGTATACCCACGGGAGGGCACTGTTATACCGATGTCCACATTTGGAAGATTTTATCAAATTTTAGTTTTCTGTAAAAGAAATCTATTGAAATGGTTTTCTGTCCGTCCGCACTTTTTCTCTCCGCCCTCAGATCTTAAAAACAGCTGAGGCTAGAGGGATGGAAAATCGGAATGTTGATCATCCACCCTTCAATCATCAAACACCAAATTGCAGCCCTCTAGCCTCAGTAATTTTTTTTTCTATTTAAGGTTAAGTTAGCCATATTCGTGTCTGGCAACGCTGTAGGACCGGCCACCACCGAACCGTTTCTGAAAGCTTCATGGGCGCGGCTGATACAGCATTTATAACGAGACCACCGAAAGATAGTAGATCTAGTTTCTGAGGCCTTGATGATAAGCTGGACAGAAAACTCGATTCTTCGGCGCATTTTTTACTTGGTTTATGTGTTCTCAACGCAGGTCCTCCTCCTCTTGATAAGTGGACCTAGAAAGCCCTTGTCTCGAATCGCGTCATCAGCGCTCCGACTCACTTTCTCGAAAGATCAGAAAACCCCTCAACCACCAAGATTCGAGTCTTTTTTACGAGGCAGATTTTCCTTTCTCCTCTTCTACTTTTTATCGTTTTATGGATTTCAGGTAATAAGGGCAATAAATTAACCTTCCCGCCGGCTTTAGCTTTGAAAAATAGCCAGGGAAGTGATATTTTCTTCTTAAGGATCGTTAGTTCAATTTTCTCTAACTGAATTTACAGCAAGCCTGTGAGTCTGGGAATCTAGCCCTCCCTTTGTTTTCACACACACGGAGGAGAGAGAGAGAGAGAGAGAGAGAGAGAGAGAGAGAGAGAGAGAGAAATACTCGCTCACGTATAACAAATTAATGCAAATGGGAATATTAATTCTCTCGACTTTGTTACACTGTGTATAATAATATCCCCTAACCACAAAACTGAAATGAGTAAAGTGGGCTAGGTTAAAATGGCAGTAAAACCTGCATTCTCTCTTAATGCCAACAGCTTTTAAGATATATCACTTTTTATCAAACACATATATAATTGTAATAGCCACAATACCCTCTTAACTTCTCCAATTCTTCGCGCTTTTTTGGATACGCTTGTCACCAAAAAGCCCTTGGATCCAAGTGCAAGAAATATGAAGCAATTATGATGTCGGAAGAGGGAAACGAAACCGCGTCCCAAAATCACAAACGAGGATACGTTCCCAACCTGACCACGAAAAGAATAAAAATCTAATTCTCGTATAAAAAATATATGTATATATATATATATATATATATAATATAATATATATATATATATATCAATATATATATATATATATATATATATATATAAATATATATATATATATATATATATATATATATACGCACCTGTCAAATTCAGATATACTTATCGGAGCTAGATCCAAAGGCTTTGTAGTGAGAAACGTATCCGAAAACTGCGAAGAATTCGAGAAGTTAAGAGGGCATTGTGGGTATCACAATTACATTCGCATCTGGTAAAAAGGCATAATTAGCAGAATCAGTAGAAGCTGGAGATGACTGTTACATCCTTCTTCACTGCACATGGGGCATCTGAATGAATAAAAGGGTTAGATATTGCACATACACAGGCTGCAATGAACTCGGAATTACGATTGCCAAAGGAACAGGCAGCTGCATGGAAGATTACACGAGTAATAATCACAATTGAATGAAGCAATGGCCAGGAGACCCACGACCAAGGGTATTTTGTCGGAATAATTTGAGTGATTAGAATCAAAATAATATTCACGAATATTAGGCGCACGGTTATGACAGTCACAACAGTAGTGGCTGTTGAATAACTTGTTATAAACTAATGATAACACAGCGACACTTTACACTGATTCCTACATCGGTGTGAAATAGTAACAACATAACGCGGCCGTATGTTAAGTCCTATAATGAGAACTTCAGCAAGAAGGACACAGGAGGCAGCAAAATCAATGGTAGACGAAAAAAAAAAAAAAACAAAGACAAATATTCTCTTATGGGAGAAGTTGGGAATTGATTAATTTAAGAAAAAATCTAATTTCATTATGTACTATAATGACGAAGATGAGATTCCGTTTCCTTAAGTGTGGCGGCAACTGTTCACGTTAAAGTTGCCAGACAACCGTCTTTCAAACTAAAGCTAAAAATCAAGTTGTTTGCAAACCCGGGAGAGGAACAAAGGGAAGAATCAAACGAAAACTTGGTTGGAAACTGAAGGAGATAGAGGAAGGCACAGGCCGAATTTTGTAATGGCTGACAGGACGGCCAACTCGGTGGCCTACTACTTTCCCGGAAAGGGCAAAAATGAAAAAAAAATTAAATAATGCCAAAACTTAAGGAAATAAGATGAGGAAAATTATGAGGGGGTCCCACAAGAAAATTTATTAAATAAAATTTTTTTAAAATGGAGGGTTACCCAGAATACCGAAAATTTAAATTAAATAAATCTTTTTTTAAAATATATATATATATATATATATATATATATTATATATATATATATATATATATATAAAATGGTATGGTTACAGATATCGATTATAATAATATTAATATAATATATATAATATATATATTATATATTTAATATATTAATATATATTATGTATTATATGTATATATATATAACATTAATGAATAGAGATATGATATATATATATTATAAATACTATATATATATTATATATTATATTATATGTATATATATAATATATATATAACATATAGTATATATATTACATAGATATATATAATTATTATTAATTATTATAAATATATATATCTATATATATATATAGATGTAATATATATAAGGTAAATAGAGGTAATGCCACGGAGGAAAATGAAAGCACAAGAGCTGCCGAGATCTTTTGATCTGAACAACCCTTTACTTAAGGCGCAAGAGTTCTTGACCT
>NC_087204.1:43698250-43705750 GCF_015104395.2 Macrobrachium nipponense
TCCCTATTCGCTAAAGATCAAACATGACGAAAATTGGGATAGCGAGATTTCTAGAATATTCTGAAGTAACAAATTTTAGAAATAGGGAGAGGTTTGAAACTACGACCCTGAAGGACTACGCACATTAACGCCTGCACAGAATAGAACAATTATGGAGGATTTTTGCAAGACATACAGACATAAAAAAAAAATCACGATCCATGAAAGAACACTTGGACAAAATCTGGAACCTGGATGTTCAAACGGATGAATTTTGAATTGCATTTCTTAAAGAAAATAGTAACCTTTCACGATTTCCAGTATTCTCAAGAAAGAAGTGCGGCTCCGGTCCAACAGTAATAGTTAATATTCAATGAAAGTAGTGGTTGAAATTTACTTGCTGCCTTTGTAATACTACTCCACAAGGTTATTTGTTCTTGAGAAGCGAGTTAAGGTTAAGGGATCTGGCATTGATTAAGAAGTTCCGTCTAATGAATCGAGCCTCATCTGTATGAGTCAGTGAATTCCGCTCGTAAATTTTACTCAACTTTTATCTTGGAAATTTATACAGGAAAGTCATTGAGAAAGATCATAAAGCAGCACAGCAGCAACTGTTAAGATATGCATAGGACATTTTTGTTAATGTAAGTGAAAATCATGCAATCAGTTCGACAGGTGTTAAAAATTGGTTCATTCTCTTGATATACAAGAGAGAAATAAAGCTGAATCTTAGTTTTACGAAAAAAATAAATGAATAAATAACATGAAATAAAAAAGGCGCTCTTGTAAAAATATGCATATCACTCTAGGAATAAATAAACGTAATCCAGTTATTTCAAAAGAAATATCAAAATGTGTCAATGTTCGGCTTAATGGCAAAAGTGAGAGCTTAGCAGCATGAAAAAAAAAATGTTTTTTTAATGGAGCCCAGATCTCATTTACAAATGAGTTTTACAGGTCATTCTTTTTTCTATTAGCTGTAAATGTCTCTTTCTCCGCCTGCATGTTTCCTCGTCCAAACTACCTGATATTACGTAAAGCCCTCTTAGAGATGTCCTAAGAACCTAGTGGTGAAAACGGTCAATGATTTTCAATTTGAGTTTCATTTTCAGTGTGTGTGCGTACCCCGTTCCACATACACACACACACACACACACACAAACATATCTCTCTCTCTCTCTCTCTCTTTATATATATACTTATATTATATATATATTATTATATATATATATCATATATATGATATATTATATCTATATATATACATTATATATATATATATATATATATATATATATATATATATATATATATATATATATATATATATAATAATATATATACTTATCTCACGTAATCCGGAGATATATATCCCGACACACTATGTAATATATATATATAATATATATATAATATATATATATATATATATATATATTATAAGCGAATACCACCAGGGAAAATAAATAGTCAGAAATCCAAGCGCTTTCGTCTTTACTAAGACATTGTCGAGGAGCTAATGAAATACAATTGGAGAGAAAGGTCTCAGGTACACAACAAGATCAAGACTACCAGGTGGTTAATTGTCAAAAGGGTAAAAATTAAAAGAGATAATCTAGGATTATCGGATATCACACGGTCACCCTAAACAGATTTTACCCTAACCAAAATTACAAAGTATCTTTACAGTCCAAAACATGTAAAAACTGAATATATTAATTTAGTTGCTTATATTTATCTACAACTTTTTTCATTATGAAAGCATCAAGTTTAAATAAACCAAGACTTAAATTTAGAACATTTCTATTATTAGAACATTTCTATTATTATCAGACCTCAGTTTCGTATAAGTATCAGTATCATTTAGCAATGTCATTATTTTACTTACATAGTCACTTTTATTCATTATTACCACGCATCATACTTCAGAAACACATCGACATCATAAAAGTGGAAGTAGATGATGCGTTTCGCACACTTAGAAGCGGACGGTATGGCTTTAATCAGACGGTTCCTGTCGATTGGAAGAATCGGATGCTGGATTATTGCTACGGAAAATTGAGAAAGTGCTGCAACCGTCTTGAAAGGAAGCTTCAAGTCAAGCTGAAGAATCTTATTGCTGAAAGCGACTGGACTAAGCATGCCAACGTGGACTCCATGATTAACTTATCAGACAAACCAGTCGATAGTGCTACCACAGCGGCTTTGGGATATGAGTTAAGCTTTGGTGTCGACATTTCAAAAGGTATTGTAAAGGTATTGTGTATGGTGCTATGAGTAAACCTTCTCCCCCTAATGTACCCGTGAGATTTCTCCAGGCTTTTAAGAAAATTAAAGAAGACGAAACAGTGAAAGTGAGAAAAGCAGATAAATCTAATGCAGTGGTAATAATGAATAAAAGTGACTATGTAAGTAAAATAATGACATTGCTAAATGATACTGATACTTATACGAAACTGAGGTCTGACCCTACACAGACAGTGAACTCCCATTTTAATAAACAAATTAAATCCATTTTGAAGGGCTTGGACCATTTAATTAAACAGTTTAAACCGCAATGCGACTCCCTACCTTATATGTATGGTTTAGTCAAGACACATAAAATCAATAACCCTATCAGACCCATCATCAGTTCAGTGGGCTTAGTTACGTATAATTTATCTAAATGGCTTGTAAAAATTCTTACTCCTTTGGTAGGAAACATTTCTAACACGAATGTTAAAAACAATGTTGATTTTATAAACAAATTGAATAGTTTAAATTTGAATTTTGATTTTAATATGGTTAGTTTTCATGTTGTCTCTTTATTTACAAAAGTGCCTGTAGATGACTTACTTGAATATTTGGAGGATGAATTAGAACGTCATGACATTCCCTTAAGTGTAGCAAACCTCATTAGTCTCATAAGGTTATGTATCAAAGATAGTAAATTTTGTTTTAATGGGGAATTTTTTGTACAAAAGTTTGGCATGGCTATGGGTTATCCCTTATCTCCTGTCCTTAGCAATATTTACATGGAATTTTTTGAGACAAAACT
The DNA here is from genome assembly GCF_015104395.2 of Macrobrachium nipponense. Classification (NCBI taxonomy): domain Eukaryota; kingdom Metazoa; phylum Arthropoda; class Malacostraca; order Decapoda; family Palaemonidae; genus Macrobrachium; species Macrobrachium nipponense. Next base: position 43,701,267 of record NC_087204.1, read on the forward strand.
CTTACCAAGAATTTTGCCCCAAAAAGTTATATGGTTTAGATATTTGGATGATAATTTCTGTATTTGGCCAGTTCACGAAAATCTCCAGGAATTCCTTATTAATCTCAATAATTTAGTCCCTTCTATAAAATTTACTGTAGAGGAAGAAAGAAATTGTAATTTGAATTTTCTTGATGTAACTGTCCATAGAAATGATAGAAATTTCACCTTTACAGTCTTTCGAAAATCAACTAACATTGCCTCTTTTGTTCATTAATACTCTAATCACCATCAAAATGTTAAATTCTCTGTTTTTTCTGGGATGTTCCTAAGGGCTTTACGTGTCTGTAGCCTGCAGTTTATTGACACTGAAATGAAAGCTATTTATGATATTGCATTGAAACTTAAATACCCAACGACTTTTGTAGATGTGGCATGGAAAAGAGCTAGAAAAACATTTTATTCAACTAATAACAAACTTGAATTTAGTAAGCATAACATTCTAAAATTACCCTATGATTAAAGGTTTTTAGATATTCCTGGAATTTTAAAGCTTTTTAACATAAAGGTTGTTTTCAGTAATATTAATGTCAAGAGTTAAGTAATCAAAAATTCTCCTAAAGATCTTCCAGGCTGCATATATGAAATTCCTTGCAAAAAGTGTGATGAAGTCTATTACGGACAGACCGGTAAATCTCTTTCACAACGTTTCAAACAGCATCAATATTCTGTGAGAACTGGGCAAATATCGAATGCATTATTCGTACATATGAGAGATTTAGATCATCGTATTAACTGGAGTCAAGCAAGAGCCTTAATCCCATGTAATGACACAGTTAAAAGGAATATCATTGAATCTTGTTTCATCAAGTCAAATAATAGAGATGTTCTAAATTTAAGTCTTGGTTTATTTAAACTTGATGCTTTCATAATGAAAAAAGTTGTAGATAAATATAAGCAACAAAATTAACATATTCAGTTTTTACATGTTTTGGACTGCAAAGATACTTTGTAATTTCGGTTAGGGTCAAATCTGTTTAGGTTTGTGACCGTGTGATATCCAATAATCATGGATTAACTCTTTTAATTTTTACACTTTTGACAATTAACCACCTGGTATTCTTGATCTTGTTGTGTACCCGAGACCTTTCTCTCCAATTGTATTTCATTAGCTCCTTGACAGTCTTAGTAAAGACGAAAGCGCTTGGATTTCTGACTATCATTTTCCTGTGGTATTCGCTTATTTAATGAAGTCACGTGCATCTACTGTGATTTTAAATCCGAAAAATATGAAATGCAATCTCTTCCAATAATGATCATCTCAAAAATGTTACACACTACCTCTTTATATAACGATACATAAATTCAATCACTATTTCTATTTTCCCAAAAACTAAGAGATAAAAGTGTCAGGCAGAGAATTCATTTTATGTAGCGACATTCGAATCCATGTGTAAAAAGAAACCCCAATTATCAGAAATAAAATAAAAATGGATACTCATAAAATGAAAATATAAAATGGAAAAATGTTTTTCACTGCACTTCGGCTTCTCTCAGGCATCTGTAAATGTTCAACTGTTTACCAAAGCCCTATCACCTTTCTAAATGAATCATCTGTGCCTTTCCTCGGACCTCGTTTGACTTAACCCGTGAACCCTCTTTTTTAAAATAGCCGCTTTTTGTCTGCGGTCTCGTTATATTACACTTTGAGAAGCTCTGGTGTTCGTACACACGAACACGCTAAATTGTTCTAGAAGCTTCCATGAACACGCCCTATTTGACGTACGAACGACACACATAATCGCATTTTTCTGACGTCGCGATCACATGACTCCCGACCAGCAACCAGGTCAACTTGCGCACTCGTGCTCTCGCATTTGAAGCTTGACAATGTTTTACTAAGTAAACTTGTTGCGTTCAACCACCCAGAGTATTCGCTGATATCCTGCAGCTTTTCCATAACAGTCGTGACTGTTCTGTTGCACATTCCAATCTGTTTGCGCAAAGTCCGTTGAACCCTAATTTTAATTACTTTCAGTGTAGGTAAGAAAGAAGATCTGAAGCTTCATAAGCAAATACTATAAAAAAAAAATGCATATCTGCTTTCAGCAAAGATTAAAGTACAAGTCTGGAACAATCCCAAGACCGTCTTAGAAAACATGCTAGGCTCCTGCAAGAACCAAGATAGTCCTATAGTTGAAAACTAAACATTGGTATTTGAATAAGAAACTGAAACAGGTAAAAGGACCAGCAAAGGAGGATTCGGTGCGAAGTCGAATCTTAGAATAAAAAATTGAAAAATGTGCGAATATGGCTCTCCTTTCTTCCACTCTCAAGAACCGGTCTGTTCTTTTTTCTTGTCGTTCTATGTGTTTCCTTAAATAAGTTGCCCTCCCCGTCGACTAAACAATAGTAGAAGTATAAGTAGTGGAAATAGTTGACAACTTACCTATTTGACTGTCTTCTCTTCCGATAGCTTTGCTCTCTTTGGAGAATACAAGGAATGAGATTCCTATGTTGTTTCTTTAGGATTCCTTTTGTTTCATCTGGGAAACAAAAAAGTAATAGCATCTTTGTCATCAACATTCCAAAAAATATAGATTTGGTAAAAAAAAATTTATATCATATTTCTTGTAATATTAGCCCACAGAGATCTTATTCTAAAGGTTGAATAGTTCGTTGAAATTGAGAAATACTGCAATTTTGAGTCGATGGGGATGAAACATTATGGCTGCAGCCGCGGTGTTTCATATTTGCTAGACAAGTAAAAGAATCCACAAATTCATTAAATTCAGAGGACCTTTTTCACGTAGAGATACGTGAAATTTTAGTTCTACATCACAGAATATTTTTTACCAGTGAAGATGAAAAAGGAAGCGCCCTGTAAATCACATCTTGCCTCTGTTATTAAGTGGCATTTCTTGTAATGGATTACGTAGAAATTAAAAAGCTTCACAGAGGTAGATTAACCTTATCTACAATCACTCATCATACTAAGTCAAAGACCCTTGTAATTATCTTGCACGTTCTAAATTAGCAGTTCCCTGCTATCTAGCAAACAACATTTGGATTCTATTTCTTATTTTTGCCATTTTATTCAGGGCAGGTTTAATAGTATTTCTCTCTTATACATTTTGCATTGCGAGTTCCAACGAAGATATATATTCACGAGAATGTATAAACCAGTTTATCATATAACATTAATCAAAGATTAACCTTACCTACTCCTATGCTAGCCAAAACATGCTGAAAAGAAAACAACAGCAAATAAAAATATTCTTTTACTCATTCTTTCGCTTTAGTTCTCGACATCGAAACAAAAGACGATGGAATTATTGTGGCTACTTATGAAGTGGTGGGAAAACGTCACAAAATGGGGCCAATACTATCAGTATGTTCATAATTCAGAAAAGGACCATTTCCAAATTCTTCTTTTATTCATTTGTGTTTGCTAGCACTTCAAAGAGAAAAGTAAGCGTCAGTGGCATCATTAATAAAAGTTATAGTAGGAAACGTACGTAAAACCTTTGATCATTGACAGGATAAAACTATAGTTTGTTAACGACAGCCATACAGTTCAAGACGTATACGGAGGTACATTGGTTCTAGGTAAAATGCTAATATACTTAAGATAAAAGACCATTCCAAAATAAAGTAGAAAATATATGTAAAATTGAAACTAAATTAAACAACAAACAAGAGGCACTCGCCAAGAATCTCGATGAGGTGACAGTTACCATCACCGCTTGATGCCTAACGAAGAAAAACATCTTGAAGATCTAAGACTAGAAATACTAGAAAATTTCACAGGTAAATGGCTGGCTCACAGTCAGTGAAGGTAAGTAGTGCTCACAAAATGCCCAGGACCTTCAAGTCATTAGAATATCGCATATTCATGTATGAAAAACTATGAAAATAAAATTCTGATACTAAATGAAACTGAAAGAAACGAGGTGAAACCTGGAGAGACGGATTTGCGTTGCATTTGTGATACGGGAAGAAATGAAGGGTATGAAGCGTGGAGAGACTCAGAAGTGGTAAAAAGGATAGTGGAACTGAAGGTATGGATCCAGTGTTCGTTCATGTGGAAAGAATATATGATGATAATTTGGTGAAATGAATGTACAATTCAGCTGTTCTGGAAGGCAGAAAGGGACTTATCTTAGATTGAGCAGTGTAAGTGTGAATAAGGCAGTGGTACTGGCCAGTGGAAACGATTTAAAATTATGTATACTCATCATAGATATACAGTACCTCACTGTCCACCTAGTATTAGTGTCTGTCAGCCAAAGTAGACACTGGAGCTGAATAATACAGTGCTTGGCTCACGTTATCTAGGTCTGTGGATCGTTCCCACTCCACTGTCCACCAGTGCAGCCAGCATCTATTTTTTCAAGAGGAAAGGGTTTGGCGCTAGCAACTGCACCAACAGACTCTTTTTCTTCATATTTCCTCTTTCACAAGACCATTTCAAAACACTTCACATAACACTCCATTTCATTCAA
>NC_087204.1:43708250-43713250 GCF_015104395.2 Macrobrachium nipponense
ACCAGGGCGCGAACCCGTGGATCCTTTCAAACCCAGCATATATGAAAATATATTAATTCCGAGGTAGAGCGAATTAGATATTAAAGGACATTGTAGCTCGATATATGTATATGAATCACGGAAATGTGATATGACTTATAGATTGGCTACGTGCTGTCGAAAGCACTACAAACACTACCGGAGTCGAGGTGGGTTGATGTTGTCTCCAAACCAACTAATTACCTGCGCGCGAAAGGTATAGAGGGTGAGAGGTGACATGAACTTTTAGCCTCTCGCGGTGGTGTAGTAGGTAAAGCTTCACTGACGTTCCTGGGTTTGAAAGGATCCACGGGTTCGCGCCCTGGTCCAGGCAAGTCTATTATCGAGAAAAAATTCCCCTTCGGTTAAGCATATATGAAAATATATTAATTCCGAGGTAGAGCGAATTAGATATTAAAGGACATTGTAGCTCGATATATGTATATGAATCACGGAAATGTGATATGTACTTATATATAATATATATATATATATATATATATATATATATATATATATATATATATATATATAAAGGTATATGCCACGAAGGAAAAATAAACAACGGAGTTCCACACTTTCGTGATTCAGTTATAGCATTATATATATATATATATATATATATATATAATATCATACATACATACATACTTATCACATATACAATTGTTATGTTAATGATACAATTTATAGAAGGACCCCATTAAAACTGGATGGTAACTAGAGAACTTATTTATTCAAAAGAGTTACAAGCTTGATAATGAGGACTGGTTATCTTTGAAAACTTGTAACTCTTTTTTAATAAACAACTCCGCTAGTTACCATCCAGTTTTAATGCGGTCCTTCTATACACACACACACCACACACACACACACACACACACACACACACACATATATATATATATATATATATATATATATATATATATATATATTTTCATATTCATATACTTATCTATATATCTATTCATATATATGAATATAATACTTATGTATTTACAAATGTATTTATCTATTTATTCACGTCTTCACTGAATCTCCTACTGTCTTTTATAACCAGAACATTATGAATGTCATCATGTAAGAAAGACACCTTGTCTATATTTCGTGTCAGTGAACCGCGAAATTACTGTGCCGGATCTTATCGGCAGATCCGCATTTAATTTTCTGAGCATCGAACACTTGAACAACGGTCTGGAAAGCTTGTTTTCGTTGAGAAATGCACGAAAGTATGGCCGCCGCATTCTAAAACATTTAAACAGAACACTTTGAGAATGTATACAGTTTTCATTGCAGTTGGTTGAAGTAGTTACAAAACTACTGTGTAATTTTTCAGAGCATTTGCTAACCTCAGTCTACATCACTTCGGTTGGGTCAATGATCCTTCATCCATCCTAAGAAATAAAGATTTACACGATATTTCTGTAATTTTTCAGAGCATTTGCTAACCTCAGTCTAAACCACTTGGCTGGACCAATCATCCTTCATCCATAAAGATTTACATGACATTTCTACCCAGGAGAAGAGCATATTGGGTAACCTCAAATTTAATACAGCATACGACTCGAGGCACCAAACCATAACACGTTTTGGCTTTGAGGCAGCTGTAAGCACCTCAACCCAGTAGCTTTACAACGTTAATTTGAAAATCTCACTTCGAACTGAGAACTTTGTAGGTTTAGGTTACCAATTTAAAAACTGATAACCGAGTAACATCATCTGGGCTTGACTGGCAGAACCTTACCTTATTGCAAATAAAAAAGAATAGATTCCTTTACACAGAATAAATCGACATCCGAGATAGCCAAGATCGTAACTCCTTCAGAATGTATGAGAAATTAATTCCTCATCTGTTTACAATAATAACCTTTAAAGATGGCTGGGTTTAGGCAGACGATGAAAATCGATAAACAATGATTCCATAATTCGCAGCCATCTAAACATTGTTATTATGCACTTCTAAAAGAGTGCAGATACTGCTACTATTAAATTAATCTCTCTGGACTTCACCTATATCTAAAAAAAAAAACATTAAAGCATTTTCAGAGATAAGTAGACATGAAAGGTTCCTTTTTCGCTCTATGTGACATTTATCCTTTTAAACATTAACTTTATATAACAACGACATCAAAGTAAGTTTTTGTTTTATTTTGTATGACTAGCGTGTATTTTTACCCATGACTGTTTTTCGTGATCAGTCAAATACTTATACTAGCTACCAGAAATGAAAATGGCTATGCAACTATGAAAGGCTATTCGAATTTGCAATTTTGAACTGGCAAGCGCACACACAGTTCACTACTTGAATTCTTCATCGTAAAGCAGCATAATATTTAAGGCAAGGAGAGCTTTTCTCATTGGCTTCGCCGACCATTTTACAGGAATAAAGGAAAGGAAAATGCGGCAGAGCAAAAAGCCTAGGGAACAAAAGCTTAAGACCAAGCACTCGGTATCAAACACCCTCAATACAAGTGTAAAGTTGGACAAATCCCCTCAAGTCAAAATCCCCTCAATGCAAGTCCAAAAGAAGGGAAAACGCACCTAATGCCTGACACCCTAAACTAAGTGGAAAGATATACTTAGAACAATTCAATTTCAGTACTGAGTAGGGTAAACTCATCTAGGTGACAACAAAAAGACGAAATACACCCTTTTTGCACTCAGACTTCAGTACACTTTAATAACTGTAAAATTAAACTGGAATGTACTTTAGTAGGCCCCCAAAACTGTCTGACGTTTCAATCTGAAGACCAGGTGTAAATCGACTGGTTCCTGGTAAAAATGGGAGCCTTTGTAACCTTTCAGTACTTCATGACCACAGACCACCTACATCTTTACAGGTAGGCAGGTTCTTTTTTTTTTTTTTTTAAGCTGGCCTTATGTTAGCACAGGTCCTTGCTCTTGGACAGACAGTAAATTGATAGGTTAAGGTGCATCCTCGGTCCCCAGCCTTCTACTCAACCATATAAAAACAAAACAGAATATGGGGGCTTATCAATGTAATGCATAATGTTATTTTGGTACATGACTTTTTACATGCCAAGACTTCACAAAGTATAAGTGATACGTATACAAATAATGATAAATGTTATAGTACCATTTTCCCGATGAGGCTTTGTTTAAGGAAGATTTCTCTCGTGGAGTTTTGTCCTTAGACTTTATACCTTGTATTAAATTTACCTTTAAAAGTGATTCTATCCGTTTACCTGAACATCAAATTGTTTCGGAAAGTTGACAGTCTGCCCTGACTTGACGAGGTTAATGTCACTGACACTAAATTTACTTCATTCTTAATAAAATATAGAAAAGATAGTCATGTCAGGTGTTATGTAGGTACAAGTGGCTTACGCAGACCTCTCTCTCTCTCTCTCTCTCTCTCTCTTGCTCAGGTACTGTAAGGAAGTTGGAAACTCAAGTGTCACCCGGTTTGATCAATCTTTCATACCATTCACTTCCAGAAAGATCGTCAACACATTTTTATTTCAAGACACGGCTTGATGTGGTCACCCTTGCTCGTCTCGGGCTCTGCATATTTGTAAAAGGAGAGAGAGAGAGAGAGAGAGAGAGAGAGAGAGAGAGAGAGAGAGAGAGAGAGAGTGCTTCTGCCTAAAGGATTGAAGCGAGTTTCATTATTCTTAACGTAAAAAAATTGCGCATAGTCGCTTAATCACGCCAATTGACTAACACATATACTAACAAAACTAACAAATAGACAAAAATAAGCATTCAGGAGCAGTAAAGGTACATTTGTAACTTTTGAGAGAAAGAAAAAGCAAGACACAAATAAAGGAGCGCTGAAAGGTAGGTCAGTAAAAAAGGAAAATGAATCTTTTATGTATTGGGAAAACACACTCCAGTTTAAAGGATTATAGTCTTTACATTGTGTTTCCATGGTATATTTGTTCTTGCCCTTTATACAGAGTATTTATACACAATGATGCAGATAATACACACACACACACACACACACACACACACACATATATATATATATATATATATATATATATATATATATATATATATATATATATATATATGTATATGTTTTTATGACAAAGAATCATAGAATATATGTGTATATGAGTATATTCATTCAAGCAAATATCCCCAAAAATCTTTCTTCGTCGTATCTTACATATATGTTATCTTCAGAGAGCAGTGCACTATTCACTCTCGACATTTCCCTTCGTTTTTCTTTTAGACTTTTTCGTTCTCTCGTCCACTCTTTTCCTTCTATCAGTCTCCTTCTACGTCTCTTCCAAATTCGTGTTGGTCCTGGTTCCCGCGAGACTTTGGCAGCCTAGAGTGACATGGCCCTGGGGAAATTAAGCCCTACCAGCCTTCCCTGCACACCGCCAGTAATTCGAGAGGACGTGAGGAACCTCTGGTGGAGAGCCTTTACCCAACCCCCCCCCATCCCCCAACTTCTTCATTCCCCGCCACATCTCTCTCGACCCCTCCCCCTCCCCCTCCCTCCTCCTCCCTCTCCATATTCGACCACTCTAAACCCCTCTTTCAGTTTCCCTCCATGCCAGCAAAACACGAGGAGCTTCCGCTCCACCTCACCCCCTCCTCTCCCCCCTGGCCACCCCCGTTTCGGTGGCTCTGCTTCTGGTCATACTGGTTCTTGTCTAATCCCACCTTCCGCCTTCAAGTTCCACAACGACCATCTGCTGGGCTTTGGTTAAGACCCGAGACTGCCGCCGATCTCTCTGTCCCCGCGTTTATTTCGTTAAAATTGGTGACTTGCCTTGATCGTAAAGAAACCGACATCTCTGTATTTGAATCTGAAAACTCTCGCCGGATTTTGTGGATTGTGGCGCGGGAGTCTTTCCGCGGTCTGCCAGGAGACAGTTTAAGAAAAATATTCGACCATCGAGGCGTCTCCGCAAATGTCAGCCTTTGTTCGTCGCTCTGAATGTTTTCCCTCTTTCCTTCATCTGTCCCGCTGTTGTTTCCAACTGTTCTTGCTGCTG
>NC_087204.1:43723250-43740750 GCF_015104395.2 Macrobrachium nipponense
CCCTGACAGACGCACTGAAAAAGGGGGGTTTTAATGGAACTAGATCCAACCTAGGGATACCGAGTAAAATTTCAAACTAAAATAGCACTGCACATCTGAGTACTGCGGTGTATGACAGACAATTTTAGTGGGTGGTTACCCCCTGACAGACACCCCACAACGAGTCGGGGGGAGGGGGAGGGGGAGTGGGAGACAGGATCTGCATCCAACATCGGTGATACCAGTTAAAATTTGTACTACAATAGCACTGCACATCCTAGAGTACTGTGGTGGTAATGACAGACATTTTAGTGGGTGGTTACTCGTTCACAGACATAACCTACGATTGGAAGGGAGAGATGAGACAATTTGAAATGATTCATAATCTATCATAGGCAATATTAATATATAAATATTGGTAATTATCTGGAAAACCGTAAGCCTGAGAAAATGTAAAAGGTAATAAATTCAATAAATATTGTGATGTTTCAGGAAAAGAATTACTGCCGGAGTTATTTTTTAAAATTCCTATTGAAGTATGAAATATTTCACTTCATTAAGTCCATCACATCTATATAAAAAAACTATGTATGAGACTTACTAGGCCTGGTGTACTTTCTATAGTTTCACTCACACAAACATATATATATATATATTATATATATATATATATATATATATATATATATATAATATATATATATATATATATATATATAGTATATATATATATATATAATATATATATATATATATATATATATATATATATATATAATATTAGCACTATCCTTTGGTGTGGAGTTATCACTTCACAAAAAGTAATATTTTATCTGAATGAGAGGGGGTCACAAGTGACAACAGCTACAAGTATGTGTGCTGAGACATTTTTGAATAATTAAACCAGTCATATGGCGCCACTCTCAATTCCTCTAAAAAAAGAAATGTAAGATAAGTATTCTCGTTTTAATAGCGTCTTTGGTCATTTTCTTTTCTTGGCTATGGTCAGGGCACTGCAGCCATGTCGAGGTTCGTAGCCCAACGTGTCTTACCATAACTGAATTGTTCTTTAATTGCTGTTGGTTCGTGTGGATGAAATGAAATTTTTATCGGATATGGGATTTCGATTGATATTAAGACCAAAGTCCCATCATAAAGAGCCGTTTTAACAACCGCACATTCACAAAGAGATGATGTATCACAACACAAATAATTACTGGAAACGGAAATGTGAATGAATTGTTCAGGATAGGCTAACTATAAACATTAAAACATTTTCACCCATTCTATCCCCTGACTCCCAAATTAAGTTGGCCTATAATATCATGTCAGTTATCTAATGGTCCACTTATTTTCGGCTGCCTCACTCAAATTGATCTGTACGCTATCACCAAGTATCAGGTACCATATTTATTCAGGAAAGAAAATTTAAACTCATATAAAAATGATACTTACGCAGTTTGATGTTTAAAGCCAGTTTAGTGTGTTTGTCTGTTAACTTCCCGCCGGCACGCACCCAGGTAGCCTATGTAAAATGTTTCAATACATTCTATCGATGCTGACTTTGACGACTATTATTCGGCTAATTTTCTCCCTATTAATATTTTTACTTTAATTGCTCATTATTTTATAATGCGTCTCCAACACAGTTATAAAAATCGGACAACCGAACGTGCAAATATGTCAGCTGTGTGCAAGGCATAGGGCGTCAATCACTGAAGTAGCGATCGCCTTGCCGAGAGTGACTTCGGAAGGCCATATTGAAAGGTTTCGGTCCAGCTCTTAGTACTACATTTTATTACTATTACTTTTTTAATCTTTATTATTATTATTATTATTATTATTATTATTATTATTATTATTATTATTATTCGACCCAATTTCACAGAGAAAAATTACCTTACGAAAACAGGCCTAAGCACTCCATCCATTGTGGTCAAGGCCTAAGCATCTGCTCTTGGATCTAAGCAAGGCCAAGCATAATTGGTTCCTGCGTAAATACAGGACTTTCTTTGCATACAGTAGCGAAACACTAACTAAACAGTAATGTAGTACAATCACTAAACACTAACACTCACAATGCATTTACTCAGTAAGCACTCACACTTGCATACATTCACTATACACACACAGACACACTTAACATACACTCACACACACAGTCACTTAACATACACTAACACTCAATAACACAAAACTCAACACTCACTAGACAATCACGATACACTAAATGCTCATTAAACACTTGACACACTAAATTCACTAAATACTCATTATACCCCAAACACTCGGTAAACATTCACTAAACGCTCACTTAATCCTAAAGAAATTAAACACTAAACACTCACTAAACCCTAAGCACTCATTAAATACTAAATGCTTACCAAACCCTAAATACTTAACAAATACTAAACAATGAATGAACATCCACTCATTAAAAACTCAATAAACACTTACACACTAAACATTTGCTAAACATTAACATTCACAAGACATTCACTGAACGCTCACTCAACATTCGCAAAACATTCACTAAAACCCTAAACACTCACTGTATATTTACACATTAAATATTCACTAAACACTACCATTCACAAGGCATTCACTAAGCGTTCACTTTACATTCACAAAATATTCACTAAAACCCTATAGAAAACATTCACTGAATACTTACACAATAAACATTCAATGACATTCACAAAACATTCACTAAACCCTAAAGACTCAGTAAAAATTCACTGAATACTGACACATTAAAGTCACTAAACCCTAAACATTCATCAAACACTTACTCATAAACATTCACTACACGCTTACTCACTAAACCCTAACAATTCGCTAAACACTTACTCATTAAACATTAACGATAGAAAAAATTCAGAATCGCACTAATTTTTCATTTATCTTGTTTTCTTTACATTAATACTAGGTGATTATTTCTTTGGTCTTAAATTTATTCATAATCTTCTTGAGAGAATGGAAATGTTCGAAATAACTTGGTGTGTGGAGAGATTGTTTAAAAAACAGAGCTCCTCTGTGTCCTTCCTCAGCCAGGTGTATTGTACCTGACGAATTTTACACCACCCGAAAAAAAATCGACTATAGTAACGACAATATTCATTCATAAAACTGATAATACAAAAAAAGTATCCATGATTTTATTAGTATGAAAGTCAGTTGAAACCAAAAGAAGGTAGTCCTGCTTCGATAAAACAAACAGAGTAGGCTATGGCGCAATTATTATGATCTGTACCCTGACTATAGCGTATATATTAAGTATGAATTACTATCTATTTAATGGGTGCGTATTACTCTATTTAACAAATGTTATGTACATAGACATTTTACAGCAATAACTCTAATAATGATAAAAACTTACATGTTACTTTACAGTGCCAGTCTTCCAGCCACCGCTACATTAATTTTCATCTCGTAAACAAGGCTAAAGCGAGTACTATAATTGAAGTCAGTTGCTTGCTTGCCAAAATAATAATATGACCGAATTATTATGGGCCTACAGATGACTGTTAATTATATGAAACAAATAAATAATTTTTGTGTTAAATAAATACAAAGGATATAGATATGATAAAAATATTTATTAAACATATCACGATAATGCATAATACGGGTCAATAGTAGCCTACTATACTAGTCTAGACATTAATTATCAGGGCTTGCCCTTCCCCCTGCCCACCTGTTGGGGTGTGTCTGCCATGGGGAAACCAACCACTAAAATGTTTGTCATTACCACCGCAGTACTTTAGGATGTGCAGTGCAATTGTAGTACAAATTTTACTTGGTATCTCCGATGTTGGATGCAGATCCTGTCTCCCCTTCCTCACCCGTTGTGGGACGTCTGTCAGGGGGTAACCACCCACTAAAATGTCTGTCATTACCACCAGTATTCTAGGATGTGCAGTGCTATTATAGTGTAAATTTTACTTGGTATCTCCTAGGTTGGCTGTCAGGGGGAACTCACCCTCCAAATGTCTGTCAATGGTCATTTATTATCAGTAGAGTCTGCAGATATATTATACATTAGTTTCATCTGTTACCTCATATATTGGATCTAGACCCAAAATCTAACAAGCAATTAGTGGTGCTTGTTAATTAAGCCACCCATATATTTTCGGCAGACGGCCAGTTTCACAGTTTACAAGTCGGTATCTCGATCGTTGTATCTCAATGGTCTGGGCTGCGGGACTATAATTAAAATTCTTTCAGAATCTTTCCTGCTATATTTTGATAATTCAAAATATCTCTCGTGGAATATAGAACTAACGAAAAATCGTGAGAGAGAGGAGAGCATATGAACTGGGTATAGCCTGTGTAGGTAACCTAAGGATTCAAGTTTGAAGAAAATGTGGCGTTACCTAGCCTTGGCAGCATCTGTTGTTGATATTGTTCTCCAGATGTTGTTCGAAATACGGAGGCATAGTCATCTTGTTTGGCGTGGCTGCCTATTCGCTGGTGAGGTTTCTCCTGACTGATGATGGAGCTGAACAGCACAAGGAAAAGGAACTGAACGAGAGAACTGCGGCCTTGAGAGACACAATCCAGTGTCAGAGAGAGAGCAGCGCATGAACTTGGACAGGACACTTCTTCAGCTGCATGAAGAGATACAGAAGTCGGGCGGAAGGGGAGAAGCCACTCGTGTAATACAGATCACTCAGGAGGTGTTCTGGCAAGACAAGGCCCACTTGCTCGAAGGTTTCTGAAAAGGGAGAACGATCAAGAAACGAGGGAGAAACGGCAGCTGGAAGACAAGATCCAGGCAGACGAAAATCAGCAGCTGAAGAAGAACACGAAAGAAATTGGGCCGAGAAACGATGCCCTATGTGATAGGATAAGGAAAGTGAGTGTGTAGTTGACAGAGGCAGACTGCCTGCTTGAGAGGCTGGAGAAACTCCTACAACAGAAGGAGAAAGACCGAAGAAGCAGTGCGGATGACGAGGCTCATCAAGGAACAAAACGACGCAACTGAAAAGCGGGAATCCGACAGGAAAGACCTCGAGCTGAGGTTCCAACACCTGCATAAGGATGTGGAAGATCTCTGGACGAAAAAGTGTGTACTCCAGTCTCCAGTGTGAAGTTGAGGAGGCGAAAGTCATGAGGAACGAGCTGGCATGCCTTCTAGAGGAACGAAATCGTCGCTTAGAGTCGCTGGAGAGGAAGGCCGGAGTCCAGGGCGAAGGGAACGACCAGCTGGAAGATGAGGTTCGACAGCTGCGAGGAGCAAAGGAGATATTGGTGAGCGACGTAAAGAACCTCCAGGAGAACTACTGACGCCTGGAGATTCGAGAACCACTGGAAAGTGCAAAAGCTGCTGTCGATCTTCAAGGAATGGCACGATCGAGTGTGGGCTGGCCTTGCTCAGACGGATGAGATGTGAAAAATTTGTGGAGAATGTTTGTTATATGGAAAGTTTGATGTTTATTTGTAATAAATTTGCTTTGTTAATCGTTGGAAGAAAGTGAACTTGAACGGAAATATATATGTTAAAATGTTTTTTTAGAGTTTTATTGATTCCTGGAAGGCCCGTCGGTGAATAACCACTGGTTGCAAACAAGGTAAAAAGACCATACAGACAAATAAAGAAAAAATTCGTGGAAGGGAAAGGAAAATGAAAATAGGAGGATTATAGAAATGGTAAGGAAAATGAGAGGATTCGTGGAGGTGCCAGGAGAAGAAGCAGAGGATTCAGAGAAGCGCCAGGAAAATTGAGAGGATTGAGTCTGATTCATGGAGGTGTAATGAGAAGAAGCAGAGGATTCATAGGTGACCCAGGACAATTGAGAGAACTGAATAGGATTCGGGGAGGTGCCAGAAGAAGAAGCAGAGGATTCAGAGAATCCCTGTGAGAATTGTAAAGATTCAGTGGCATATTCTGGTACCAACGCTAAACAAAGGTGTTGGTGTCAGCTGGGACTGGCGGGTGTGGCCCGCCTTGGGTCCCGGGACGGGTGGGCGAGGCCCGCCTTGGGTCCCGGGACGGGTGGGCGAGGCCCGCCTTGGGTCCCGGGACGGGTGGGCAAGGCCCGCCTTGGGTCCCGGGACGGGTGGGCAAGGCCCGCCTTGGGTCCCGGGACGGGTGGGCGAGCGCCCCCGTGGGTCCCGGGACGGGTCGGGTGGGCGAGGCCCGCCGTGGGTCCAGGGACGGGTGGGCGAGGCCCGCCGTGGGTCCCGGGACGGGTGGCGAGGCCCGCCGTGGGTCCCGGGACGGGTGGGCGAGGCCCGCCGTGGGTCCCGGGACGGGTGGGCGAGGCCCGCCGCCTGGGTCCCGGGACGGTGTGGGCGAGGCCCGCCTTGGGTCCCGGGACGGGTGGGCGAGGCCCGCCGTGGGTCCCGGGAGGCGTGGGCGAGGCCCGCGTGGGTCCCGGGACGGGTGGGCGAGGCCCGCCGTGGGTCCCGGGACGGGTGGGGGCGAGGCCCGCCGTGGGTCCCGGGACGGGTGGGCGAGGGCGCCGTGGGTCCCGGGACGGGTGGGCGAGGCCCGCCGTGGGTCCCGGGACGGCGGTGGGCGAGCCGCCGTGGGTCCGGGACGGGCTGCGGCGAGGCCCGCCGTGGGTCCCGGGACGGTGGGCGAGGCCCGCCTTGGGTCCGGGACGGGTGGGCGAGGCCCGCCTTGGGTCCCGGGACGGGTGGGCGAGGCCCGCCTTGGGTCCCGGGAGGGCGGGTGGGCGAGGCCCGCCTTGGGTCCCGGGACGGGTGGGCGAGGCCCGGCCTTGGGTCCCGGGACGGGTGGGCGCGAGGCCCGCCGTGGGTCCCGGGACGGGTGGGCGAGGCCCGCCTTGGGTCCCGGGAGGCGTGGGCGAGGCCCGCCTTGGGTCCCGGGACGGGTGGGCGAGGCAGCCTTGGGTCCCGGGACGGGCGGGCGAGGCCCGCCGGGTCCCGGGTCGGGAGGGCGGGCGAGGCCCGCCGTGGGTCCCGGGACGGGCGGGCGAGGCCCGCCTTGGGTCCCGGGACGGGCGGCGAGGCCCGCCTTGGGTCCGGGACGGGCGGGCGAGGCCGCCTTGGGTCCCGGGACGGGCGGGCGAGGCCCGACCTTGGGTGTCCCGGGACGGGCGGGCGAGGCCCGCCTTGGGGTCCCGGGACGGGGCGCGAGGCCCGGCCGTTTTTGTCCTGGGATGGCGGGTGTCCGGGACGGGAGGGTGAGGACAGCGGGTGTGCGGGCGAGGCGGGACGGGGCGGCGACGGGCGGGCGGGAGGCGGGAACGGGCCGGCGAGGCGGGAGCCGGGCAGGCCCGCCTTTGGGTCCCGGGAGGCGGGTGGGCAAGGCGAGGCCCCCTGGGTTCCCGGGACGGGTGGCAAGGCCCGCCGTTGGTCCCGGGACGGGTGGGCAAGGCCCGCCGTGGGTCCCGGGACGGGTGGGCAAGGCCCGCCGTGGGTCCCGGGCCAGGCACGCTGTCCCGGGAAGGAGGTGGGCCCGAGGGGGGCCGACCCTTGGGTCCCGGGACGGGTGGGGGGCGAGGCCCGCTGGGTCCCCCAAGGGACGGGTGGGCGAGGCCCCGCCTTGGGTCCCGGGACGGGGGGGCAAGGCCCGCCGTGGGTCCCGGGACGGGCCGGGCCCGCCGCCTGGGTCCCGGGAGGTGGGCAAGCCCGCCGTTGGGTCCCGGGACGGGGGGGCAAGGCCCGCCGAGGGTCCCGGGACGGGCGGGAAAGGCCCGCCGCTGGGTCCCGGGAGGGGCGGGCAGGGCCCGCCGTGGTCCCGGGACGGCGGGCTTGGGCCCGGGCGCATCCCGTGGGTCCCGGGTACGGGCGGGCAAGGCCCGCCGTGGGTCCCGGGACGGCGGGCAAGGCCCGCCGTGGGTCCCGGGACGGGCGGGCAGGCCCGCCAGTGGGTCGGGTCCCGGGAAGGGCGGGCAAGGACCCGCCAGCCCTGGGTCCCGGGACGGGCGGGGCAAGGCCCGCCGTGGGTCCCGGGAGGAAGGGCGGGCAAGGCCCGCCGTGGGTCCCGGGACGGGCTTGGGCAAGGCCAACCCGCCTTGTGGGTTTCCCGGGACGGGCTTGGGCGGGAAGGCCCGCCAGGGTTGGGTCCCGGGACGGGCGGCAAGGCCCGCCTGGGTCCCGGGACGGTCGGGCAAGGCCCGCCTTGGGTCCCGGGACGGGCGGGCAAGGCCCGCCTTGTCCCGGGTGGGCCCGGGCAAGGCCCGGGGCCTTGGGTCCCGAAGGAGGCCCGGGCCAAGCCCGCCTTGGGTCCCAGGGAGGAAGGGCGGGCAAGGCCCGCCTTGGGGTCCCGGGACGGGCGGGCAAGGCCCGCTTGGGTCCCGGGACGGGAGGGCAAGGCCCGCCTTGGGTCCCGGGACGGGCGGGCAAGGCCCCGCCTTGGTCCCGGGACTGGGCGGGACAAGGCTTGGGGTCCCCGGGACGGGTGGGCGCCCGCCCTGGGTCCCGGGACGGGCGGGCAAGGCCCGCCTTGGGTCCCGGGACGGGTAGGGCGGGCAGGCCCGCCTTGGGTCCACGGGACGGGGGGCAAAGGCCCGCCTTGGGTTCCCGGGATGGGCGGGCAGGACCCGCCTTGGGTCCCCGGGAGGGCTGGGATGGCGGGCCTTTGGGTCCCACGGGACGCCCGTGGGGGGGGGGGGTGGGCGGGGGGGAGGGCCCCCTGGTCCCAGGATGGGGCGAGCGGGAGGCCCGCCGGGGTGTCCTGGGAGGGGGGGTCAGGACGGGTGAGGGTGAGGACAGCGGGTGTCCCGGGACCAGGGCGGGCGAGGCGGGACGGGCCGGCGAGGGGGACCCGCCGGCGAGGCCCGCCTTGGGTCCCGGACGGGCGGGGTGGGCAAGGCCCGCCTCGGGTCCCGGGACGGGCGGGTGGGCAAGGCCCGCCTCAGGTCCCGGGACGGGTGGGCAAGGCCCGCCTCGGGTCACGGGACGGGCCTGGCAAGGAACCCGCCTTGGGCCGGTCCCGGGACCGGGTGGCCCAGGCTGGGTCCCGGCACGTCCCGGGACGGGTGGGCGAGGCCCGCCTTGGGTCCAGGGACGGTGGGTGGGCGGATGCCCGCCCCTTGGGTCCCGGACGGGTGGGCAAGGCAGCCTTGGGTCCCGGACAGGGCGGGTGGGCAAGGGCTCGCAATTGGGTCCCGGGATGGGTGGGCAAGGGACGCCATTGGGTCCCCGGACGGGTCGGGCAAGGCCGCCTTGGGTCCGGGACGGGCGGGCGGGCCCCAAGCCCGCCGTGGGAAGGGTTCCCGGGAGGGCGGGCAAGGGCCCACGGCCCGTGGGTCCCCGGGACGGGAGGGCAAGGGCCCGCCTTGGGTCCCACGGACGGGCGGGCCAGGGCAAGGCCCGCCTTGGGTCCCGGGACGGGCGGCAAGGTCCCGCCTTGGGTCCCGGGACGGGCGGGGCAAGGCCCCGGGCCGGGTTGGGTCCCGAGGGCGGGCAGGGCCCGCCCGCCTTGGGAGGGTCCCGGGACGGGCTTTGGGCAAGGAGGCCCAGCCTTGGGTCCCGGGCCGGGACGGGCGGCAAGGCCCGCCTTGGGTGGGTTCCCGGGACGGCGGGCAGGGCAAGGGCCCGCCTTGGTCCCGGGACGGGCGGGCAAGGCCCAAGCCTTGGGTCCCGGGAACGGGTGGGCAAGGGCAAGGCCCATCCTTGGGCCCGGGTCCCGGGACTTGGGAGGGCAAGGAAACCCGCCTTGGGTCCCGGGACGGGCAAGGGCAAGGCCCTAACTTGGCCGGGTCCACGGGACGGGCGGGCAAGGGAACCCGCCTTGGGTCCCGGGACGGGAGGCGGGCCTTGACGGGCCCGCCTTGGGTCCCGGGACGGGCGGGCGAGGCCCGCCTTGGGTCCCAGGACGGGCGGGCGAAGGCCCGCCTTGGGTCCTGGGACGGGCGGGCCTCGCCCGCCTTAGGGTCCCGCCGGGAACAGGGCGGGCGGAGGCCCGCCTTGGGGTCCCCAGGACTGGGCGGGCGAGTCCCGCCTTGGTTCCGGGACGGGCCGGGCCTCGGGCCCTCCTTGGGGTCCGGGACGGTCGGGAATGGCGGGAGGCCCCGCCCTTGGGTCCCAGGGATGGGCGGGAAGGGTGAGGCCCGCCGGGTGTCCTGGATGGGCTGAGCGTCCCTCGGGAACGGGAGGGTGATGACAGGGCCGGGGGTGGTCCCGGGACGGGTCGGGCGAGGCGGGACGGGGCCAGATGGGCCCGGAGGCAGGACGGGCCCGGCCAGGCCCGCCGGGTGTCCAGGGAAGGGCGGGCGAGGCGGGACGGGTGGGCGAGGCGGACGGCGGGCGAGGCGGGACGGCGGGCGAGGCTGGGTACGGGTCGGGACCTGCCGGGTGTCCTGGGATGGCAGGGCGAGGCCAGCCGGGGTTGCTCCGGGAAGGCGGGCGGGTGAGGCCCGCCAGATGTCCTGGGACGGTTTTTCCCGGGACGGGCGGGCGATCCCGTTTGTTGTCGGGACGGGTGGGCGAGGCCCCGCCGGGTGTCCCGGGACGTGCGGGCGAGGCGGGACGGGCGGGCGATGCCCGCCGGGTGTCCTGGGATGGGCGGGCGAGGCCCGCTGGGTGTCCCGGGACGGGCGGGTGAGGCCCACTGGGTGTCCCGGGACGGGCGGGAGAGGCCAGCCGGGTGTCCCGCGGTTGTCCCGGGACGGGCAGGCGAGGCGGGATGGGTTGTCCCGGGACGGGCGGGCAAGGGCCGCCAGGTGTCCCGGGACACCCGCCGGGCATCGCCCTCTGTGTAGGCGAGGCCCACCGGGTGTCCCGGGATGGGCGGGCGAGGTCCGCCGGGTGTCTCGGGACACCCGCCGGGCATCGCCCGGCCGTCCCGGGATAACCGTCGGGCCTCGCCCACCGGTTGCGGGACAGCCAGGTGAGGCCTGCCACAGGTCTGTAGACGGACCATCTCATTCGTGACTTCCTTATCACTTCTGTAATCTTTACTAAGCCTTACCTTCATCTTATTTCATCAATTTCTAATCACTCAAGAAGCAATATTCCCATAATCCACTGAGCATTTTCATCACTGTTCTCTCAAGCTTTACTTCCTCTTTTCTTCTCAGAGCCTATGTTTCTGCTCCATACATTAACACTGGGGTTATCACATGTGTTATATATCTTGACTTTTAGCTTGATTTGCATTTTCTTATCACATACTACTCCAGCCACCTTTCTCTACTTCCCCCATGCAGCTTTTATCCTACTGTCAACTTCAGCCTCACATCCTCCCTCTTGGCTTAAAGTATATCATAAGTATTTAAAATTTTCTGTTTTTTTTTACAATCGAGCTGCTTCTTTCTTGTATTACTATTCTGTCTCTATCTTCCCTACTGCTCAGCAACACCTCAGTTTTATTCAAATTCACCTTTAAAATCTACTGACAATAATTTCCTAATAAGGGAGAATAGGCTACATCTGTACCCCTTTTCATGCTTCAACCGTGTAAGATAATAGTCGGAGTCATTGTCATTGTACGCTTAACCATGTAGTTTTTCTCCAAGCAGAATCTATTCACCATCGTATCTACCTTTAACAGAGATCTGGAAGTCAACTAAGATTTCTGCTTAATGAGCACTTGGTTTTCAACTTGATTTCGATGTTTCAGTATGAGTTGACAGCTTTGCTATTTCCTGTGATAATTTGAAAGTGACATTCACTCTAGTTATGAAGAAAGATGGTAGAATGGTATAATGATTCGCTTGTGTGTATGAGTGCGTGTGTTTGTATTTATGTCCATACTTGTTCCAAACGAACCCGTCTGCAGGTATTCAATTGAAGAATAATTTGAGTAGGGGCACATTTGTTAGCAATTCACTTCAAAATAGGAAAGAAGCAAAAAGGCATAACAGATAATGGTCTAAATATTGCATATTAAAGATGTCTATTCTCATGCAATATTAATAAATCAGGCTAAATAACTGGTTCAGTTATTTATGAAATAGACCGGGAAGCCTACTTCACTAGTAACACCTTTCATAAAAAGGCAGGACACTGGTCTAGGCCTATACCAAATTGTCTATTGCACGGAAATATTTTTTTTCTCTTATATTTATCATAAGATTTGGACTGGAAATGGACTACAAATTGCACTGCATGGTCTAACAATGAAAGGAATTAGGCCTATACATAGTTTATTCATATTCTAGTCCAGGGACTGAGATCCTTCCCAGACGAAATCCGGCAGTGTACTGTCATAAAATCGTTCGTTGGTTACCCGTCCACACGTACGATCACCTGTCAGTCGGTCGAAAGAACTTTAGGTAATTCCATCAATTCATCAGTTCTGGTGAGTGGACTGACTCCGCCCACAAACTGCCGTCCACACTTACGTTTTAACGTCAGTTTCGATGAACTGACAGGGAGACTGACAGGTAAACCTGTGCGTGAATACCCGGCCTAACAGGAACTTGCACCGATTGCAGTGCAATATCTGCCTCTCGCTCAGCGAGGGATGTTTCTAAAGATATCAGTGACTGTTTTTAACGTCATTAAATAAGATTTCTTCCATCTTCGAAAAGAAAAAAGATTGATAAGGCATGATTTTATTTGGTATCTCCATGTTGGATGCAGATCCTGTCCAACCTCCCCCTCCCAACTCGTTGTGGGGTGTCTGTCAGGGGGTAACTACCCACTAAAAGGTCTGTCATTACCACCGCAGTACTTTAGGATGTCCAGTGCAATTGTAGTACAAATTTTACTTGGTATCTCCAATGTTGGATGGAGATCCTGTCTCCCCCTCCCCACTCGTTGTGGGACGTCTGTCAGGGGGTAACCACCCACTAAAAGGTCTGTCATTACCACCACAGTATACTAGGATGTGCAGTGCTATTGTAGTGTAAATTTTACTCGGTATCTCCTAGGTTGAATCTAGTTCCAATTAACCCCCCCTTTTCAGTGCGTCTGTCAGGGGGAACCCATCCTCCAAAATGTCTGTCACTGGTCATTGTATTATCAGTAGAGTCTGCAGATATATATCAGTTTCACCTGGTATCTCATATATTGGATCTAGACCCGAAATCTAACAAGCAATTAGTGGTGCTTGTTAAGTAAGCCACCCATATATTTTCGGCAGACGGTCAGTTTCACAGTTTACAAGTCTACTCCTAAATACCAGTAGTGGTTACAGTCGGTATCCCGATCGTTGCATCTCAATGGTCTGGGCTGCGGGACTAGGATGTCAGACTATGAGAGTTTGTGGTATCACTCAGAACTAATGTTACAGAGCGAAGAGTTATTATAATTTACGTATTCCATACGGTTGCCTCCGTGCAAGCATTGACATATGCTTTTCAATGACATCGACAGACTGAGATTCCGTAAAGAGAGAGAGAAAATTATCATATGACAGAACAGAACAATGAGAAAAAACACTCAAGGTTCAGCGTTATCTATGTAATTTAATTTCAGGAAGTAGACACGTAAAACTGAACTTAATTAACCAGTTCCTCAACTATGAATAATTAAGTCCATGCAATTATTCTAATTTTTGTTTGTTTATAACTGTTCACATAATCTCTCTCACAAGCAACCTCTGCACATGATTATCCCCTTTTCCATAAACAATACTCCTCCGTCTTGCCTTCCCTCACAATATGCTAATTTATCCTAAATCAGAGGACCTTCACCTAAATTAGTTAAAAAAAAAAAAAGGAGAACAAACGACCCTTTCCAGATAGTAGCTTCACTTCTGACAACAACAAATAACTGCTGATAAACCTCTGACTTCATTATTTAGTAGTTTCCCATCAAGATGCCCTCCCATGCAAGAATGAAACTCTTCCCCATTACATTAATTCGTCTAGCATAGGAGACCATCTCTTCCGACATTTATTGGTAGCCGTATATAACAGGGGACTCCCCATATCTACCCCTAAGCTCATCAATATAAAAAAAATCTTCCACTATCATAAAATAAAGTTGTCACTTTTTTTTTATTCTAGAAACACCAGTAGGAAGTTCACCAACTTTAATATAAATTCCATAATTACTTTTTTAGAATTAGAATGACTTTAGTTTTGAGTCATGGATTTTCAAACGAAAGAGGGAACTAAACATCGTCCAGCAATTGACACTTTTTTTATAATAAGCAAAAATTTTCTTTTCAAAAAATTTTTGCTATCAAATTCATCTTCATAATATGTTCCAAGGTAGCATTTGGGCTTCACCAATAGAAAAGTCTTTTGTCTCTCCCCCCCCTCCCCCATCATAATAAGGCTGTTTAATACGCCTATTCACTAAATTACAAAAATTCACTTCTAGAATTTTGAGTTATTGCTTTAACAGAAATAAATACACCGAAGAGAACAGCATGTTCCGATTAGTCCACTCAAGGGAGATAATCCTTGCCAGTAAATATTTTCTTAAAAATCTATCGCTGATTAATCTCAAAAAAATATTTTTGTCAATACATGCCTGGATTATTAATATCAAACTACTAAACCCAACCGTAATTATTCATAAGGAAATATGGATTTTTTCTCATCAGATGACTTTTGTTTTCCATTAGAAAGGGTGGTACACCTCCGGCTGTATACCAGGCATTCGTGGGGTGAGTTTATAGCCTTCCACAGTTTTTCAGCAGAGGTGTTACTGCCATCGGCATACATGCAAACACACATGTTTTAATATATATATATATATGCTATATATATATACATATATATTAATATATATATATATATATTTATATATATAATATATATATATAATATATGTATAGATATATACTTGTAATACTATATATTATGTATCTATATATGTATATATTACTATATATATATCTATATTAATATAGATATATAGATATATATATAATATATATTAGATCTATATCAATATAGATATATGATTAGAATATATATATATAGACTAGATTAATATATAGCATGTATAAGCGGATAGGAAGATACGATGAATAGAGTCGAGAGTGATAATATATAGGATAGATTATGATATTAAGTACGAATAGCCTATGGATATCAGATATAGATAGGATAGAGATGAAGTATATAGATATAGATTCTATAGGAATACAGATAACGTAGAGAGATAGATATATATAGAGAGATATATATATATAATATATATATTATCTATAATTAAAATATCTATATATATTATATCCTATATAATATATTATATATATATATATATATATATATAGATAATATATATATCTATATTGAATATATATATATATATATATATATATAGAAATATAGATATATATATATATATCTAATATAATCTTATATATATATAATATATTATATATAATTCTCTATATTTATTATTATATATATATATAATATATATTCTAATCTAATATCTATATTAATTATATAGATATATATATATATCATATATATATAATATAGATCATATAGTTCTAATGTAATAAATATATATATAATTATATAATATATTAGTATATATATATATATCTATATTAATGTATATATAGTATATATATATATATATTAATATTATAAATAATATATAGATATATATATATATACTATATTATATATATTAATCAAAAAATATAATTAATATCGATATACTATATATATATATATTATATATCTAATAATTATAATTTATATCTCTATATTAATATATATATACATATATTATTATTATTATTATATAATATAATATATCTATTAATTCTATATAATATATATATATCTATATTTAATATATATATAACTATATATCTATAATTAATATATATATCATATCTATCTAGATATAATATATATACTATATTATATATATATATATATATAATATATATATATATATATATGATATAATCTATATATATATCTCATATATATCTATAGATATATGTATATAATTATCTATATTAATATATATATATATACTCTATATAGATATACTATATATATATATATATATCTATCTGTAGGGATATCTAATTTATATATATAATAGATATATCTCTATATACTAGATACCAGCTCTATATCGTATATACTATACTATATTAATATATACTATCCATATATAATCTCTTTCTATATAATATATATATATCTATATCTATATTATTATATATATCTCTATCAATATATATCATA
The DNA here is from genome assembly GCF_015104395.2 of Macrobrachium nipponense. Taxonomy (NCBI): domain Eukaryota; kingdom Metazoa; phylum Arthropoda; class Malacostraca; order Decapoda; family Palaemonidae; genus Macrobrachium; species Macrobrachium nipponense. The sequence goes on from NC_087204.1 coordinate 43,739,270, forward strand.
TAGATCTATATTAGATATATATAACATATATATCTATATACTATATAATCTACATATATCTATATTATATAGATATCTATTATAGATTTGAGTTTAGATTTATCTTCCCGCCACTGGCCAGTGGCATAAGGCTGAAGATATATATTGGATCTGTATTAATATATTATATATATATATATATTATATATATATATATATATAGAGAGAGAGAGAAGAGAGAGAGAGAGAGAGAGAGAGAGAGAGAGAAGTAAATAATATATATCTATCTATAATATAGAATATATATATATATCTGTATTAATATAGATATATATATATATACTATATTAATATAGAATATATATATATTTACTTCTCTTCTCTCTCTCTCTCTCTCTCTCTCTCGTCTCTCTCTCTCTCTCTCTATATATATATATATTATATATACATAATATTATATATATATATATATATATATATATATGAATGTCCTTTTTTTTTTGTAATACAACAGTATAATATGAAGATAAAAGGCCAAAAAAACATTATTTTAAAGTTGCAACCATATATTTCGAGCACTTCCTTCTGTGCTGCTGATCAGTGTGCTCTCAGGTGCTATTGAAAAAAGTGACACCCACTCCAGAAATTTGAGCCAACAAATCAAAAGGCTAATTAGGAACAGCGTATGGATTAATCTTGGTTTGTATGGTGTTTTTACGTTGCATGGAACCAGTGGTTGTTCAGCAACAGGACCAACGGCTTTACGTGACTTCCGAACCACGTCGAGAGTGAACTTCTATCACCAGAAATACACATATCTCACGCCTCAATGGAATGACCGAGAATCGAACTCGCGGCCACCGAGGTGACAAGCCAACACCATACCGACCACGCCACTGGGGCGCTTAGGAATAATCTTGGCTCACCCAATAACGTGCTGAACCTCTCTAACTATCCCCTCACCGCAGAAGAACAGACGGTCTTAAATCTTGGCATCTCATTCGCTCTAAAACAAGGGGTTAATAAGAAGAACATAGAATTACTAGTCATTCAAGATAATCTACCCCTCTCCCCCCTACTTTTATGACCTCCCAAAAACACATAAAGATGGGATTCCTCTACGCCCCATAATATCTAGCAGGGGCTCTTTCATGTATAAAATATCCAAATGGCTTGCGGACCTGTTATCACCCTTCTAGGAACATTCTCATCCTCCCACGTTAAACATGCAGAGGATTTTATACAAAAATTTAACAGTTTAAATATCATCGCAAATGACATCAAATTGTTTAGCCCTGACGTCGAATAATTATTTACCAAAGTCCCGATCGCCGACGTGTTGTCCTTTCTAAAGAGGAAGTTACAACCATATGAAGAACATTTTCCCCTTTATTATTGACAAAACACTAAAACTAATCAACCTCTGTGTAACTGACAACGTGTTCTCTTTCAATGGTAATTTTTACAAACAAAAATTGGGTTGTAGAAAGGGCAGTCCCTTA
>NC_087204.1:43745750-43768250 GCF_015104395.2 Macrobrachium nipponense
ATACAATAATACAATATTCTCAGAATATGAACTTACAACTTCTTTTATCACTAGAATATGAATTTACAACTTCTTTTATTACCAGAATATGAATTTACAACCTTATGAATTGTCAGAATATGAATTTACAACCTAATGACTTATCAGAATATAAATTTACAACCACATGAATGACCAGAATATGAATTTAAAAACCTCATGAATGACCAGAATATGAATTTACAATTTTATGAATTGCCAGATTATGAATTTACAATTTTATGAATTACCAGAATATAAATTAACAACTTTAAGAATGATCAGAATAAGGGTTTACAGCTTTATGAATTAACAAAATATGAATTTACAACTTCATGAATTAACAGAATACGAATTTACAACTTCATGAGTTATCAGAATAGGAATTAACAACTTTAGGAATTACCAGAATGCGTCTTTACAGCTTTACAGATACTCGGGATATATAGTTACAGCTTCACAAACCGGCGGAAACAATGTTTGTTCAGCTACAGACCTTCAGAATAAATGGTTTTGTTTGCCAGACCATAAAGATGCGTTTTTATAACCCTAACATCCTCAGAATCAGCATTTGCAGCTTTAGGGAAGATTAGATGAGTGTTGACATTTCCTCTGAGAACTTCACAAATCATCAGAATAAATTTTAATTATTCCACTTAGAATACGCGATAAGGGTTTGTGTATGAATGCAATAAATGTCCCTAATATAAAAAATTATTTGAATACGCATATGCAGAACTACTTTGACTCAAGAATACGTGATAATATTTTGTGTATGCATTTAATAAATGCCCCTAATATCAGAAATTATTTAAATACGCACTTACAAAACTACTTGGATTCAAATGCACATTGACTGTTTCGTGTATTCTAAAAGTACATGATTACTGCTATATATATTTTATAATGGGTCCAGACCAGTGGTTCCCAACGTACCGAGGGATAAATTGATTTTTAAGGGGGCAAATTCGAGAATGTTTAAACCAAGATAATGGTATTTAGTAGGCATCAGGATTTTAGAGGGGATTAGGTGGGGCATGGCCAAAAAAGTTTGGGAATCACTGGTATATTGAGCATTACAGAAACACACAGTACCTATTAACAGCGTTTTTGTAACAATGATTTTTGTGCGCTATTTATTGGGAAACTATTTCATGAATTAAATAATGAATCGTATTCAGAGATATGTCATTACATATAAGAACGTAGACGTCAATAGGAGTGTTATACATTGATGCATTTTATAAACTCCTCTTGTCCTTCATGCCCAGAGAGAGAGAGAGAGAGAGAGAGAGAGAGAGAGAGAGAGAGAGAGAGAGAGAGAGAGCTGAAATGCAAAGGAAAAAAATATGTTCGCAGTGACGTAAATTCAGACTTGCACTGAAGTTCAAAAAAATGAAAACCATGAAATAAAAAGTAATAATGTGAGAAGGTATCAGCAAGGAGTTACGGAATATAGGTTAGTAATAGCAACACGGTCTTATTTTAATTAAAAAAAAAAAGAAGATAAAACCTGATTTACCCATTAAATTCTGCTTTGATCGTGCCTTGGTCAGTGGCTAATTTTATTTATTGAGAATGATCTGAAGGAAAACACCGAAGCCGAACTCACTCGGGGTTTCATAAAAATGCCCCGTAACTAACCAAGGAAGAAATACTCCTGCATCCATCTCACTCGTGCAAGAAATACACAAACATCCATCTTACTTTCAGAAGAACGAAATAGAACGGAACAGACAGCCAAGGAATCCTCCATCCAGTCTCTTCTCTCTCTCTCTCTCTCTCTCTCTCTCTCTCTCTCTCTCTCTTGTGACTTGTGACCTGTGACCTATATAATTTTTAAGATTTATTGATAATGTTATTCCATTGTTAGTATCCTCTCTCTCTCTCTCTCTCTCTCTCTCTCTCTCTCTCTCTCTCTCTCTCTTGGGACCTGTATAATTTTTAAGATTTATTGATAATGTTATTCCACTGCTAGTACCCTTTCTTTCTCTCTCTCTTGTGACCTGCACTATTTTTAAGATTTATTAATAATGTTATTCCATTGCCAGCGTCCTCTCTCTCTCTCTCTCTCTCTCTCTCTCTCTCTCTCTCTCTCGTTTAACCAATATAATCTTTTTATATAAAACAAAGCTTGGTGATAATATCTACAACAATATTATTTATGTATATTACATTGTTAAGAATATCATTACTTAGTTGCTAATATTCTCTCTCTCTCTCTCTCTCTCTCTCTCTCTCTCTCTCTCTCTCTCTCTCTCTCTCTCTCTCGAAGAAGAAGAAGAAGAAGAAGAAGAAGAAGAAGAATTGCGAGAATGCTAAATTTGCCATCTTAATGTTGTCATTCTCTCTCTCTCTCTCTCTCTCTCTCTCTCTCTCTCTCTCTTTAGAAGAATAAGAAGAAGAAGAATTGCGGAGGGAAAATTGCGAGAATGTTAAATTTACCATTTCAAAGTTGTCTTTCTCTCTCTCTCTCTCTCTCTCTCTCTTTAGAAGAAGAAGAAGAAGAAGAAGAGTTGCGAGAATGCTAAATTTGCCATCTTAATGAAATGTTCATTCTTCTCTCTCTCTCTCTCTCTCGTCTCTCTCTCTCTCTCTCTCTCTCTTCGTGTGTGTGCACATATATTATACAGAATATAATTATGTTGGTGGGCGTACACACTGGGCCTCGTGCATGCCTGTCTCTCGTCACCTTAATCATTCCGCTAATCAGTCTTGAGTTCTCCTTTTTGGAGGAGATAACGCGCCCACCCTTCCCGACCAACTGCGCATTCAACCTCATTTAAGAAGTTCATTAGATTCGGAAGGGAAGCAAAGAAGCCATAAGAGAAAAGAGAGAGATTCTTTGTTCACGGGGAAAATATCACTCTGTCTGGACCAGAAATAGCAATGCATCGATTACCTAAAAGGAATAATACCTCCCCGCCGCTCTCTCGGCCTGCCAGGAAGAGAGAGAGAGAGAGAGAGAGAGAGAGAGAGAGAGAGAGAGAGAGAGCTGAAATGCAAAGAAAAAAATATGTTCGCAGTGACGTAAATTCAGACGTGCACTGAATTTCAAAAAAAAAAAAATGAAAACCATGAAATAAAAAGCTAATAATGTGAGAAGTATCGCAAGGAGTTACGGAATATAGGTTAGTAATAGCAACACGGTCTCATTTTAATTAAAAAAAAAGATAAAACCTGATTTACCCATTAAATTCTGCTTTGATCGTGCCTTGGTCGGTGGCTATTTTTATTTATTGAGATGACCTGAAGGGAAACACCGAATCGAATCACTCGGGTTTCATAAAATGCCCCTTTACTAACCAAGGAAGAAATACTCCTGCATCCATCTCACTCGTGCAAGAAATACACAAACATCCATCTTACTTTCAGAAGAACGAAATAGAAACGGAACAGACGCCAGGAATCCTCCATCCAGTCTCTCTCTCTCTCTCTCTCTCTCTCTCTCTCTCTCTCTCTCTTGTGACTTGTGACCTGTGACCTGGCCTTATATAATTTTTAAGATTTATTGATAATGTTATTCCCTTTGTTAGTATCCTCTCTCTCTCTCTCTGCTCTCTCTCTCTCTCTCTCTTCTCTCTCTCTCTCTCTTGAGACCTGTATAATTTTTAAGATTTATTGATAAATGTTTATTCCACTGCTAGTACCCTTTCTTTCTCTCTCTCTTGTGACCTGCACTATTTTTAAGATTATTAATAATGTTATTCCATTGCCAGCGTCCTCTCTCTCTCTCTCTCTCTCTCTCTCTCTATCTCTCTCTCTCTCGTTTAACCAATATAATCTTTTTTTATATAAACAAAGGCTTGGTGATAATATCTACAACAATATTATTTATGTATATTACATTGTTAAGAACATCATTACTTAGTTGCTAATATTCTCTCTCTCTCTCTCTCTCTCTCTCTTCTCTCTCTCTCTCTCTCTCTCTCTCTCGAAGAAGAAGAAGAAGAAGAAGAAGAAGAAGAAGAAGAAGAGGAAGAATTGCGAGAATGTTAAATTTACAATTTATGTTGTCATTCTCTCTCTCTCTCTCTCTCTCTCTCTCTCTCTCCCTCTCTCTCTCTCTCTCTCTCTTTAGAAAATAAGAAGAAGAAGAAGAATTGCGAGAATGTTAAATTTACCATTTCAAAGTTGTCTTTCTCTCTCTCTTCTCTCTCTTCTCTCTCTTTAGAAGAAGAAGAAGAAGAAGAAGAGTTGCGAGAATGCTAATTTGCCATCTAATGTTGTCATTCTTTCTCTCTCTCTCTCTCTCTCTCTCTCGTCTCTCTCTCTCTCTCTCTCTCTTCGTGTGTGTGTGCACATATATTATATACAATATAATTATGTTGGTGGGCGTACACACATGGGCTCGTGCATGCCTGTCTCTCGTCACCTTAATCATTCCGCTAATCAGTCCTTGAGTCTCCTTTTTGGAGGAGATAACGCGCCCACCCTTCCCGACCAACTGCGCATTCACCTCATTTAAGAAGTTTCTTAGATTCGGAAGGAAGGCAAAGAGCCATAAGAGAAAAGAGAGAGATTCTTTGTTCACGGGGAAAATATCACTCTGTCTGGACCAGAAATAGCAATGCATCGATTACCTAAAAGATAATACCTCCGCCGCTCTCTCGGTCCTGCCAGAGAGAGAGAGAGAGAGAGAGAGAGAGAGAGCTGAAATGCAAAGAAAAAAAATATGTTCGCAGTGACGTAAATTCAGAACTTGCACTGAATTCAAAAAAAGTTCAAAAAATGAACCGCCATGAAATCAAAAGCTAATAATGTGAGAAGTATCAGCAAGGAGTTACGGAATATAGTTAGTAATAGCAACACGGTCTCATTTTAATTAAAAAAAAAGATAAAACCTGATTTGATTTACCATTAATTCTGCTTTGATCGTGCCTTGGTCGGTGGCTAATTTTATTTATTGAGAATGACCTGAAGGGAAAACACCGAAGTCGAACTCACTCGGGTTTCATAAAAATGCCCCGTAACTAACCAAGGAATAATACTCCTTGGCATCCATCTCACTCGTGCAAGAATACACAAACATCCATCTTACTTTTCAGAAGAACGAAATAGAACGGAACAGACAGCCAAGGAATCCTCCATCCAGTCTCTCTCTCTCTCTCTCTCTCGCTCTCTCTCTCTCTCTCTCTCTTGTGACTTGTGACCTGTGGACCTATATATTTTTAAGATTTATTGATAATGTTATTCCTTTGTTAGTATCCTCTCTCTCTCTCTCTCTCTCTCTCTCTCTCTCTCTCTCTCTCTCTTCTCTCTCTCTCTCTCTTGAGACCTGTATAATTTTTTTAGATTTATTGATAATGTTTTTCCACTGCTAGTACCCTTTCTTTCTCTCTCTCTTGTGACCTGCTATTTTTTAAGATTTTATTAATAATGTTTATTCCTTGCCAGCGCCTCCTCTCTCTCTCCTCTCTCTCAAGGTCTCTTCTCTCTCTCTCTCTCTACTCTCTCTCTCTCTCTCTCTCTCGTTTAAACCAATATAATCTTTTTTTATATAAAAACAAAGCTTGGTGATAATATCTACAACAATATTATTTATGTATATTACATTGTTAAGAACATCATTACTTAGTTGCTAATATTCTCTCTCTCTCTCTCTCTCTCTCTCTCTCTCGGTCTCTCTCTCTCTCTCTCTCGAAGAAGAAGAAGAAGAAGAGAAGAACGAGAAGAAAGAAGAAGAAGAATTGCGAGAATGTTAAATTTACAATTTTAATGTTGTCATTCTCGTCTCTCTCTCTCTCTCTCTCTCTCTCTCTCTCTCTCTCTCTCTCTCTTTAGAAGAATAAGAAGAAGAAGAAGAATTGCGAGAATGTTAAATTTACCATTTTAATGTTGTCATTCTCTCTCTCTCTCTCTCTCTCTCTCTTTAGAAGAAGAAGAAGAAGAAGAAGAGTTGCGAGAATGCTAAATTTGCCATCTTAATGTTGTCATTCTCTCTCTCTCTCTCTCTCTCTCTCTCTCTCTCTCTCTCTCTCTTCGTGTGTGTGTGCACATATATTATATACAAATATAATTATGTTGGTGTGCGTACACATATGGGCTCGTGCATGCCTGTCTCTCGTCACCTTAATCATTCCGCTAATCAGTCTTGAGTCTCCTTTTTGGAGGAGATAACGCGCCCACCCTTCCCGACCAACTGCGCATTCAACCTCATTTAAGAAGTTCATTAGATTCGGAAGGGAAGGCAAAGAGCCATAAGAGAAAAGAGGAGAGATTCTTTGTTCACGGGGAAAATATCACTCTGTCTGGACCAGAAATAGCAATGCATCGATTACCTAAAAGATAATACCTCCGCCGCTCTCTCGGCCTGCCAGAGAGAGAGAGAGAGAGAGAGAGAGAGAGAGAGAGAGAGAGAGAGAGAGAGAGACTCTGGCGAGTAATGTTTCACCATAATGACTTTTATTTCAGTCGACTCATGGGGGAAACAAATAAAACCAATTCAATTCTTTTTATAGAAAAATTACGTTATTTGCATAAGAAATACAAGAATAAAAATCAAGAGTATTGCAGAGTGACATAAAATACTCCAAATCAAGTTTAGAAAAAAAAAATTCTAGGCGTTTTCAAGGCTATTGACATTCTCGGGGTGAGGAGACGAAGAAAATTGCAGAGTCCCTAAATATTATTTGAGCAAAGAAAAGAACAAAAGCATTAAAAGTTTTTTCTCAAGATGCAATGATAAAGGGCATATTCAACAAAGGCAAACTGAGAAGATAGTTACGTATTTTAAAGAGGAAATGGTAACAGCGAACAATCAATCTGCTTAACCCCAAGATCCCAGTCCCCACACAGTGCTGAAGGGAATAAGAAACCTGTCGGACCCAGAAGATGGAGCAATGGTACAATTTTAATAACCCCGCTTCCTCCAGAGTGCAATGTCTCAGACCGTATCTACAGAAAAAGGTAAAGTTAGTCACCAAAACAATTAGACTGAAGAGGAAAATTCAAATAAAAAAAGGGAATTTCTAAACTGTCAATAGTTTTTCTCGACTTTTTCGAAAAAAGACAAAATAGTTAACCCTAGCATTTATTCTTTCAAACGCATTAACATTCATTAAAAAAAAAAAATCCGTTAAATCCAAGTACTTGAAGTCTTAAATTCTTATATACTGTTGGGAAGTTCAATAGGGTAATAAAAAGTTCAAGAAAGTATTAAAGTTTAAGCGAGTATTAGAATTAATAAGAAGTTTAAGACAGTATTCGAATGAGCGAAGGCAAACTGGGAGAGAAATCAAAGTTCAAGAGAGTATCGGAGTAAGGGACAGAGGCGAGTATTAGAACGAGGGAAGTTGCGGGGAGATAGACATTAAGAAGTTCAAGAGAACATTAGAAAGAGTGAAGGTAAAATGAGAGAGAAATGAGGAACTTCTGGACCATATGAGAAAGAGCGAAAGAGAGATAGCAGAGACATTTGCAATAGAACCACCGAAAGGCACCAGGTTTTGTTTTCCCTCCTATTTCCGATTTCAGGCAAGATTACGCGAGGAGTGCGAAATTCAGAGGAAGGCTGAGAAAAGGAAAAACGACGTGTTAAGAAAGGCACCATTAGCACGAGGAAATAGAAGGTCTGAAGGATGTCTGTGATTTGCTAAAAGAAAGGGGTTGAAGAACGGATCCCAGAGGGTCAAATATAGGAATGCCAATGTCCAGAGAGAGATAAGAAAATCAGTTTTTAAGGAATGGGTGAAGCACTCACCGCAGACTTTGATTTTTAGACATGCTCTAAACCTCTATCAGTATCAAACAAAGATAGGCCAAGGATGAGAACTCGATTTTCTTTCAGGTTTCTAAGAGTGAATGGCAATACAAGGGACAAAAGGGCTTCGAGACACCATGAGGAATCACAGTAAATGGAAGTCATAGATAGCTTGAAGTCTTGCGCGCCCACATACACAGGCATGAGCACAAATACACAGATATCTATATTTGGATGTTCCACTGCCTCTGAAAACCTATAAGTAGTGTTCGTAATTACTTTGCCAGGGCTTTAATTCAAATATAAATTTACATTCAACGGAAGGACCCACAGTAATACTCTTGTTCAGCAAGACGAAATGTATTTGTAGAAATATTAACAGAGCTTAAAGCTTTCGTGACCTTGATCACTAAACTCTACTGAATAGCGGGAAGCATATGGTATTTTTATAGGTCATAAAATTATAAGATAATAAAAGTACTACAATTCTAAATATCACACCTTTGGTGCTGCCTAACTTACTCTATAAACTTCATCGTTATGGTACACCGCCGAGGAAAGTTAACATGTCACTAAGACATGACAGAATTATGATGAAGTTTAAGTTACAGGTCCTGTTTCGAACTTCTTTGTTTCGTCTGTAATGACTAAGAGGACAAGTCCGAGTTAACTACAGAAGTTATTTGAAAGAGTTTGGAAGTTCATTTGCTGATTCCATTTGAGAAGTGTTTTATGGTTATAACTTTTACTGATTATTCTTGTATATTTAACGTATCTTGTAGTACTTGAGTTGAGGAGCCTCCTTTTGAAGTTTGTTTTATGATGCGATTTTTCTTAAAATGAGACCTTCATTGTTGAATTATTCCTAAATAAAGTTCGCATGCTTGGCAAGGCCTTAGTTAAGCAAATTATAATAATTACTATATTTGTCAGTGTAAACCACATATCCATATAAATATATATATATATATATATATATATATATATATATATGTATATAGGTATATATATATATATATATATATATATATATATATATATATATAAATACCACCTTTTCTGTAAACTTTTCTCATTCATATACCTGAGAGAGAGACAGCAGTCCTCTGAAAATAGTACTTTCCTCTCTATATTTTGGTGTTTTTATGGGCTCCTTTTATTAGATGGAATTCTGTTGTTACAGAACATTTTTACCGGTCATATAAGGTATAATATTATATACACGGCGCATATATATATATATATATATATATATATATATATACTATATATAAATATAGATAGATATGACAAATATAGGTGGTGGGTTAGTTTTTCAGAAGTAGTTTACATAATATATGCTTTTAATACTACTAACGAGCTTACAAACGGTTAGAAATCAATACTCATGCCTGATAAGCAAAAGATATTGCATCAGTCCTCTTAAAAATGTCTTAGAAAATTAGAAACGAAACTGGTGAGGGTTTTTGCTTTGTAATATTATATATAAAAATAAATAAATATATACCTATATATATAGATATATATACCATACATATATATATATATATATTATATATATAGTATATATATATATATATGTATATATATATATATATATATATATTACACACTTTGTATAATACCACAATTTACCCGAAATATGTCTTAAGTCAGAGGGAGAATTATATGTGAAAAGTACATCTACACTGGCCACGATTTTAACTTCTGTATTTCAGGTTTGTTACAGGGATCACAGCGAAGTATTAATACATACAACCTTAAGAGACAAACAAAAAGGCACAGTTTCGCCGGGGTAGATGCACTCATCATCCTCTTATATAATAGTAGCCAAGTGTTACATGCTTTAACAATCAGTTATCATGGTGAAGGTAGACTGATTTCAGTTCTAATTATGAAGAATCTGAATTTGATAGGAATACGTACAGCAGAGTAGAAATCAAGCTGCATCTCTCTAGCGAGAGAAAGAGAAGAAGCTTAATAGCCTCAATATACTCTACCTTGAGCTGCACAAGAGGGAGGGCACTTATGCTACGGGATTTTATTGCAAAGATAGATGGTGAAGAAAGAGATGAACGGCTGGTTGTTTGGAGTACATGGTTGGGGAAAAAAACGTTTTACGGCAGTGTTGAAAAGAGCAGAGCTTATCTGTCGGAAATTGGTCAGCTAAATTTAACATAATTGCAGAAGCTTTATTAGGAGTAAAAGAAATAAATGGTGGAATTATACAATGTAAAGCTCGGTAGTGTTAAAGTATGATTTCAAAAAACAGAAGACAATTTCGTACAAGTATGTACGTACAAACAGAAGAATAAACTAGTCAGGGGAAATACACATACCAAAAGGGGAAGAGTATTGGAAATCGGAGGGAAATGGGAGTCTCTCTCTTTAGGAGAAGAACCACTGGAAGGAAGTAACTCGAGTGATGTAAACAGGGATGGTTACTGTGTGTGTATATATATATATATATGATATATATGATATATATAATATATATAATATTATTTATATATTTAATATATATATTATATTATATTTATTATTATATTCATTATCTATATCATATTATATATAATTATTATAGAATATATCCTATGTATTCTATATATATATATATAATATCTATATATATATAATATATATATATAGTAAGTGAAAAGCGAAACCGACCTTAATTAATTACTAATAGTACACCTAGAAGACATACGGTACTGTTTTTATTGGGGAGATAATATCTCATGGAAGTCATTAAATCCTCATTTCTTCGTAATTCAAAGTACAGACATTCTGTTCTTCATTGGTCGTTTTCGAAATATTTCTGGAGCAGTGCAATCACTCACTTTGGAATTATAATCAATACAATAATATGTTTGTTGTGATAAAATGTAACAAAAATTACACAAGTGGCCAAGTTTATTCTAGAGGGAATCATTTTTTAAAAAGGCAAATTTTACCGTTTTCCTAACACTTGGAATAGATAGTTTTCCTAACACTTGGAATTGATAGTTTTCCTAACACTTGGAATAGGTAGTTTTCCTAACACTTGGAATTGATAGTTTTCCTAACACTTGGAATTGATAGTTTTCCTAACACTTGGAATTGATAGTTTTCCTAACACTTGGAATAGATAGTTTTCCTAACACTTGGAATTGATAGTTTTCCTAACACTTGGAATAGATAGTTTTCCTAACACTTGGAATTGATAGTTTTCCTAACACTTGGAATTGATATTGCTTGAATGTATATGTAGCCGTAAAATTTCATAATACGCCAGAAATACCGTCTTATTGGCCATTATTTGTTACCTGCGATCAAGATGCTCCAGATATTAACTCTTACTTCTTGAGGATTATTCTCCATTGTGTTTTATCGCACATGATTTACACTGAATACTGTTCAACACAGTTACGAGCTGTTAACCTTCTCAGAAGTATGAATTGTTTTACACAAAAAATTAGAAAATGTTCCTAAAAAAAAAAAAACTTTTTACGACCACAGCATAAACTAAAATATACTGAGTCATTTTACTACTCGGAGCAATTTTATCTTTTATATGCAAAAATGTTCTTATGTAATTTGCCTTATTGAAAATAAATCTTCTATTCCGTTTTGAAAAATAGCTATTCGCTTTTCTTCCTTATATTCATATTCCCGATACACTGCCATGGATTATCGGCGAGTGAGTTAAATCAATTGCTATTCATCGTCTTCGGATCATAGTCAAGTATCGGTAATCTTGTATGGCTAATTTACCAGACCCCGTTGTAAAGGCAATCTTGCATAACTTTCCTAATAGACGGTAAACCGTCGTAGATCACATAGGGTTTGTATTGCAATCATGCATATTTGGTGACTTTGTAATTCAGGTTTATTCATGAGGTCACTCTCCTATTCATGCAAGGTCTTTGCTTTGGACTGAGCATTGCGTCAAATTTCTTGAGGCCTGAAAGCTTAAATTCTTTTATTCGTGTAGTGAAGGAGGAGAATCATTTTTTAGCTTATTGAATTTAATGTTTTGTTTATAGTAATGTTAATGTACAAAGGTTTTACATACTCCCACCTTGGAAACAGGGAACATTTTTCCTCAAACGTAAACTAGATTTTTTTTTTTTTTGCACTCTCTCCTCTCGGGAGAGCAAACATTTCTTCCTCGTATAGACAAAGTTAATAACCTATACATACGAATACTTTACTAACAATATAGTAGATGCAACCAAATATTAAAGCAGGATTTACGGGAAAATGAAGTAATTTTGGAAGTAATCGAGATTCTCGTAGATGCTCGTTTATGTAAAATACTCGTAAGTGTTGTTGAGTGAAATGAATGGTTAACGTTAGCTGGTTTAATTACAGTAAGTGTTGTTTAGTGATTTTTTTAGCAAGACTAAAGTGACCAAAACAAAAGTTCAAGATTTCACCTGAAAATAAAAAGGGAAAATCAAATGACTTCTCTCGCCGCAGGTAACAAAGAGAAGGTCAGCGAATAGCGCGAGAGTTCAGGGAATATCGAACAAGCATTAAGGCAGTGGACTTCGGAACTTTCAAGTGGATTGAATGATGGTGAAAAGGATTGACTGTCATTTTCAGAATTGCGATGCAACACATATATAAAGCCTGGTGACGGGTGGCGTCATCAAGCCATTCATCTCTGAAGAGAAATAAATAATGCAATTTAGAGGAGAGGTAGGAAGTGAACAAAGTCATTACAGAAAATTTTGCTCTAAATTGTAATTCGTGTTCATATTCATTATCAGCACCCCAATTCCAGTTTACAGTCCCGAACGAAGTTTGTACTTATAAGACGGAATTCTTGGGAGATTCTAACCCTTTGCTTGTAACGGGTGGGTTCTTTGAAGCAGGAAACAAGTGCTTCAAGCAGAACAGCCAAAATGAGTCAAACTCAGTCATCACTCTAAGAAGTAGCAACATTGCATAATTTTTTTTTAAAGAGAAGTCCCTGCAGAGCCAATAAAAGGGTCTTGTAAGTCAAGTTTCTTAAATTTCTGTCACGCAAAGAGAATAACTCAGTATGACAGAGAGAGTGGCTACATGAAATATTCGCATCAGATTTCCGGATGGAATTTCACAATTTCACTAAAAGAAATAGGTTGAAGGTGTACTATGTCGCGTCCGTATGAAAGGCCACTGAAGTTCTTTCCAAAATGCCCCATTGATAAATATCTTGTTTCCAAATGTTAGCTAATACGATGAGCGTTCACAACGCAGCGAAATTTGTTCAAATGGTGATATGATTCCATTCATACAGCACGAATCCCCTCTGTGATGATTCAGTCTAAATGGCACTCAAATTCTGTCTAATTACCAATGAGATTTTGTTCAAGTATCCGCAGGCAACGCACAGAAGCTCATCTCCCAAAGCTCAATGAATCAAATTCCAGTGGTCACAAGATCCAGTCAAAGCATCAAACAGAACAAGTGCAATACCCAATGATATCATTTCTACTTAACACGGAGCAGATTCTAGCATTAAGTTTAGGGTAATTTTTAGTTCCGTGTATATTAAACATTCAATAATACTTACATGAAAGTCCTCAGATATAATAGAATATGCTTTTATGGTATTTAGATCGTGCTGTAGATACTTCATACCAGTAAAAGAAATTGTTTAAATTTTTTTTTAAAAGTAAAAAAATGAACGGAAGAAATAAAGTTTTCTGTACAGCGTATAATGCTATATGAGCCGAGGCCCATGAAACTTTCAGCCACAGTCCGGTGGTGGCCCGTTCTAAAGTTTTACCAGACGCACGGTCATGACTAACTTTAACTTCAGAGAGAGAGAGAGAGAGAGAGAGAGAGAGAGAGAGTACGACATTACAGTTAGGGGGAGAGGTTGCCTCGTGAAGTTTGTTGTAAAATATGAATCATCCTACAGTAGATTATGCCCAAAGATATTTTCCACACCGTTGCCGGTTATGTGGAATGAGGTCGCCTGGAACTCATGAGAGAGAGAGTTCCACGTAACGGCAAAGGACAAGTCCTTCTCGGAAAGTGCTGGACTGGGCTTCTAGTTACAGCGAAAAGCGTTTTGTTTTCTTAAATGAAATGCCACTGCTTCCACTTACTGAAGAGAAGTAACTTACTACGAAATGAAGTGTTGTTGCATCCTGAGATGCTTTAAAGAACACTGAAAACTTCAAAGTAAAGTAAAATAAAATTAAATAAAAAAAAGTTTCTAAAAAAAAATCTTGTCTGCGAAAACTTTGAAAGAAAATTATCCGAAAACAAGAAGAGGATATCATCAAGTTCCCGAAAGGTGTGGCACATATATTCTTGGAAACTGGGGACAAACACCTTTCAGGAAATGATGAGGGGAACCTGCTTGGAAGATATGCATGAAAAAAATGTCTCATTTTTAATAAGAATCAACTTCCTACCAATCTGAGACACTGGTATTAGCCGCAGTCCCCCTTATGGTGCAAGTGCTTCTAAAACCACGTTCATTTCATGATTTAGAAATATCTTATACCCTCTTAATCTGGGTAAGATGGCTTTTAATGAGGACAAATTAGGCGAAGTGAATCCTTCCACGGGGTAATGTGAAAGGAAAATACAGTGATGGCATAAATGGCTATTGTGTGATATGTAGGCAAAATACACAAGGGCTAATTCACAGTGAAAACACAACCTATTATGAACCTTATGCAAGCAGAAGAGGGGCCACAAATAGCGAACGCAAACAACTGGCTCTTTTCATGCGCTTCGGTAATCTCATTAGAATTGATTCAAGGGAGGGTAGGGGGGCCAGGGGCTGGTAAGCACATAAGTGGGAGGGGGAGGGGGGGGTGGGGTGGGGAGGGCTCTAGGTTGGGAGATAGGAGCAGGGGTCGCGGCCAGGAATTGAGGTGGGTAAATTTTACAGTTTTATAATGATAAATGAAACATTCCACCACGATTCAGAAACTGATTTAAATCTGATCGCGTTTCGGAGTGGCACCTGGGAAAAAAAGATACCGATATTATGAGGACATTATGTTGTTTGTTCGCGCGAGGCCATGAGAGGAGGGGAAAAATGTTGTGCTCTCGACCGAGCGTTAAAACTGAATAGTAGTTCTTGGTGTTAGCATCACGCCAAAATAAGTGTGCACTGTACGGGGATCAAAATATATGTTGTTAGTATTTGTGTATAATACACCAATATAGTTCCAAATGCTCTATGTGAGCATTATGAATTTAAATGTATCAAAACACGTGTAAGCTCTCCCTAAGATGGGCCAAAATGTGCTCGTGCTACAACAGAACACAGTACGTGTGTTGAATCTACATTATTTCAAAATATAGGTGTAACAAGCTAGAACATATTTGCAATAAAATAGGTCAAAACGCGTTTGTGTAAAAAGTAAAAACATGTCGGCAACTTCAGTAAAAGGAAAAACTGAAGTATTAGTGTTCGTTTTTAAATCGGCCGAATATATTTGAAAAGATAAAAGTGCAAAATATGTAAATTTTGTTCAACTTCAAAATAAAAACGATAAAATATTACGCATGTTTGCAAACACAAAGGCAAAAATCTATTTGAGCAATTACAGAACCCTTTTCCTATGAATTCTACTAAACATCAAGAAAAGAGAGAATTCTCTTTAAACTTCTAACATTCTAACAACGCAACTATCTGGAACGTATTTTATCATTAAAATCTTACCCGTTAATTAATATAAAATATGAACGCACATTCAATTCTATTTTGACTAGATACTGACAATACTGCACTTTCCGAATCAGCCATTATCTTCTATACTAGTTCCGTAATTTCAGCAGATTCTTATTTAGATAGAAAGCAAATGTTATACTCTTACAACACGTAACTATAGAACATATCTCGTTGGCGACGTCTTGTATGAAATGGCTCGATTCCAAGATATAATTTCCTTTTCGCCTGAATAAAAACAGTACACGTAGAGAAATTGAATATTACCATACACTTTTCCCCTCTGAAAGGACTGTTGCCTGGCAAATCGTTAGGGGTGAGGTTGCTAACCCAAATTCCTTTTATCTTGAGCCCAGCAAACTATGATAACCTATTCATAGCTACTGGGCTGGCGGGTAACCGGGTGTAAGCAATAATTCACAACCTTAGCAAACGTGCGCTGAATGCTGCATCATCGGGCCTTGTGACCTACTTTGGCTAACTGCACCTTATTTCTGGTAGGCTCTCGGGTCGTGAAGCCCCTTTGCCTTTAATGGCTGATACCGTCTAAAATAATTCTCCATCTCTACTACCTCTAGATATTCTCCTTGCATTCTCCTGCTGGAACTTGCCAGAACGAATGGCGAATGCGACCGCAAGGCTTCTTGAACAAGGCCTTTATCCAAACTGGCTCCTTTTCTTTCAGATACAGAAATTTGCCTTCATCAAAGAGAACAGCCAAACCACGCCCTGCGCTTGATTAGCACTATAAGCCAAGAGCCTCAAGGTATGGATGTCTCCCAGGCCCTATCCAACATTGACCTTGAGTTAAGATTATTTGAGATATGGCCCCCTTTTTCTAGCATCTCCGGAGAGCGTCAAAAAGAAACTACCATTTAGTTTTAGTATTTCCTGGTGATAGGTGGTGATGTCTTGCATTAGAAGACGAAAGATTGCAGGATGGGAGAAATGATATCCCGAGTCGTAGATTTGTTTATTCCAAGCAGCAAAAGGTAAATAAGTACAGAGGCTCTGCAGGGCGTGCAGCTCGCACCAAGAGCAGCAAGAAGAGTAGTCATGCGCATGTGCAGTATGCATACAGGGCGACAAATGCTGATGCATTCGCAATAAGCAACTTTAAGTACATGGAAATGAACAGTACAGCAATTGAATAGTAAAATATACATTATTCCACACCTCCCTTCCCCCTTTTGCGTTCAAAGCGGTCTTTTGAATGTACAAAATAAATTAAATGTTGTAAATTTATCATGTATACATGTACAAAGCAAGTTGCATACATTGCACATGGGCTTTGCACACTATGTAGGCCTGTTTAATCTTGGAGACCTGTGAGGGGCTTTGGAGGGAATTGATGACTTTTCCATGTCTGGGCTAGGGACCACAGGGAGATCAGAGTTGGGAACTTGATCGGAGCTGGGCACTGGATATAGGAGGCGACGGTTCCGACGTAGCACTCAACCACTTGGGAGTCAGATCTCGTACTTGCGTGATCGTGCACCACCC
This sequence comes from Macrobrachium nipponense, assembly GCF_015104395.2. Lineage (NCBI taxonomy): Eukaryota > Metazoa > Arthropoda > Malacostraca > Decapoda > Palaemonidae > Macrobrachium > Macrobrachium nipponense. The sequence goes on from NC_087204.1 coordinate 43,762,640, forward strand.
ATGACAATCCCAACTGTGTCCCATCAGTGGGATGTCGGGTCCTGGAGGCGGACATGTTGGCCCACATTAAGCCTGGGCAGGGGGTGGGCGTGGGCATCATAGTTGCGCTGCACCTGAGCAGCTCTGGCAGCGGCTCGGCGGTCACAGTCATGGGCCTTTTCCTGCCAATCTTCTGTGAATGACCGAGGATGGGCAGGCACACATGTACAGAGAGGGGGACCATACAGTACCTGGGCATGAGAGCGACCAGACTGGTTGGGTGTGTTTCTTAACTCAAGGAGACCACGATCAAAATCCTCGCAGTCAATGTTTCCTGTGGGGGCCGTTTTGAGGATCAAGTGCTTGACAGCCTTGATGGCGGCCTCAGCGTGTCCATTAGACTGTGGGTAATGTGGCGACGAGGTGATGTGGTGTACACCCCAACGTTCTGTGAAGTCAGCGAATTCTTTGCTGGTAAACTGAGGTCCTCCATCGGTGCACAGGCATAAGGGAACACCCACCTCTCTGAAGTAGTGGCAGAAGTGCCGTATGGTCGAGGAGCAGTAGTGTCACCTTGCAGGGGACAACCACAGCCACCAGCCGGAGAGGTGGTCGGCAACTACAAGAAAGGACTTCCCAGCTACCTGGAAGAAGTCCGCCAATACCGACTCAAAGGGCCTGGATGGATGGTCGTCATTGTGGAGAGGCTCCTGTTGTTGGTGGCTGGGACGCAGGACTTGGCACGGCTCACAGGGGGCGACTGTGTTGGTGATGTCAGAGTCTATCCCAGGCCAGAAGACGGTTTGTCAAGCCCGACATTTGGTAGCCTTGACACCACGGTGACTATCATGGAGTCTGGCGAGTGTGTGGCGACGTAGAGCTGCAGGAACTAGTATTCTTGCCCCGTAGAGCACGAGGTTGCCATCAGTAGAGAGGGCTTCTTGCAGCTTCCAGTACGGTGATAAGGATGCATGGAGGTCGTATCGGTTCGTGGGAAACCCAGAGCTGATGCAATCACGAAGGCGAACGTAGGTGGGGTCTGCCTGTGCTGCTATTGACATGTCCTGTAGGGTCCAGTCGGCGTCCGGTGGGGCATCCTTGTCCTGGGAAGTTGTTGTAGTGTTGATGACCGATCTGACATGTGCCGTTACCTCAGCACAGCCAGTCATATCCTCAGAGGTGGGGTAGCTGACTGGTCGACGAGAAAGTGCATCTGGAATGCAGAGAGACTTGCCAGCATGCCACACTGCAGTAAATTGGTATTGCAACATGCGCTCCTTCATTCGCTGGAGCCATGGGTTTTCAACATGTCCAGCGTGTAGCTCTTGATGATGGGCACCAATGGGCGATGGTCAGTTTGCAGGGTGAAGGTTGGCAGTCCTTTCAGGTATAGGCAGCACTTTGTGAGGGCCCAAGATACTGCAAGCATCTCCAGTTCAATCGTTTGCATACCTCGTTTCGGCATCTGCGAGAAAGCAGGATCTACACTGGACTACTCAGAGATGTCCAGATCCATGGTCCTGGAGAAGAGCGTAGCCTATCCCATAGAGGCGAGATGCGTCGGTCTGGAGAATGGTTGGCAGGGTTGGGTCAAAAGACGCAAGAAGAGGCAGGCTTGAAAGTGCTTGTTTCACACGTTTGAAGGTCTGTTCATGGTCAGGTGTCCAAAGAAAAGAGTGCTTGAGGCTCATAAGGGGTCGAATGGGCTGTGCAGTCAGGGCGATATCTGGGGTAAACTCTGCCAACTGGTTTACTAATCCCATGAAGGAATGTAAGTCTGTCAGGTTGGATGGTGTAGGGAAGTCTTGCAGAGCAGCAACTCGTCCTGGGTCAACAGCAATTCCTTCTTCAGAAAGGGTGAAGCCACAGAAATTCACTCTGGTCTCTGCCACTGTGAACTTTTCTTTGTTGAGAGTGATGCCACTTTTGCAGCAGCAGGTGAGTAGTCGTGGATCCTGTGGTAGTGTGTCAGTAGGTCATCGTCGAAGATGAGAATGTCATCAACAACCTTGACACACTTCTTCATGCCTTGGAGAGCTAGGTCGCCGCGGTAACAATAGGCATCACCAGTGGCAGCGAAACCCATAGGTCCCCGGCAATGCTGGAAGCATCCATAAGGCGTAATGAAAGTGGTGAGGTGGCGGTCCTCTTCCGCTAGTTCCATCTGCCAGTAGCCGTGTAGAGCGTCCGCAGTGGTGAAGAACTTGGCGGTGGAGTCAACAGCACGGACAGCTAAGGGCGTGGGTGATGGGTGGGCTGGACAGGAGACTTGTGCGTTCAGCTTCGTGAGATCCACCGTGATTCGAACTCCCTTGGCCTTAGGGATGATGACTAGAGGGTGGCACCATTCTGACGGCTTATCTCCACAAGGCTTAATGATTCCCTGTTGTACCATGGAGTCTAGTTCATTCTTGACAAGTTCACGGAAAGCGTAGGGTATCTGCCTTGGGGTGCGGATGGCGAAAGGGACTGCGTCTTCCTTAAGGTGGAGGGCCTACCATTGGCCTCAGTGGAGCTGCTTTAAGTTCTTCCTTTGACACGAGTATGTCCTGAAAGGTTTGTAAGAAATATTCTCGGGCCTCAGCAGGGGTCGTGTCAGCATGCAGGGGTAGCCTCCTTGCAGCGATTAACGTGGGTGACCTGTAGGATGGGCTGCGGAAAGCCTGGCAGAATGATGGCCAACTCCCTGCAGAGTCCATAGGACAGGAGTGGCATCTGAACGCGTTCGTGACTTGAATCATGGCGAGGCAGGACCGTTTGGCCAAGGGCAGAGTGGCCTTAAGGGTACCTAAAGCTGGTGTCATCTTTGACTCATCTGCCGTGAGTGTCACTGATGTGGCAGGAGGCTGTAGTTCAGAACCTGGGAATATGAAGGAGTTCCAAGTGCTGGGGGCCCGTCACTGATACATCAGCTCCTGTGTCAGGCAGCATCATTATCTTCGATGTCTCACCCCTGTAGGTGAGGGCGATGGATATAGGTGATGGTGAGGAGTCAGTTGATGAAGAAGGGGTCTCAAACTTGCGACAGTTAGAGGGCTTGCTAGAAGGGGGCATGGCATTGGGCAGGACGCCTTGCTTGGCGTTCATCTGCTGACAGCAGTACTTGTCATAGTGGCCCACTCAGCACAGTGTCTACATGTGGCCTTGTTGGTAGGGCACTTTGGGGTGGTCCTGCACCATGTCCTTTGCAGCCACAGTTTACACATACACTGTCACTGGCCTAACAAGGGCATAAAGTGTCCTTGTTAGGGGTTGGTAGCGAGGTAGAACCCCTATTGCCATGTCCTTTGATTTTTTTAAACGTGGAGACGGCACACAATTTAGAAGGAGGGGCACGTTATGGCGGTAGTGGCTGTCCATGTGGCCTTATAGGAGCGACATTCATTAACCATGGTGGCCAATGAAGCTGCAGCGTCCAGGGCAATGAGTTTCTGAGTAAGCTCCCTGTCCCTAACTCCAATGAGGATGATCATCTTCAGCTGAGACTCCTCGCACACAGCAGAATGGCCAGGACAGACGTCGATTTCCTCTGCTACATGCTTCAATCGGACATAGAAGTCTGAAGCTTTCCCCTTCCCTCTGTTTGCAGGAGAGCAATTCCCTGCGTCGTAGAGCTTCATTCCATAGGTTCTTGATGTGTTCCTGGAGAATATTCAAGACTTCGTTACAACACTCCGATCCGTGCCTGGTGGTACATTGAGCATGTGCTCGAGTATTCTTTGGGTCTCCAGGCGCTGAGGCACTACGCAGCTGTATCCAATCTGTTTTTCCTGGTTGGTAATGTCCCTAGGTCCACCATCACACTGTAGTCATCCCAGCATCTACGCCATTCCCTGAGCACTAGGTATGTGGTATCAGGACGTAAGGACGGCGGGTCTGGGCGATGGCCTTCTATGGGGTGGTGGTGGCTGGGTGGACAATGGCACTGAGGATTGTGTGGGAAGTTGTTGTGAGTCCGCTGGTGTTGCTTGCTGCTGGGCTGAATTGACGCTAAGTAGCTGCAACAATACGGTGAAACGTTGAGCTTCCTCCTCTCTTCTTAAGTTGTCCTCTTGGCGGAGTAGATCCTCTTCATGACGACGTTGCTCCTCTTCATAACGACGTTGTTCTTCCTCTCTCCGACGTGCAGCCAACTTGGCCTGTCAAGATTCCTCCAGGTACTTGATGAGGAGCCTTAACTCCATGTTTGGAGCTGTGGGAGGTGGTATACTCAGGTGTGGTGAGAGCAAAGGTGGGGTTTCCAGCGTTGCAAAACCTGGAAGGGTTCGACGGTCTGTTGGTGAGACTGGGTGTGAAGGCAACTGGCGGTCCTCAGGGTCCTGGTCGTGTTGCATATCCCCAGGCTCGTCTTGATGTGAAGCAGAAGCCATTATGGGCAGTTTTCTGGAATGTCAACTGCAGTTTAAAGGAAGAGAAGAACGATGAGGAAGACTTTCTACAGTTTTTAATAAAAGTTACTGTAAAAAATTCTTTAACTGTGCGGCGAATACTGGCAGGCGGTGGAGAGTAGGCTGGGTGGGCTCCTGGGGGGTGGGCAATCGGGTGGGGAGTGGGGAGCGACCACTTGACCGTTGACGGTTGAAAACATCGGCAGTGTATGGCAAATGATGAGCGTGGGTGGATGTGCCTCGGGCTCTGTAGCTGGGTATGGAAATAAGGGTACCCGTAGAGCTGGGGCAAGGCACAAGAAAAATACAACCCACTAAAATCAAAGCACTGACATTACACTGCACTGCACAAACACTGCATGAACGTATCATAAGCACCGCACTAGCACTGTAAAATCCAAAGGCAATCGAGGGGTAATGGCGGCTGGATTTGAATGCTGATTCCGGTGTTCCTTGAAAATGCTGAATGGTTTCGTCACTGCGCCATGGTGATAGGTGGTGATATCTTGCATTAGAAGACAAAAGATTGCAGGATGGTAGAAATGATATCCCGAGCCGTAGATTTGTTTATTCCAAGCAGCAAAAGGTGAATAAGTACAGAGGCTCTGCAGGGAGTGCAGCTAGCGCCAAGAAGAGTAGTCATGCGCATGTGCAGGATGCATACAGGGCGACACATGCGGATGCGTTCACAATAGGCAATTTTAATAAGTACATGGAAGTGAACAGTACAGCAATTGAATAGTAAAATATACATTATTCCACATTTCCCATGGCCCAATTACTCGGCTTCTTTTCTTCCAGCTTTCTATTTATTTCTATGAAGCCACTTTGGCTTCCCTTTCCCTACTTCTATTGTGCTACATAGTAGGGAAATCCTTGTAAATTTGCTGGTAGCAGGCAGGCTATACGAACCACAAACGGCGGCCAAATTCATATAAGTTCATAACACAGAGGAATCCTAGTCTCTATTCTGCTCCCTTTGACTTACAACTTAAGTGTATTTTTGTAAACTATTTCTAATTAAAAGTGCAACATCAATGTTGTTTTGCTATCATCTTAAAGATGAAACTGAGTTGGATCTATTCAAGAGCATCATAATGTAATTTGCAGAATAAAGTTCATATTCTTAAATCAGTTACTAAGAAATCTTTAAGAAAAAGATACTGGAGGTTTTGGGAAGAAAATTGTAAAGTTACTGAATTACTGAACTACCAATCCAATTAGTGGGATAAATTGGATTGGCA
>NC_087204.1:43773250-43795750 GCF_015104395.2 Macrobrachium nipponense
TGAGATGAATAGCAACACTCCCAATACCCTTCAAGTCCAAGTTCAGCCCCAATAGGAAGGAGGTGGTGGGAAGGGGGTGATATGTAAAAATAACCAAAAACAACAGATATTACTGTCTACTCCGAAGTTTTTGTGATTGCTAAGATGAATTGTGACACTCCCGATGCCCTGCGAGTCCAAGTTCAGCACCGATAGGAAAGGGGTGGAAAGAACGGGTGGGAAGTGGGTGACATGCAAAAATAAAAGAAAACAGTAGATATTAGTGTCTAATCCATAGTTTTTGAGGTCACTGAGATGAATAGTAACACTCGCAATGCACTTAAAGTACAAGTTCAGCCCAATTGGAAGCGGGGTAGGAAGAGAGTGCATGTAAAAATAACCAAAAAATTACAGATATTAGTGTCTAATCCATAGTTCCTGAGATTGCTGAGATGAATAATGGCACTCCAAATGCCCTTTAGTCCAAATTCAGCCCTGATAGGAATGGGGTTGATAAGAGATGGGAAGTGATTGACACATAAAAATATCAGAAAACGATGGATATTAGTCTAATCCATAGTTTTCTAGGCCGCTGAGAAGAATAGTGATGCTCCTGATGCCCTTTCATTCCCTGTTCAGTCCAGATAGGAAGGGGAGGATATGAGAAGGGGAGGGTGTGGGGTGGCATATAAAAGAACCGAAAATGACATATATTAGTTTTTAAACCATATTTTTGAGGTTGCTGAGATGAATACTGACACTCCCGATGCTCTCTAAGACCAGGTTCAGCCCCAATGAGAAGGGGGTGGGAAGGTGGTGACGTAAAAATAACAGTACACGACAGATATTATTGTCGAATCTATAGTTTTTGACTTTGCTGAAATGAATAGTGACTCTTCCAATGACTTTCAAGTCCAAGTTCAGGTCCGATAGGAAAGGGGTGAGAAGGGGTGAGAAGGGGGTGACGTGTAAAAGCGCTTAAAAGACAGATATCAGTGTCTAAGTTATAGCTTTCAAAGTCACTCCTCGTCATATATATATATATATATATATATATATATATATATATATATATATATATATATATATATATATATATATATATATACACTCCTCGGCGAATGAATCAGCATTTTGATAGATGTCAAAAGCGACTCTATATACATTTCCGTACGCTCGCCTAATTTTTTTTAAAAGTCTAGTATTAGCCTTTTATCCGGTTTTGCAAGCTCCTGACTACTGTCTCCATGTTCATGGAACTTCCATGACCGAGGACCCATATATAGTTACTGGACTTGATGAATATCCTTATTTAGCTTCCCTGATTGATAGACAGCATTGCAGCACGCCATCTTTATAATTTCCATATATATATATATATATATATATATATATATATATATATATATATATATATATATATATATATATATATAGCGATTACCACAGGAAAATAATGGTCAGAAATCCAAGCGCTTTCGTCTTTACTCAGACATCGTCATTAACTGCTTGACCATGTCTAAGTAAAGACGAAAGCGCTTGGATTTCTGACTATTATTTTCCTGTGGTATTCGCTTATTTATGAAGTCAGTGCATCTACAGTGATTTTTTAAGCATATATATATATATATATATATATAAATATATATATATATATATTATATATATATATATATATATACTATATATGACTGGTAAAAGGAACCCATAAAAACGCCAAAATATAGAGTGTAACTACAATATTTCAAGAGACTGTTGTCTCTCTCTTCAGGTAAGTGAAGAATGAAGAGAGAGACAGCAGTCTGAAATATAGTACTTATTTTCTATATTTTGGCGTTTTTAAGGGCTCCTTTTTATTAGATAAATAAATATTATATATATATATATATATATATATATAATATATTATATATATATATCTATATATATATAGATATATATATATATATATATATATATATATATATATATATATATATATATATATATATATTACATTATATAGATATATATATATATATATATATATATATAAGATATAGATATATAGATATATATATATTTATATATATGATATATATATATATATATATATATCTATATATATATATATATATTATGAACTACAAACACGAAGCAATTTAAGAGAAAGCACTACTACCGCTGTCATTTCATTATTTTACTTGGTAATATAAGTCGCAGCAATCGATAAGAAGGGAATGTGTACCATCTTGTACTATTGTGAAAGATCAAAATGTGGCGCACGAGATTTGTTGAACATATGACAATTTAACGATAATAAAAACCTCATGTGGTCTTCGTTAGAGAAATGGGATAAGGTTACGTAGCACATTTTTGGTTGTAAAGAAAAAGGGCGCTCTTAATTGAGCTTAATATAACCTACTTCCTTGTAATGTAAGGCTTTGTTTCCCTACCCAATATGGTGGCCGTAATGGTTAGAGGTATACTTCTTTCTCTGACACAGAGAGAGAGAGAGAGAGAGAGAGAGAGAGAGAGAGAGAGAGAGAGAGAGAATCTCCGAAACGTCAGGAAAGGATGAGTTGTGCTACACATCCTCCACAAAATAAACCTTCGAAGGCATTATCCAAGACATGCATAAATTATTTCTAGTTACCACAACTCTCAGTGGCACCTTAATACATCAAAACAAGAAATTACATTTCTACCTGACGTGGCGCGAAGGCCAAAGGGGATTGGCTCTTACGGCAGCCGACCAAAAGACTCGAATCCCGAGGACTGGGACTCTCCCGGAGCGTCTGTTCGACGCGCAGGAGGCCGGTAATCTAGTATGTATATCTGGTAGCTTAATTTCCGCGGTCGGGACCAGATATGGGCAGCTTTAAACGTGTTTTAAACGTGTTCTGCTCCCTCATTGGTAAACCCCCCTCTCCCTCTCCTTTACTCCCTCCTCCTTTCTTCCTTTCCCCACACCCCACACTGTTCCTCAACCTTCCCTCCCCACTTCCCTGTCCCCAACTATGCGTCAGTTCACTGAGAGAGAGAGAGAGAGAGAGAGAGAGAGAGTGAGAGAGATCAGCACTTTCTGTTAATTACTAGGGAGTTCTGATTATCTGGAATCTTAAGAGAATGGAAGTAAGGCTCTCGCTTTCTTCTCTTTTTTTTCGGCTAGAATTCACGCATGCTGCTCCGTGGACGGATAGTTTTGGCCATGATGCTTACATGAATTAATAGCACTTGGAGACTTCTTCACTAAAACATTGGAATGCAGCATTTCTCAAAGAATCGTTGTATCTCTTATCGAATGAGCCAGGTGGAAAAAGGGTTACCACCATCTCCGCAGAAAAAAAAATGACCAGACTTACGAGAGTTCTGTTGATTCATCTTACTATAGTAGATAAACAATCTATTTTCCACCTCAGGAGAGGTGAAACATACATCCTGCCTATGTGAACTCGAGAGAGAGAGACAGAGTTTCCAGCCCTGTGATTGGCTTATCAACAGCCAGTCAGGAGCGTCGTAAGGGACTGGCCTAGACATCAAATGCACGGTTGATGTGAATCTACTATAGTACAAATAGTACTAATACTAATAATATAATTTCCAGAATTTCCCTGTCAGCGATTCCTGGGAAGCCACCTGCACTGAAGTATGAAGTTCATTACCATCTGCAGTTTCTAATGCAACCTTGAACTCATTAAATCGAGCCTGAATGTGACCATCCACGATCGCACGATAAAACCTGCGAAATATCATTACAATTTATTCGTTCAGATCGGGAATGTTATTAAACAGAGGAACCATAACACTAAATTTCAGGAGAAGATTGAAAATAAAAGAAACAAGACAATCTTACTACTGGCTGGGCTTTTATTTCCTTGGCTTACGATAAACTGGAGACCCATGAACGTGACCGTCAAAGGTCATATACTCCGAGGTTATGTTTGGTCTAGCCATTACAATGACCTCAGGTACCTCTTGCTTGGTAACGGACCGCCTCCACCTCTCTGGCCTGATAGCTAAAGTTTACGAGGGTGCAAGTCAAGTGTACGCGCCTCTACACACGTATACAGTAGGCATACACAGTTTAAGTATGATTTTATACATACAAACGAGAAAGATGACCGTATAACTAAATGCTTATGTAACTGTATACCTTTACATTAACAAATGAAATAAATGACATTTTAAACATAATCATGACCATAACAAGTATTTATATCATATTACTATATATATATATATAATATAATTATAACTATTATAATATATACATATATATATATATAATAGTATATATATAATATATATTTAATATCTATATATATATTATAATTTATATATAAATAGATATAGATAGATAGATATATATAGATAATAAAATATAAAATATATATATATATAGATAGACAGATAGATAGATATCCCAAACAACACTGAGCATCAAATTCACAATACCTTGGGAATAACTGTCACGCAAAGGAAATCTCTCGATGTCTATCAATATATCAAAAGCTACAGCAACGTTTCGAACCCTCGCCGCCCCAGATGCATTTCCCAGTGATAGTCTCCCTTGGCGTTAAGTTTGTTCATCATATAGTGAATTCGACGTTTAATGATATTTGCGCTTGGTATCTGTGAATGTGAAACATGGCAGGTGTGCATGGGACAAATATATATATATATATATATATATATATATATATATATATATATATATATATATATATATATATATATATATATATATATATATATATATATATATATATATATATATATATATATATATATATATATATATATATATATATATATATATATGTTATATATTTGCATATATATGGATAAGTATATAGTATATACATACATTTATATAAATGCAAATATACATATACATATATATCTATATAGTATACATTATATATATATATAATATATTATATATATAAAAATATATATTTAAATATATATATTATATATCTATATAATGCATTATATATCTATATATATATATATATATATATACTATATATATATATATATATATATATATATATATATATATATAGATATATATATACACACACACACACATATATATATAATATAAGTGTATATAATATATATATATAATATCATAATTATATATAGATCATATATATATCTATATATATATATATATATATTTAGGTAATATATCTAATATATTAATATATCTATAATATATCTATATAGATATATTACATAAATACAATACATACATAAAATACATACATATGCATTACACTACCATACATACATATATATTATATAATATATCTATAGTATGTAATATAATATATTATTAATAATAATTATAATGTTATACATTTATAAATATACAACCATTCTGATATAACCCAAGACTTCTGTTCCCAGAGAAGCTCTACGCAGCCCAGCATTAAATTTCATTTAACTGGCCTCTGTCTGGGTTTCCCAGATATTGTTCCGGCAACTCGCTCGGGATTATGGCAAATACCTGCGCTGACATCATGAGATTTGCCATAGATTATTTCGTTCCTTTTGGCCGGTCCCATATCGGGATTTGATTTTATATCCCTGCGGATATTTTGTCAGCTCTTGGGATCTCAGTACTACATGTGTATGTTAAAAAATGAAATCCACCAGGTTTTGTTTTTTATCTGTATGGATGCGAGTTAATAGAATATATGCATACAAAGAATCTTCGCCCACAAATTTCCTTTTGGGTTTTAGGAAAAGATATAGAACTGAACTTACTTTACAAACCTACATGGAATTTAACAAAATTCAACAGAAATCGCCAGTGCTCGTTCAGTCACTCGAAATAAAAGAGAGCCCAGAAAGAGCAACTCGAGAACAGAATTCTTGGAGATGATTTCCAGAACCCTCCGACTCATCGAGTTATATGAAAAGTTCCCAGACAATTGCCAGTGTTTTCACTGATGCCTCGCTACGAAAGGAATTATATCATTAAACCTGGATAATGTAAGATCTTTGTGCGAGAAATCTCTCGCTGAGGAGCATTTAGCTGTATCCTTTTAAGTTTGATTTCCTTGCAACTCAGTCTTTCATTTAATATGTGTTCTGTATATGATGAAGTATAAATATTGTTTACATCCAGTGTTTAGATTATTATAATTATATAAATTAAGATCAGATTGAATAGTAGAAATGAAGTTAAGATTACAGTATATAAATTAAATTATATAAAGTAGATTACATTATATAAGTTACGTTATGTAAATGATGTCAAAATTAATGATTAGATATCGGGAGCCAGTCTAAGAATCTACATTTTTATTCCAAACACTTCACACAGCTCAAGCCGAGCATTTTCATTATATTCCTATCTGCCTTGATTTGCAATCGACGCACAAACATTTGCTGCAAACTATTACAGAATCTTAGTTGCTACAATTCCAGGGTAAGATTTACATCCAGTAACTAACTAGAATCCGACGCATCGCAAGGCGGGATACTTAAGCCTATGAATCGCAGTACCAAAGAAATGCATTTTTTTTCTTATAATTGTCATTCATCTTCCGAGGCTTAAGCATCTGGCTCCACTCAAGGTATACTTTTAGGAAGTAGAGTCTCAGACTAAAACATGCTATTAGCACAAGATACTTATGAAATCATTAGCATGGGTAGCATCCCTAAAGGGGCGTATTTAGGCACCTGTAAGTTCAGATGATCAGAATTCTTCATGTAATCTAGCACCATACTCCGGGATCTTACTGCAAGTGATCCAGCCTTCAGTGTAGGCCATAAGCCTAAAGAGGAGTCATTGGAAATTGAATACGTACGAAATAATCAAACAGGACCTACTATACAACCTAACTATACAATTTAAAGTATGCTAACTTAATGAAGGCTGGAATAACGGATGCGCACCCAGCAGAACTCCACTGTTTTGGAGCTCCGCAATTTTCTGGTACTAAAGTAGATTCACATCAACCGTGAATTTGATGTCTAGGGCAGTTCCTTATGACGCCCCTGATTGGCTGTTGATAAGCCAATCACAGGCCTGGAAACTCTCGTCTCTCGAGAAAGTTCACATAGGCAGAACGTATGTTCCACCTCTCCTGAAGTATACGTCTTTCAGGAGAGGTGGAACAGATATCCTGCCTATGTGAGCTCTCTCGAGAAACGGAGAGTTTCCAGCCCTGTGATTGGCTTATCAACAGCCAATCAGGAGTGTCGCAAGGAACTGGCCTAGACATCAAATGCACGGTTGATGTGATTCTACTATAGTACCAGAAAATTGCGGAGCTCCAAAACAGTGGAGTTCTGCTGGGGCGCGCATCCGTTATTCCAGCCTTCATTAAGTTAGCATACTTTAAATTGTATAGTTAGGTTGATTATTAGTAGGCCCTGTTTGATTATTTCGTACGTATTCAATTTCCAATGACTCCTCTTGTCCTTAACCTCAAGATACGCAAACAGCACCATCTCACAACAATGCAGGGCCCAAGAGAATAAACGAAAGCTTTTAACATCCGTTACAGCCAGAACACGAAGAGGCTTGCTACAGCTGCGACTGGGAACTTTTGTTTAAAATTTGTAGATTAAAAAAAATTGAAAACAGGTTTTAAAAAACTTGAAAAGTAGTTTCACTGAAAACAATTTTAATTAGCTTGAAGCACCTCCATAAGAAAAACTGGTAACATGTACATGAAAAGGCCCATTAACTTTTGCATCACCCTTTTACAGAAAAAAAGGAAAATGACACCTTAACGAAAATGGGAAATGGCGCCTTTCACCCAACGCCAACCACCACCACCAGTCCAGTCAAAGGCAACAGCCATCGCCGGGACAAAACAATATTTTCGTTATAACACAGGACATTTATTTTCAACGCGTCACAATATAATACTGTAATTTTTCGTCTGTCCAGTTGGTTAAATTAAAAGGATAATTTCCAATTAATTGTACGTTTCTCGCATGAAAGGCCTTTCGTTATGCAATTTCCACCGGAAACAAATGACTTTAAAAAGCCTAAATATCTGGGGTTTCATATCGGCGCCTCCCTCGTTCGGCTGTTTACTGGACGATTCTAACGGTTACATTTTACCTCTCCCAGTTAAAAATACGATGGAAAATTTTGGATAATGATATTTGACTGATGAAAAACAACAGACTGAATTTACCTTAAATCATTTGCAAATCATCACAAAGATTATTGTCGGGTGGATGTGTATATCTTAGTTTAACCAGACCACTGACCTGATTAACAGCTCTACAAGGGCTGGCCCGAAGGATTAGATCTTTTACGTGGCTAGGAACAAATTGGCTACCTAGCAATGGAACCTACGGCTTATTGTGGGTTCCGAACCACATTATATCGGGAAATTAATCTCTAATCACCAAAATAAATTTCTCTGATTCCACGTTGGCAAGAGCGGAGAATCGAACTGGCGAAGCTCCGCTTAGGAGCTTTTGTGAAACGGCGGCCATCAGTTTTACAGGTATGTGATTTTTTGCGCTGTACAACCCCATACATACTGTGCATCTACAGAATTTTGAATGACGTATGTCCGTAGTTACACAATATATGAACGTACGAAGGCACGCATAGAGTAAGTAGCACATGGAAGCACGCATATTAATAAAATCATGCATGCATACAAAAATACAGCAAATAATGAGGCTTATCGGAGAGAGAGAGAGAGAGAGAGAGAGAGAGAGAGAGAGAGAGAGAGAGAGAAGATAAAGAAGAGATAGAGGAGAGAGAAGAGAGAGAGAGAGAGAGAGTAGAGAGAGAGGGAAGGAGGAAGGGGGGGGAGGATAGAGAGAAGAGAGAGAGTACAATATCTGTAGCCTTATACGTTCTGACACGAATGCTGTAATATCAAACTCCAAGCGGTCGAAAGGGGCAAAGTGCTTTCCATTGGTTCAGCGGAAGGGCGCGATAAATGTGGCCTGGTATACTGTGAGAATGTCGAAATAATGAAGATTAATACGCGCAATCACTGAGCACTTGCAACGCAAATGCAATTTAGTGCCATCCTGATTTACCGCAGATGAAACTGCCATGTGGTGTTTGTTGGCGTTATTTTTGAATAGCAGTAACGCTACGAAATAAAATCATTTTCAGCCGGTGTAAACGTCTTCATACTTATTGTTTGAAAAGCATAATGCATTGTCATCTCAAGTAAAACAAGTCATAATGACGATCAGAATTTCAATAAATAAAAATAATCAGCTATAAAAATGAAAAATGAATCTACACAGACACAGACACACACACACACACACACACATATATATATATATATATATATATATATATATATATATATATATATATATATGTGTGTGTGTGTGTGTGTGTGTGTGTGTGTGTACACATTATATGATTCAGCAGAGTTAATGCATGGATTCTTAACCTTTTGATGATTCCAGATCCCCAGTGAATTGCCCAATATGGATCCATACCCCCTTTGCTTAAATCCAATTGAGTACTATTTGTTGACAATATAACTTCATACTTACTAGTAACCGTACATTTTTTAGGGTAGGGGGGTTTTTTTTTTATAGAACATTTTTTACTTGAGAATTTTTTGGTGAAATAGAACATACGGAAGATCAGAAGCATTTAGAGTTTTATATAGTTATTTATTTACAAAATGTACTCATGTATACGTTGACACATGAAAATCAAATATATACAAATCTCCAGTGATCAAATCCCATACCCCCAGCATGTGGTTCTCATACCCTCAAGGGGTATGGATAACCCCTGTTAAGAACCTTTGGCTTAAAGCATCCGTTTTAGGGGAAGTGGTTTGCAAATGGTCTGCAAAGTAGTTGTGAATAGACTTAAAATTGTTTCCGAAGAAAACGGTATTCCACTTAAAAAAACTTTACTGGATTTCTCGCGAAAAGCTATCTTTCCTAATGAAAAATGAAATGGGTTTCCACAAGTTTCTTACTGGTTTGGTACCTTACGGACAAGTTACGGATGCATACAGAAAACCAATTGAAAATTCGAAAAAAAGCAACTGCGTAAATTATATATAATTCGTATACATTAAATGAGAACACAGAATTATCTGAAAGTTATAATAACTTATTTTGAAATTATTTTAAAAACAATTTGTTCTTGTGAACTTCCAAAATGATTTGGAAAGTTACAAAATTTCGGATTAGCTCCCAATACAAATGGCCAATGGCCCTCTAAACTGTGAAAAAATGCAATTGCATCGGTACCCATTAAAACCTATTTCAGAAACGGCATAATACGTAGTATTTAGTCTCCATGTATTTATAAAAAATTGGTGGTAAGGGTGTGAAGTCTACGGACGTAGTGCACCTAATTTCACGGATTCACGACTTCATCATTAACAAAGAATCTTTACAAGGAAATTTTGGTGTGGAGGATCAAACCCTTGAATGATACAACATTTCCCATGAACACTGAAGCACCCTAGATAGATTCAAACATTCCGGCTGCATTTCTATATTGAAAGTAAAAGTATGCGAACGCCTGAGCGACAATTGCTTGTACGTGTGTGTCCCTGTGTGCGCGTGTCGGTGTATGTATGTACGTATTAATGTTTTAAAAAATAGAAAATGATTGAGTATTATGTTACATGAGGAATGATAAATGATAACAGCTATGTGATTATAACGGCGAAAAACAGTTATTATTGCTATAAAAAATTTTTGAATCTTCGTAATGTTACTGAAAGTTAGTAAAGTGATAAACAGATATATTTGGGGGCATAAAACCTAAGACCTTTAAAACACAAGAAAAAGAATAAAATTCCTAAATTAGGAAATATTGAAGGAGTTACTTATTTTTGTAAACTATTATGCACAAGTAATATACAACCACATACGCATATTACTTCAGGCTAACTTAACATTGAGAACATCTAAGAAAGCCCACAGATAATTTTAATTTCATTTTTTAATCTCTCCCCTCTCCCCGCCCCATTACAATAACTAGGACCAGAACTTAAAATATACACTGATCATGACTAAGGTATCTGCAAATCACATTTTCGTCCTTAAAGTATGACAGCAACTGCCCATATATTTGCCAGAGGCAATTCAGAACAGATGCCTTGTCCATCAAGGTAACATCATCCATTTATTTTCTGTTTATGGTGAAGGAAATATAACAGCATCCCATTTGTCATTTGATGATCATGATAAGCCATTTACGTTCACATATCCTCAGTGTCATTCATGTGGTACTTAGTTGCCAGGGAAATCAGTACAAGAATATGAACCACCAACTTTCCTAAAGAAATTGAGCATCATTTAATTACAAGAACCAGTGTATCATCATCTCATGAGCTGCTCACTAGTCATAGAAGCGACGTCCTCAATTAGAACATCATTCATTAACTGACCAATCACGGGACGGGAGCAATGCGTGTTTATTCACACATTAAAGCAACTGGCAATGGACGGGACGTCAACAAGTTATGAAGAAAGCTCTCACATTAACATTGCTGTACATTACTCCTGATGGCCGGTGCAATCGCATCACTTACTGTTTGTTTACGAGAGATTAATAACACAGACAACTGGTCTCTCACTCACGAAGACCATTCGTCTGCGGTGCAATAGTTCCGTAACGAGCGAGACCAGAGATTAAAAGGCCGTATTTTTCACATAACGATGACACCCTCGATTAAAACTCCCACATTCAATTCATCCACAAATGAGCATCCAACGTTACCATTTTTTACTGATAAAGCTATTTTATTTTCCCGACTATTAATAAAACCAGGTAATAGCAGGTCGCCCCACTGGCTGAGCTAAAGGATGATTTCCGATTAGTTGTAAATATTACTGGGTAGCTTCATATATAGCCATAATAGATACCGAACAACTCGCCAAGCTAGAATGAAATTGGCATTAGTTAATTCATAAAGACAGCTGACAGCTCTGATTAGTCCTTTGATCTTTACATTCCTATTATACCCTTTCATATTAAATGTACGCGAGCTTTAATATATATGGATATATGGAGTACAGAGACCTTTTACTGGCAAGCTGGATTGCTGAGGGACCCTCCACAAAAGAGAGAGAGAGAGAGAGAGAGAGAGAGAGAGAGAGAGAGAGAGAGAGAGAGACCTTTAGGTAGAGAAAAAATTTGGGGTGATAAGAGTGGCGGAACAACAGACCCTGTTTTGAAAGAGTAAGAAACAATGGACACTCCATTTGAAATATGGAGGAATGAAAGGCCCTCCAATGGATAGATCAAGGAACATAGGACCCTGCATAAGAGAAATGGAAGAGTTAAACATCTTATAGAAGGATGGAGAAGCAAGGGAATCTGCACTGAAGTGGGACACAAAAGAACAAGATACCCTCTGCTTAAGAGATTTCGTCAACATCTGCTTCTTTTCATTCTTTCACAGTCTTTATTCAAAGCTTCTTTAGTTCTTACACTTACGGAGCACGAGATTATCTAATGATAAGTCCCTTGACTCAAGGAAGAATAGCAAAGTGTTGTTAGTGCACCTTACGTGGTGCACTGTAGGCATTACTTAAAGTTCTTTGCAGCGTCACTTCGACCCCTAGCTGCAACCCCTTTCATTCTTTTTACTGTACCTCCGTTCATATTCTCTGTCTTCCATTTTACTTTCCATCCTCTCCTCATAATTGAGTGAAAGAGCAACTGCGAGGTTTTCCTCCTGATATACCTGTAAAATCTATATATTGTTAATTTAGCTTTTCCATATAATCTATACATAAAAATGGATGCATGTATGTTTGTATATATGTATGTACGTATGTGTGTGTGTGTATTCCAGCGTAACTCTGAAAAGCATTGAGCAATTTCAACCAAAACTTGGTATACATTGACTTACCATCAGGAAAAGAATATTGTGGGGTTAAGACATTAATGACACGAAAAGAGGTTGTAGGTAGGGGTTAAATGTAAACATAACCGAAAACGACATATGTTAGTGTCTAATCCATAGTTTTCGAGGTCACTGAGATGAATAGTGACACTCCCAATGCCCTTTAAGTCCAACTTCAGTGTCAATAGGAAGGGGGGGGGTGAGAAGGGGTGGGAAGGGGTGACATGTAAAAATAACCAAAAGACTGATATTAGTGTCTAATCCATAGCTTTTGAGGTAATTGAGATGAGCAGTGACACTGCTGATATCCTTTAAATCGAAGTTCAACCACAAAAAGAATAGGAGTTAGAACAGATGGGAAGGGGTGATGTAAAAATAACTGAAAATGAAGATAATAGTGTCTAATTCATAGTTTTGGGGTCACTGAGATTAATAGTAACACTCCTGATGACCTTTCAGTCCAAGTTCAGCCCTGATAGGAAGGGGGTTGAGAAGGGGTGGGAAAGGGGTGACATGTAAACCTTTATATGCTCAACCTTCCAGTTGAGCCTTTTAATCTTGTTACGGAACTGAGTTAGGTAGGTTAGAGGATTATGTTCCATCAGAACAGTCAGTGGGAACTCATGATCAGCATGGTATGATTAAAAATGTTTAAGGGATAAGACCATGTGCTAAGCCATTCTAGAGGGCTTGTAAGAATGTCTCCAAGCCCTGAGCCCTCGCATGATGCCATAAGGACACCACCAATGGTCATCTTCTCTCAGCACTAAGAGAAACCTTCATCCCCCCAGCCACCCTCCATAAGCTCATTGATATTTGGCATCACCTATTCTGGCACCAATTGGCTGGTAGGTCTAAGGAGAGGTGCCAGAACCAATCACATCCAGGAGGGAAGATATCGGGCGTTGGGAGAAACTGAGAGGAGGACCAAGGCACCCCCCCAAGGGAGTGACATGTAAAAATAACTGAAAAAGACAGATATTAGTGTCTAATCCATAGTTCTCAAGTTTGCTGAGATGAATAGTGACACTCCCGATGCCCTTAAGGTCCAAGTTCAGCCACAATAGGAATGGGGGATGAGAAGGGGAGTGAAGGGGAGGACGTAAAAATAACATAATACAACAAATATTAGTGTCTAATCCATAGTCATAGAGGTCACTGAGATGAATAGTGACCCTCCAGATCTTCTTTAAGTCCAAGTTCAGACCCAATAGGAAGGGGGTTGAGAAGGGGTGTGGGAAGGTGGGGACATGTAAAAATAACTGAAAACTATTGATATTAGTGTCTTATCCATAGTTTCGAGGACTCGGAGATAAATGGTGACATTCCCGATGCCGTTCAAGTCCCAGCTCCGCCCCGATAAGAAGTGGGGCGAGAAGGGGTGGAAAATAAAATGTAAAAAGTGACAGATATCAGTGTCTAATCCATAGTTTTTGAGGTCGCTAGGATAAACAGACACACTCCTGATGCCCTTTAAGTCCAAGTTCAGCCCAGATAGAAATTGGGGAGCAGGATGAGAAGTGGTAAGATATAAAATGTCAAAAATGCTGGCCAATGTAACTGAAGCAAATGTCTTAACAGGAGAGAGAGAGAGAGAGAGAGAGAGAGAGAGAGAGAGAGAGAGAGAGAGAGTTTATCAGTTGTCATTCAAATTTCCTGGGCAGAGCCAGGTTGGTCAGCTAGTAGAGAATGAAGAGCAAGTGTAATTCACTTAATCTGATTGGCAGTATTAGTAATCACGTTTAAGCCTGAAGACTCAGTGACTATTCACTCAATTTTTGAGATGATTATAATAAAGGTAGCGATAGAATTAATCATCAATCATCTTTAAGTGAATCTTACCCTTCAGTAATAACAGTTAACCTCATTGTCAAGTAACCATCATTAATTTAAAAGCACAGAGCTCAAACAAATGAATGTAGTTAAACAGAAGAGATAGAACAGTCATCAACTAGCCCAATAATAATATAGCCCAATGATAATAAAGTGGTATTGTATGATAAGAATTTAAATATATACACCCAACCTAAAATCCATCTAATTTTGAATGAATGCCGTTGCTTACTATAAAATCAACTTCTGACAAAAACAACCCAATAAAATTGGTACAACTTCCCATGAAAATATAAATACAAATTAAAACCAATCTGTGACAGAGGCAACAATTTAATGCTGAAACCAACTTAAATTCCCAGAAATGGAGGCATTCATCAAGGAAATTGTACAGATGTGTAATAATGCAATAATAAAATTATTTACTAATGTAATTATTGAATGTGTTAAAACTGAAAAGCCTGATATCAATTATCGAAATGTTACTATACAGGTTACCATAGGGAGAATTTTCGCTCTACACCTGAAACATCCTTATAATTTCATTCAAAGAATGTCAGTGATGAATTGGTGTTACAACCACACACACACACCCTATATATATATATATATATATATATATATATATATATATATATATATATGTATGAGTGTGTATGTGTGTATACTATATTATAGATATATATACATATATATATATATTATATACATATATATATATATATATATATATATATATATTATATACACATATATATATATATATATTATATATATATATATAATAATTATATATATATTATATATATATATATTACACTTTCATTAGATATTCCTCAAAAGTAAGATGTAACTCCAAAGGTACACCAAGTATTACTAAAACTTCAGACTCATTCAACAAACTCCCATCAACCTGAAAGGGAGAATGGGGAGAAAATCTGTTTTACTGAAGTTCAGTCTCATAACCCACTGACTGCACCATTCACTAATCCACTCCATATCAAGATTTCGAAAAAGGACAGCTCCTTTCTGATAAATCAAGCGTTGCGTCATTGGCATACTGAACAATCTTGTTTTCCAGGCCAACAACCCTATCACTTGCATGCACTAAAATAGCAGTGGACCAAGAACACTACCCGATGGAACTCCATATACAGTAGGTCTTGGCTCGCTAAATATCTCTGCTGCCTACCTATAAGAAAATCTTGAAGTAATCCTAAAATGTATCCACCCACTCCATTCTGACGCTTATAATATGTAAGTGCCCACGATTTACTATATCGAAAGCAGCACTAAAATCTATTTGAATTACTCGACACTCAAAGCCTTTATCAAGATTCTCTTGCAAACGCATGTCAGATCTAAAAGAGCATCACAGGTACCTGACTAATACCAGTTTTCATATTGACTATCAGCTAATAATCCCTTGGATTCCACATACTTGTAAAGTGGCTTAAAGTTTTTCTGTAACTTTGAGAACACAGGGGGAAAAGAAATTGTCCTGTAGTACCGCAGTCAGTAGATATGCCACTCTTTGGAACAGCTACTGAATTGCACTCATCAGCATAGAATATAGATACTACAAGGGCATTAAAAATCTATAGAATATCTAGAGAACCAACACCCTGGAACACTTTTTGAAATACAAAGGGAAGAAATCATCAGGATCTTCTCACCAGCTATCAAGATTATCCAGAATTTCCTTAACATCACTAAAGTGAAGTGCAAATTTTAACAAGTATCAGGGACATCCTCAACCGATTGCTTAGCTTCAAAAGCTCGATGAAACTGTTTAGTACTTTCATTAGGCCAGTAACCAATCTACCATTAGTAGTGGTGGAATGAAGATGAGCCTGGCCCAAAGGTAGAAGATGTAATCTGATCTACCACAGATGAGGCCGAGTAATTCCTTGCTCTTTAAGGAATTAATGTAATATCTTTAAGCTATATGGTTAACTCTACTTGTAGCATGGTGAGATTCAACAAATAGTTTAATTTTAACACTGACGATGTCTTCTCCATGTGATGAATCTGATCTGTTTTTCATGGTAAGCTCGTCTGCATGTATCATCAAACCATGGCTGGTCATTTCTCCTAAATCTTGATGTCATTTCTAGGGACATGCCTAACTAAAATAGCTATCAGCATTTCATTTCGATTTTTGGGACCTGGATCTGACATAGCATCTGAAATATTAAGTGATTGATAAGCTTCAACAATGTAATTCCAAAAGGCTCTCTTTCAGCCAGACCATTTTTCCAATGATGGACTTAGGAATGCCCTGATTGACATAGATATGTCCATTTCAATGGCTCAATGATCGGAAGTGCCTATATACTCACAGAACTTGGCTTGACAATAGCTGGAACATTTGTGAATATGAGGTCTAATCTATTACCGAAAATGTATTGAGTTCCTCAGTTACTGGACAAAATCGGAGGATACACAGAACTCCACAGATCTGTGGAATTTGAGTTAAGCCACCCCTTGTGCTTTGTAATGCAGTCTCCACAAATAACAAATGATGCTTTTGAATCCTGTTAATGAGCCATACTAATCCTCTCCAAGAGACCAACGTGTAGGATCATCAATATTTGGATTGTGGCAAACAACGAATACATTAACACTGTAGAAACTGAAAATCTTAAAACAAAGAACTACATGTTAACTACGCACCAAGTCTTCTGATAAATAGGTCATCCAGACCTAGTGTATACAGCCATACCTAAGTATGTGGGTTGTTACAACGATAAATATAGCAGGACTCTCATACCCTAGACTTGATACTACTTAAAAACATCAAATTATAGTTACGGGCACTACCTTGAAGATCAGGAATTTTGACCTTAAGCATCGAAAGTTTGAGTAAAATATTCTACAATTTTTCTTACAGTAACGAGAGCAGGCCCTGGGATAGCGCAATGTCTCCCGAAAGAATTAAAATAAAAAGAAAATTAGAAGTATTTCTAAGAAATATATTTATAACGACAACAACAATAAAATTCAACAGAACAACAAACAAAATCAACAACAGTATGTACATTATTTACAATAATTTCATTGGAAAAACAAATCCACAGTTATGTAAATGAACATAAATTTAAATTTAAAAACAGCAAGGACAGTTTCGGGAATCTGTTCGGTTCCCCTTATCAATCTCATTAATACGATGAATAAAGCAGACCATATGTTGTTAAAAAAAATGCGTCGGAAGCAACTGGTTGACTAGATGAAGGCAGAGCACATTGTACGGCAAAAGGAAGAAGAAAATAAGCCAGGTTTACTCCAACAACTGCGGGAGGGCAGTTAGGTTGGGTTTAGAAATTATAAAAGGTGAGAAAGAAAGGATTAGGTAAAGGCGGCGGCCCTGTCCTGATACTCCACTTACTAACTTTTGCTTTGTCATCAGCCTGTCCTTTAGACTTTCTGAAAAAACCAGGAAGGTAAACAAAAAAAAAAAAAAAAAAAAAAAAAAAAGACTGTCTGACTGTACTCTCCACCAAGGAAACTTCAACCCAAGATCATAGAAGGCCATGCTACAATGGCTATAACACAGGCCAAGGTTGGAGATCAAGGTTTATATTCAAAGTAACCCTCTCCTAAAAAGATAGCCTACCAAGGTAAAGGGTTCCTTTTACCCTAACATTAAATTCACTGTAGAAAAAGAGTCCCACAACTCGCTTGCTTTCCTGGACCTCCGAATTACAAGGGATGAGATAGGTTTCCATACTGGCATATTTAGGAAAAGCACTGTTACAGGTCTAGGTACAAATTTTTATAGTTCCTGTTTCTGCAATTTCAAAATGAATTCTATATCCACTCTACTTCACAGGGCTATTACGCTTACCTCTAGTTGGGCTCCTTTCATGACGAAATCACTTCCCTCACCAACTATTTTAAGAACAACTGTTTCCCACTTAATATATTCTATAGATCCTTCAGTAAGTAGCTCAATCTTAAGATGAATGATCTGCTTATAGTTCATACGGTCCCCAAATTACGTCTATATGTAAAATTTCCCTTCCTACATGACAATAGATTCAGGAGAAAATGTATTAGCTTATTTAATAAGGAATCTGAAGCTGATCCCGAAGAACCCACAGCTATTGGACCCTTATTCCATTCTAAGGATAGAGTCGGTCCTCTGTTTGCATCTAAGTGATCTAAAAGTATACCTGTCCCAAATGTAGTCTGGGCACGTATATTGGATGCACAAGGAGGCTACTAAAAGTTCGAATTTGTTCTCGTCAGGGGGTTAGCTTCAGAACTGGAATTAAACTATCGAGCCCTGATCACTCCAACATAAGGAATCATGCTAATATACTATGTAAAACACATATAGACGCCAACGACTTCAAAATTGTGGGAAAAGTGCGAAGTGAAAAGGAACTAACCATTTTGGAATCCATAACGATCAAACTGTCCATTCCAACACTCAACAACCAATCATCGTCAACACAGCTGTTTATTGGTTAATGTTTTTTTTGTTTTTTTTTAAACCCCGTGTCCTTTTCATTTACGTTATTCTTTACATTAGTTTAGCCTTCGCTACGAATGTGGGTAGGTGTTCAGTGCTCCTTTGCTGTTGCTTATCTTTCCCCCTTCTTGTTCATTTTTGCTTTATGTTCTGTTTCAGACATAAATAAGATGAGAAATAAATTTTGTATATACCTTTCACATTATGTATACATGCATTTATTGTTTTAAACCGCTTTTTCAGCCTAGAAAATGCATCAAACGACGTAAAACGTCGGCTCTTTAAATAAATGTATGAAAATAGAACGACATTACATGAATTCCTGATCGTGTATCATCCGAGCTGCTGCTCCTGTCTTCTGATTATATATATATATATATATATATATATATATATATATATATATATATATGTGTGTGTGTGTGTATATATATATACATCTATATAAATGTATATATATATACATAGGTAGATAGATAGATTTACACATATGCACATACACACTTTGTCGACTCTACTCCAGAAATTTTGAACGTTTTTTCAAGGGAATTTATACCAAATTCGTATTGATTTATGCCGAAAGGAAAGAAAACTCTCACCCGAATGGCAACCTGTTTTACCACACACACACAGAGTAGCTGCTTTCTATTTCATATTTTTGCTCTGATAGCAGATGAAAGTAAGCTGAAAATACGTCCTGCGTAAAATGGCCAAATTTGTGGGTTAATGCCGGATTCTATTTTCATATTCGAGCTCGAGCCCATTATTTCCTCTCAAGCCGCAGAAAATATGAAGTATTAAAAGAAAACAATGCTGTCGACTGTATAATTTCAGCGAAACCAAAGAAGATTATTCACTGAAAGGAAATACGTTATTACCGGCATTCCCGGCCGCCGAGAATTAAAGACGAAGGACGGATGACGATACCGAGTGTTCGACGGGGGAAATTGTACTTTGCTTTCTTAAAGGATGTAAAGTGCATTTATCTCAACGCGATTTCGATGTTGATAACCCACGAAGGCGTCGTAAATGCTTTGATTTTGTTTGCTTGTTTGTTTATACTCACAACACTCAAAGAGAAAAGTTATCGGTAACATCAGGATTCATCTCAACGATGTTTTGACTGATAGAGAGAGAGAGAGAGAGAGAGAGAGAGAGAGAGAATCATGTATTGTAGTCAGGCTGTTTCTTGCATTTGAAAGACTAAAGTTAAAAAAAATAAGTAAAAACGCTATCTTTTTAGTTTAGCTTTTGCTGTGTGTGATGTTTGTTTAGGGTAATCAGTAATACCTTTTCTCGTACGTACATAAATGCTCTTTCCTGACTACTGAGATTTATTGGTTACTGAGGTACAATGAACATAAAAACTCTTTTCAGACGATACTAATGGCTGCACCTTCAAGTGCCCCGTTCCGGTTAAGATTGATGAAAATATTCTAAAATACCTTATCTTACAATACTGTAATGGGCGTTGCGTCTGTCTGTCCGTCTGTCATTCAATCACGGCCAAACGGCTGGTCCGATGGGCATGAAACTTGGCAGGATTATGGTGGGGACCCCTAAGATGGTTTATAATGGTGTTTCATCCTACCTCCCCCCAACCCCCTCCGAAGGGGGTGGGGTGAGAAGGGATTCCCTGAAACGGAGCTGGTTCTGTCCGTGAAACGAGGCTGGTTATGTCCCTAGACTTAGTCACTTTACGAATTTATCACACATAATATTTAAAAAACATTAGCGAGTCACTCATATGAAGCAGTAGATGAATATGCTTTTAGTAAGGATTAGTAAATTGCTAGTTTTTTTAAAATCCAAACAGTGGCATTTCTGCCAAAACCATTTATCAGAAGAATGGTGTCCATCAGAGATAAAAGCACAACAATTTTCGAATGATTTCCTTTGTTGATGCAAAGAGAGTATTATCGGTAACTCCAGAAAGAGGCGAACTGAAAAAAAAAAGTCCAGGTTAAGCATTAGTTTGTTAGATTGCTAAAGTACATTGTATAGAGGACATTAATGTTTCGTTCTCAGTTAAGATACCTTTGGTACTTCAAGCTACAAAATTCCAAGTACGGCGAATGGAGGGCGGGAAGACCTCAAAATTGAATTCAGATTACGTTAACTGCTTTTTGTTATAAGGCGTAAGTTACAACTAGAGATGAAGACGGTTTTATTATGTTAACAAGGGCTATATATAACAACATGAATCCGCGAACAAAGAATTTCTGCCTTCGTAGAATGCCACGAAAAGTCGCAATTTATCCTCACAGCAAGCAGGGGTATTGTGGGTAAATGAAGGATTCTTTCCTCGTCTTTGCCAGTGACTAATGGAAAGGGAATCCTTCGGGAGTTAAGAGAGAAGTAGACAGGTTTATGACCATGAGAACTTTCCACAACAATAACCTGGCTACGTGAAAAACTGTTGCTTCATCCCTGCATTACCGAATTCACGCGTCAAGCTCAAATTATGTCTGCACTTTGAGGTGGCTTCCAGCACTGAGAAAATGCCTGTGATGCGGCGGTTTTTTTTTTTTTTCTTTTGTTTGAAATTCGTATGAGAGGAACATTCACCAATTTCCTTGCTTCGCTTATATCTTTCATTTGATGTCTTGAAAAGAAAGTTAAAACTCTGAAATGTCCTTACTTCTCTTAGATTTGTCATATCACGCCTTTAAACGAATGCTAACTTTATCAGCTCTAGACTTTAGTACCATTTTCATTATTTCCATTCTTTAGTAAAAATAACCGACGTAATATTATATGGATAATGGCTTTTTTTCTACTCTAATCAAGATAAGTTTCATATCGATTCTGACCTTACAAATCACCCTCGATCTGGATGCTTCGGTAATTAGAATCGATATGAAACCCCGTCTACCATGTTGGCCAATTCGAGCGTTTGACAGAACGTAGCCTTTTGTTATGAATAATTATCACATCGAACCGTGATCCATTTATATATCAATTCAAGCTACAAATGTCCTTTAATATCTAAATTCACTTTACCTCCCAAATGATATATATTAGATATTAAAGGACATTTGTAGCTTGAATTGATATATATATATGTATATATAATATATATATATATATAATATATATAAAGATAAATGCCACGAAGGAAAAATAAACGAAGGAGGTCTGCAAGATCTTTCGACTTTAAAAGTCCTTTACTGAGCAGATACTGACATAAATACGAGAATATAATTCTCTAGATTTAGTTGATAAATTAAACAAAATTGCTCTTTGCCCTACTGATAGATTCGTTAGTTTTGATGTATGTTCTCTTTTTACTAAAGTCCCTATAGACTCTATTTTAGAATACCTTAGTAATGAACTAACTCAGCATGAATTACCTCTACCTATAAGTCACATTATTTCACT
>NC_087204.1:43800750-43808250 GCF_015104395.2 Macrobrachium nipponense
AATCTTGACTATAACTTCAAATACGATTTTATGTAACGCATTAGCTTCTACAAACAGTCGACGTCTGGATAATCTATAGATATAAACTGGATAACGAAAGATGTTATCAAATCAGCCCGATTATCTGTGGCTGGAAAACTCCCCAAGTCCTTCCCCTCATCCTCAACCTCCTCTTCTTCTTCATCTTATCATTACTAATAACAATAATAATAACAATAATAAATGTAAAAAAAATATGCATATGAAGGTTCTCAGCCTATCACTGAAAATGCATGCGACCATTTTCTCTGCGTCGTATATTATGGACATCAAAAGTGAGACTACCTCGTAAAAGAGAGAGAGAGAGAGAGAGAGAGAGAGAGAGAGAGAGAGAGAGAGAGAGAGAGGATCAACTTGCCACCCTTTCCTGTCATGAAGGCCGAATAAACCCCCTTTAATGACCTGATATCACGCCTCGGATGACCTCACTTCCTGGGACTTTAGTGACCTTCTAAATCCTCTAACAATGTCCGTAACATCGCCCTAACAGCTCCGTAAGCTACTCAAGGGCGCCGAAGGGTACTCAGCATCTCCCTGCTGAAGATTCCATTAAACATATAACTCAAAAAATAGGCCATCGTGGCTACCCATACATCTGCCCAGATCGCTCTCTTTATGTCGAGTTTTCAGGCTGTAGTTTCTCAACAAATTTCTCCTCTCTTCCATTTCCTCTCCTCTCTCTCTCTCTCTCTCTCTCTCTCTCTCTCTCTCTCTCTCTTCCCTCTTTATCTAAAAACGACTTCTTTCAGACTTATGGTTTAAACACACTAACATTAGGATATATATATATATATATATATATATATATATATATATATCCCTTATGTATATATATATATATATATATATATATATATATATATATATATATAATATATATATACATGATTATATATCTATACATTGAAAACAATGGCATTATTCCCTGATACTATGTTCTTATCTATACTTCTTCTCTTCTGTAAATCGACATACACGGATTTTTATTACTGCATGCAGACGTTTCAATTTCATTATTATTATTAAAGTAGTTTAACCAAACCACTGAGCTGACTTTCAGCTCATATGGGGCTAGCCCGAATGATTTGAATGAAATATCAGGTCTAGGCTTGAGGCCGCGCACTGGGACCAAATAGGTCATTCAGTATGATGATGAATGAGATAGAATAAAATTAAACACTGCACAAAGGCACATGCTCTCATACTGGAACACACACAACAAATACATTTACTCATGCTTCCATACTTTCACACTAAAAAGGTATGATATATTCAGAATAAGAAAGTAATATTTTAAAGTTTTTTTTTTTTTATTCAATAAACGCACTAAGGGATTTCGTGCAATTATTATTGACTTATTTTTAAATTTTATTGATTAAATCACAGTTCCTCATGAACATCAAACTCAGAATGACTGAAAATGTGAAAGATTCTGACAAAATTTCCTTCGTTGATTTATTTTCAAAAGTTAGCAGTCGTTGCTGGTCATACTTCGGCCACCCACGCGACACGTCTGACTGTTATTATCACCCTGCACTCTGAGAACTCGGGAGCAGGGCCACGTGGGCTGCTCTTTAAGTATCCATGTGTCAGACGAGTGTGGCCTATATGGAGACGTGTCAGAATTATTTGCACATTTCTCTCTCTCTGATATGGTGAACTCCACTTTCCAACATCGCTTTTTCATTTCTTTCAATTTATCATTTTCAGGTTCTTCATTCCATATATACTGCCATTACTTATAATACTCACCTTTATGTGTGATACAAAATCAATAACAGGGATATTTACATGTGATCTAGCCGTATGGGTTGCTTCTTTGGCTGCTTTATCAGCCTCTTTATTGCCTCAGTAAATCTAAAA
Organism: Macrobrachium nipponense; assembly: GCF_015104395.2. Taxonomy (NCBI): domain Eukaryota; kingdom Metazoa; phylum Arthropoda; class Malacostraca; order Decapoda; family Palaemonidae; genus Macrobrachium; species Macrobrachium nipponense. The sequence continues at coordinate 43,802,653 of NC_087204.1, forward strand.
AAAAAGCATTCTGTGCAAGCTATTTTAAATGCAACGTTCTTCAGCAATGCCTAATGATAGAGGACTGACGGTGCAGGATCAGAGGCAGCTCAGCATCAACCAGATGGCATCAGATAAGGAGAGTGTCAGGCCAGACCAGTGGCAAGTCTGATACCAAAATGGTCCACAGTAACTAAAATCTTTAACCGACCTGGTGTTACTAAGAAGTTATTTCACTGTCAAAGGACAGCTTTGGTAAAATAAGGGATTTGTACGATTTAGAGTGCTTGGCGGTATGCACCCCACGATGTATGGGATGAACTTTCACAATTTCTGGAGGTTTCAGATAATTAATTTAAAACTTTTCAGAAACTTTCCCGTCACTTTGAGGTCAAAAACCAAACCTAAAAAACCCAGCTTCTTATTTTTAAAGGATCTGTTGTCCCTAGAGGAATATATCAAGGTCTAAGTGCATTCCTTCAATGTGACAAAATGGACAATTGTTTACTTTAAAAAAACTTAACACCCTCCAGATTTGTCTATTAGCTTTCTAGAATATCAATCAGTCAGAGTGAATACTATTCACTTGAACACTGGAGAACTTTTTCCATGAAATAACAACCTCTTTAATTTAAATCAAATAAAAAAATTCATTAAAAACCACTTAAGAGTTCGATTTTTCTAATATAGACTGTTTCTTGGAGGTCCCCACGGCTTTTTACACAGCAAATTTTGATAAGTCTTTCCGTATCTGACTTTACATTTTTTTATTGTTCGATGATATGCTAAGTTGACTTTAAGAATTACAGTATTTATCTTTTCCATATGATAAAATAGTCTTGGAACTGCTTCTCCAATACTGCTAGAGGTTAAAGATTATAACGCGATAGGAATCACTGGTAATGAAGCTATGACAAACACTGATCTTAGCATTTTATGAGAATGGACAAACAAAATGAGCGATGTACCCTTCTTGATAATGCGATACAAAGTGAAGCCATAAAGAGACACCCTGGAGCTCTGATTTTAAATTATGCAACAGGCTATCTTAGAAATTGCGAGAAATTTCAGGATATAAAAGAAATATGTTAAAAAGCAGTGTTGCCATTTCAGAAGTTCAGGAATGACTGCATCTAACCCCAAGTTGAAAACGAAAAATGTAGTTCACTTAAGCTTTAGGGAAGTTGTCAACCAACGACGACAAAACTGGCAAGCTGAATATTTTAATAACCATAACGATTAGAGCATCTCTACACCTACTCTCTAGAAGTGAGACGTCTTTGATACTATTTAAAGAAGCATTTGGACATTTCCTGATACATCGAAATTAAGTAAAGTTTCAATTGGCAGCGATTGACGAGGAATAGACTGTCAAAAAGAGTTCTTACTTTCGCAATTAGCTCTTTTGCTCTTCTGGCTATATAAGATAAATGAAATAGAAATAAATGAAAAAGGCAAATGACACCCCAGGGCAGTCCATGAAGAAGGTAGATAAAGCTCTACTGACCTTTTGTGTGTGTGTGTATATTCGCTTTGGTTACATCACTCTTGTTCTTATATAATCAAATATAATGTGTTGGAAAAACAATATTCCTAGAAACTGTAACGCTGTCTTTCTCTCTTATTGAATAACAATCTCTCTCTCTCTCTCTCTCTCTCTCTCTCTCTCTCTCTCTCTCTCTCTGTGTTCATAAGTGGGTCGTTTCAAACTCTGCTGTCCTGCTTCATACAATGAGGATTTAAAATGTACAAGAGAGACTCTTGTGAAAGGATTATGAATAAAAGCACAAGGAAACTCCGATTATATAAAACAAATAGAGAAACAAATAAACCAGCTTACGAACAGCAGTGTAAGAAAATAAGAGAAAAAAACCGATTTCACTCTGGAAATATTACGCAAAATACATTTTAGATTTATGGAAAAGTAGAGCATTTTTCAAAGCTTTTGTAAATAAATGTTGAGAAATATGACTGAAAATGTAAATCTTTTTTCCCCTTGAATACAATCCACTCAAAGTGCTTTTCCTCATTCTGTCAGGTTGTACGTATCCCCCTTTGCATACGGTATAGAAAACAATGGCTCAAATGGTAATATCATCCCAGGGATACCATTCTTTCTAAAATGGTAATGTCTTTCCCGGGATGCCATTCTTTATGTTTGGCGGCGGAACAAAGTTTTTATTCCCCATTATTCATAAATAATGTTTTATTTTATGTTTCGCATTAAGTAAAAATAATTCTCCTCTGTTTTTCGCTTACTACTTTGTTGTTGTTATTATTGTTGTTGTTGTTCTTGCTGCTGCTGTTCTCGTTAGGGTCCTAGAAAAGTCCTATGGAAGAGCCGAAAAAGGTCTGAAAAAAGTGTTTCGCGTTGCGTTAAAGATACGGGAATTGTAGGATTAGCTATTTATAATCTATCTATTAGAATGAAAATGTATACAATATACAGTAAATAATATGCAAGTTAAACAGTACTGAACAATTATTTCTAATGAAATATAAAGTGTTTATTTTAATTTTCGTTGGCGAAACAACGCGCTATTTGGCCTTAGGTTTTAGCACGCGCCCCGAGTAAGCTGGAGATCGGATCACGCCTTGTTTGTGTAAACGGTACCGTTCGCCAGAGGGGAGAGGGAAACTCTCCACCCTATGCCAGGGAAGAACATCGTCAAGGCTTCTGGTTCCTGAATCGTTGACTTAGAATATCTGTCGCTGAGTGAGTTCCTCGTCGGACGAGTGGGTTGCGTGCTCGCCTACCATTCCGGTAGTCGCGAGTTCGATTCCCCGCTCTGCCAACGTACAACCAAAGGAATGTATATATAACGTGGTTCGGATCCTACAATAAGCTGCAGGTACCGTTGCTAGGTAACCAATTGGTTCCTAGCCACGTAAAAATATCTAATCTTTCGAGCCAGCCCTAGGAGAGCTGTTATTCAGCTCAGTGGTCTGGTTAAACTAAGATATACTTAATTTTTTTTTTTTTTTGTCGCTGAATGATCGGTTCACATTAATGACTGACCAATTGAAGCGGTCTATTTTCAGAAGACAAGACACCACAGATCATACAGGGTGTTTACAGAATGGAGACCCCACTTCTAGTCTTCAGACACTTGCGCGAGTACATGAATGGAGACACTTATCGTTAAATTTAAGGTATATGATTGGGTACATGTGAATGACATTATGCATACTAAGAGGTGATTATGCAAAAGATAACAGCTTTTTAGAATATATATTATCTACTATGAGATTCAGGCTCTCTGTAACACGGTTTTTTGGACTTTGCTCCTTGTCAAAGCATCGGATGTAGCTGAAAGTTGACATATGTATATTTTACAACCACACACAAATTTTGTCAGCATTATCAATAACCTAAACCCGATGGTTTTAATTTTCATCGAGTAAAAATGATCTAGCCGACGCCATGGCCAATGATTAAGAGCCAAGAGTCGAAAAACATTCATTACGTAAGCAAGGTAAACAAACACCTCTTGACTAAATGTTGCCCCGCCCATCCACCAGACAGAAATTCCATCGGCTCTGAAACCCAAAGACTTTATGAATGGCGGAACGATACATAGATGTGGGTCGGGTATCAGTGCTAGCGTAGTAATACTACTGTAGCAGTAGTGCCGCAACAGTATAGCAGTAATATACATGAATTAAACGTTTAGGCCAACTGCTGGGATCCTTGAGGATCATTTAGCACTTCTTACAACTACTCGAGAAATTAGTTTTTATAGCCAGAAGTTAAATTTTCTAATCCAACAATGCCCATGGTAGCCTTCAGTGTTATCCTGAATTATAACGAGGCGAAAGTGGGTGGAGCCTCATGGTTATCATTTTGACGATAATTATTGGTGAAGGTTTAAAGCCAATATACGGTACCGGCTATTTTTTTTCAGTAAATAGGTAGATAGCCAATAAATAAAAATTGCTTGAAATTGGATATAGCAGTTATAAAATCAAGCTTGTCTACTGTTTTTGATAATTACCAACTATTCCCTACATCTTGTCAATCTGATCGTGACCTATAAAGTAGACTGTAATTTCTTTGGAAACTTATTTTGGGAGTTAGACTAATAATCGAAGTGTTTTTGTATTTATTAACATATTTTGTTGGTTTGTTCATTATGACAATTATCAGTGGAGAGGTTCCAGAGTTCATAAAGGTGTACTGCTTTGCTTGTATTTAAATTTGTATGTCATTGTTGCCAGAGGTTTAGCCTTCGTTACGTATAGCCAATAATCCATCGAGAAAGAGGGAAGAAATGATGTCATAAGTTACGTAACGAGTGCGATCGAAACCTTTTCTCTGAGTAAGTTGGCCCGTCTTCAAAAAAGGTCACTTTTACATTATAAGTACCAAATTTATTCAACCTACGTAGTGCAGAATACACTCAAAATTTATGTGTTGATATAATATGTATTCTGAATAAACGTTATATTTATGAAATGCATAGATAAAAAGTTATTGCGAAAAAACCGTGTTACAGAGGCCCTGAATCTCATAGTAGCCTAATCGTCCGTTGTATAACCTTTGAAAGTATACATAATTACCGGCTGCAGTCGTTAAATCTCCAAAACAACACATTTCCTAACATTTTGGTTTTTATATTTACCGATAAGTATACATAACTGCTAACTCGTACCATTTAGCCCACCATATACAATGAAAAAATGTTAGGTAGCAACTGCAAGTCATTAGGGAAACAATATATTTCCTTATTGAAGTGTGGCTTTGGAAAAGTTCTATCACATAGCCTAGTACTTCCAAGGGAACGAGAGAATACTTAGATTTTTGTAAGGTGGTTATGTAAAAGTGACAGATATGAAGATCAAGCCCAAGACAACGAGCACATATGCAGTCAGTTCGATTTCCTGTATGTAGATCATTTAGCCACAATGGCAACCAAGAGGAAGAAATGTGAAGAATTCTTGAAGTTTTTGATCAAACACAAGTGATGGTCTATAGTAAAGCTGGAACAGAACAGAAGCCTGTGTAAGATAAAGATGGCCAACAGCAAGTGTATGCAACTATTGTTAAATATCTACAGAAAATAATAAAAGAAAGTGTAGAAAAAAAAGGATGTTTGGGGAAAGTGAAAGCATCCATGATGGCATATAAAAGAAATGCAGTGATATGAAGCGAGTGCATATGGAGCTAAGCGATAGGACTTTCCATGCAACACACACACACACACACACACACACACACACACACATATATATATATATATATATATATATATATATATATATATATATATATATATATATATATATATATATATATATATATATATATGAGAGGCGTACGCTATGCTGTGCAGGGCAGGAGGGAGGTTGAAGGACTCCGTTTTTAAACGCGGCTGCCAGGCATTAGCTGGGCCTTTGTATATATATATATATATATATATATATATATATATATATATATATATACACATATATGCAAATACATAATATATATATAGACATATATATATATATAATATATATATATATATATGTGTGTGTGTGTGGGTGTGGGTGTATATACACACACGTATACATATATACTACATATATTTACTAGTATATATTGTGTGTATATTATATATATAATTATTATATCAT
>NC_087204.1:43813250-43820750 GCF_015104395.2 Macrobrachium nipponense
ATCACTGTTGCCTTTAGAGTATTCAGTCGTTTAAACGTGTTATGAGGGTTCAGGTGTCTGGCTTTTGGTGAGGTAATATTTGATGCATGGTAACCACATACTTGGCACTTCGTAACAATATATATATATATATATATATATATATATATATATATATATATATATATCTATATATATATATATATATATATATATATATATTTATATATATATATATTATATGTATACATATATTTATACAAATATACAACTCCTGACTTTTTTAATATTCACAAATATTACGTCACAAATAGCGTTTGATATCCAACTGACTCTACCCAGAGGTATAATTTAAACCAAAAGAGAATTATAACTGTCAAGTGTATCGCCCCCTGTAAGACTGGAACCGATGCCTTGTTTAGAAACACAACAGACAGTGACTTCGACACACGGCTCCACGTTCCCCAACTGTAACCAAGTACCGGGACCTTCCCTGAACAAATCTGGACACCATGTCTTAAAAACTTGCCAGAGAATCTTCTTGAAAATAATCTCGTTATGTTTTCCACACCCAGATTTCGATGAGAAGCCCTGTTCCAACTAACCTAATCAAACCTAATCTAACCTGACCTAGGGACATGGCCAAAAAAAAAACCGGGGCAGGTGCAATCCTAGTATAAATCTCAGGAATTTGTCCCCCGACTATCATGAGAGATACATACAACAATACATATGTATGTGCATATATATATATATATATATATATATATATATATATATATATATATATATATATAATTATATATATATACATATAATATATAATTTAATCAAATGGATTTGGAAAAATTTTTCTCGATAAATTCGCTACAAATGAGTTTCATAAAAGTTACTCATAGCTTGAGGTAGCTCTTTGAATTTCACAGCACTCCAATTAAGGTAACTTCCTGTTCATTTATCAGATCTCCTGTGGCTAGGGGATGGTACATTATTGCTGACTGAAAGATTAGTATCTTTTTCGCGGAAAACTTCAGCGCACACTAAAAAATTCAGCAATTTTTCTTTATCTCATTTTCCTCGGAAGTATGTGGTCATCAGTTGACGTGAAATCAGTTTCATTTAGGTTATTAGACTGTAAAATAAATAACATCGGTTTACTGAAATAATTGCGTCTATATGTCAGTGAAATACAAGTCATCTCCATCCTAGTCTCTTGACTGAAAGATTAGTATCTTTTACGCGGGAAAACTTTAGATTATAAGACTGTAAAATAAATAACATCGGTTTCCTAGTCTCTGCAACCACAATATTTGTATTTTATATACATAAACACTTGGAATGTTCAGACAATATCTAGTTGTGAAATAGCGAAAGTAAAACGTGGGACAGGAATGAAAGATCTGATTATGAAATTGAAAGAGGCTTCAGCAATGCCTTGAATGCGAAGGACGACGAGACAGAACCCAATACCCACAGCTAATCCAGGGCTGATGGAGACATGAAAAAATTAAAAAAAAGAAGAAGAGATAGCAATAATGAAACTGCAGAGCTGGGCGATCAACTGATCCTGGTCGGCAAGATTTATGCGAACACCCTTTAGATCTTTGCTGTTGGTAGCAATGGGGAACAAATTCAACTGTCGAAGAGACAAGAGGAAGGTGACAAGGTATGAAAGCATCTACAAAAAGACAAAAGGACAGCAGTCTTATATTGCTCTGCAATCACAAGAAAATTTGCATAACCACCCTACTTATAGCAAGCAGAGCAAACAGGCGCTGCCGGGCACTACCGGCACATGAACTAAATTATCATTATTATAATTATTTAGGAAGGAGGCCTTCTCTAAGGGCAGTAGCATTGAATATTATAGCAGTTTCAACGGCATTTAATTTAGATAGAATCTTCTCAATTCTTCTTATTATCTTTTCCTCAACAGCATAAAGCAAGTGTATCAGGTTTCTTTATATGTCCTTAGGAAAACCAGCTACATGCTGTTGAGAAAAAGATAATAAGAATTGAGAAGATTCTATATAAATTAAATGCCGTTGAAACAGCTATAATATATTATGATTATGATTATGATTCAGGAGATGAAAAAACGAGCTCCTTCATTCACCTAATGGCGTAAAGTCGTTCTAGCTTTGAGCACTGCAATTCTCCTATAAATAAAAAACGTTAGTTCCCATAAGCTCGCATAAGTTTACATTATCCTTACTAGGTTTAAATTCTACGTCGTCAGACGCTTTGATGACTGAATCTTCAAAGTTCCTTCCTCGATGAAAATTCCAAGTTTCTTAGGCTTCTGCGTTTTTATTACTTTAATGACAATGGAGATTCCGAGCTGCCTCTATAAACATGAAAGCTTCTCAGAAAACGAGTCCTAATGCTTTGCTGACGAAGAAAGGTGTTGAATTTTTCACATTAAACGAAAGTCACCCTTAAGATTACAACTACTTGACACTTTGAAAAAATAAGTTAAAAGACAATTTTTCTCCATATATTAACCATGATAATTATATGGCTATGAAAAACCTGGTATACTTATAATATAAAGAAGGAATTCAATTATACAGATTGCTGGAAAATAATACCAAGACTTTCAGATCTCGTATCTTAAACCAAAAAGGTTATATAGAGAAAAAAGAAAAATTTTTAAGGTTCAAAAGCTCTCTTCATTACTAGGAAAGCAAAATAAAATTCTTAGAAATAAAAAAATCTTTTAAAAAGAGGTCTGTTATGAAAAGTCATTCATTATAATGAATGACTTTTCACAACTTCAGGACAGAGAAACAGCTAAACTGGTAAGTTGAAAAGGAAAACGTTAATTCCATCCATCAAGCAAATGGGTTACCGAAGACGACTGGAGAGCCTGAATATGTAAGGCTTAGAAACACGACAACTAATAGAAACATTTAAAATACTGAAAGGCATAACAAAAGTAGACAGTAAACTATTTAAATTAAACGAAAAACCAGACAAGAAATAATGGAGGAAACTAGAACTGAAGAGATACAACACATCCCATTGTGGGATCTTCTTTACATACAAGATATGTAACACGTGGAATAAACTGCCATCAGAAGTTGTAAACAGCAACAGTGTGGAAGAGTTTAAAAGAAAGCTAGCCAAATTCATTAGGACACTGAATGCACAGAAAACCTGCTCCTACAAATAAGCGAGCACACGATGTCTCCTCGGATGGACTAACAAGTCTTTGAGACATCCTAATCATTGTAACTCCTTGTAACAATCTGATGCTTGTGGCTATGAAAGGTTTTACTTCGGCGAAACAAAGAATATTGAAAAACGGCTGGTGTCAAATAATCGTTGGGGTCTTCTTTCGAGATTATCTAAAAGGATTTTATATACTTAAATTATGCACATGACATATCTGACAAGCAATACCTATGGGTTCCATCACTCACAACAGGTCCCGCGACGATCATTCTAATGGTTTACCTTCGGAGAAACCCGTGCCTTGCGGCTGACATTAAATGGGTACAAGTCATACCAAGCGTACACAGCCCCACACACAAACACACACACACACATATCTTGTATGTAAAGAAGATCCCACAATGGGATGTGTTGTATCTCTTCAGTTCTAGTTTCCTCCATTATTTCTTGTCTGGTTTTCGTTTAATGTAAATATATATATATATATATATATATATATATATAATATATATATTATATATATATATATATATATATTACACGCATATATTTTTATATTTGTTATATATATATATGTATATATATAATCTATAATTATTATATGTATGTATATACAATATATAAATATATATTACTTACATCATAAATACCATACACTTATATATATCAATCGATATTATATAATATAATATATATATTCTATATATATTATTAGTATATTATATATATATGAGTCATGGACTCCTCCTAATTATGTAAAGAAGATCCCCGATGGGATGTGTTGTATCTCCTTCCAGTTCTAGTTTCCTCCAATTTATTTTATGTCTGGTCCAAATGAACATATATATCTATTATATATAATATATGATAATATATATATATAATAATAGATGAGTCCCATGGGACTCTCTGAAATATGGGTTAAAGAAGATCCCACGATGGGATTATGTTGTATTCCTTTCTCAGTTCTAGTTTCCCTCCATTAGTCTTGTCTTGGTCCATGGACATTATCTAATAATCATATATCATATATATTATATCTATATATATATATATATATATATAGATATATGTATATACATATACATATATATACATACATATATATATATATATATATATATATATATATATATATATGTATGTCATGGACTCCTCCTGAATCATATCTCAAACAATAATAGCTTAAAAATCGTATTTGACTACATTCTGCCAAAATCCTTTTCGTCTTTTATGAAGAGCAATGAAAAACCTGACAAAATATGTGTACAGCTGATGGAAAAATGTTTTTATTTTCTTTCTTTTGGTGACGAAACAGCCTAACTCCATTAGCAGGAAGCGTCAATGGATGCCTGAGCCCCGATGGTCAGGTCATCCTACCATTTAAAGATATCCTCTCACAACAAATAATATATATATATATAATATATATATATATATATATATATATATATATACGCATAATTACATGTGTAAGTTTTATACACGTGTTCTTTAGCGATTTAGTATTAGGGAAAAATTGGCACTCTTATTTTCTTTCACCTAATTAATTTATATATCTAACTACCTAAATATACAAACATGCATACATAGATACAAATATATATATATATATATATATATATATATATATATATATATATATATATATATGTATAATATGTATGATATATATATATATATATATATATATATATTATATACATGCATCATATATGTATACAAACGATTGTGTATATATAATGCATATATGTATATAATATACCCACTATATATGTATGTATGTATGTATGTATGTACAGATTGCTAGACATGTAATTAGATCAAATAACATTAAAATGATATATATATGTAACGAGATATTAATCTCGTATTTATTTGGTATGCGTGAAATCAAAGCGGTAGGCAAACTGATACACTCAATATCTCTCTCTCTCCCGACTCGTAACCCCTCTCTCTCTCTCTCTCTCGATAACCTCTCTCTCTCTCTCTCTCTCGATAACCTCTATCTCTCTCTCCCTCTCTCCATTCTGACAGGTAATCAAAAGAGAGTCAAAGTTATATAAAAATATAATATTTATTCAACAATGGAATGATAATAATCCAAGTCTCACAGACTAACCAACTCAGCTAAACTCCCAGTATTTAAAATGTCTAAATCAGTAATTAGTCACACCAAGTATCTCTCCTCCATACGGGACCCTCTGTCCCTCCTTGCCAGAACACTTAGTTCCCTTGCCAGAATCGTCTGTTACAAAGACATAAGTTTAAAGACAAAGTTAACAGCTTAAATGAAATATGACATTTTACAAGCAATCAACAAGCCACCCCTTTGGCTAAAGTAATTCAACACTTACCCATTTCCTAGCTAGAATATCACTCACAGTTTAAAAAAACACTTTGGCACTCGCCATCGTGGCTCTGCCTTTCTCCCACGGATCTCTGTGCAAGTCTTCCCATAGACTTGGCTAAGGACGCCATTATCAAAGGAAGAGGCGCACATGTACATACGAATGCACACTTTGCCAACACCCCATGTTACTGGCTACAACCAGTTTCTAAAGGCATTTGAACAAGAGCCCATGAGCTGACGAACATTGACTCACTTAACTATGCCTTTTCATATCACGCCATCCCAGAAATGAATGATCAGCTTTTCTCGGGTCATTGCTTTAGCTCTGTTTTGCGCATTCCAAAAAGGTCACAGCACATCACATTGGCGTATTAAATATATAATTAATTATAACCCCTGTCGTCTCACATATATATATATATATATATATATATATATATATATATATATATAATATCTACCATAATATATATAATATATATATATATATATATATATATTATATATATATATAAAAGGATGTATGTGTGTTTGGGTGAGTGCGTGTGTGTATGTTTGTACCACGTACACTTTTACATGCATTGAGCAATTTCAAACAAATCTGGTATACATATAGCTTAGCATTGAGGAAAGAATATTGTGGGGGTAAGACTTCACTGGCACCAAAGGTGGGGTGTGGGGAGGGGATGGGTAAAGGCTGAAAATAAAAATAACTCAAAACAACAGATATTAGTGTCTAGTCCAATTTTTGTCGAGGTTGCTGAGATTAATAATGACACTCTCAATGCCCTTCAAGTCCAAGTTCAACCTCAATAGAGAGGGGGTTGAAAAAGGGTGGGAAGAGGTGACATAAAAATGACCGAAAAAGACAGATATAAGTGTCTAACCCAAAGTTTTCAAGGCCGCTGAGATGAATAGTGACATTCCCAATGCCTTTCAAGCCCAAATTCAGCCTCAATGGGTGGTGAAAAGAGGTGGGAAGGGCTTACTTGTAAAAATAATCGAAAACACACACATTAGTATCTAAACCATAGTTTTAGAGATCACTCCCAGTGCCCTTCTAGTCCAAGTTTAGCCCCAACAGGAATAGGGGTGAGAAGTGGTGAAATATATGTCTAAAATACTGGGCAATGTAACTGAAACAACAATCTTAACAGGAGAGAGAGAGAGAGAGAGAGAGAGAGAGAGAGAGAGAGAGAGAGTTTTCCCAAGCAGTGCGGGGTTGGTAAACCAGTGTGTGTGTATATACATATATATATATATATATATATATATATATATATATATATATTATATAGATATATGTATGTACACTCGGCAAGGAATGTTAAGATACAGTTTTTTTAAATCTTCGGACATATAGTGTTCAATAATGCCACACCTGGCAACTCTAGAAAGGGGGCGGAGCTTCAAAATCATAGCGTTTGTTGCTTTCTAGATTTCCATTAACTTTACACCATAAAGATTCTGTAGAGGTCCTTTAATAATTTATACCTGAATGTAGAAACAGGCTCTATATTATTCGTCAATGTTGGTTTAGTAACGTCAGTTCAGGGTAGAATATCGATCATCCTTTTTTAAAACCTACTGTGAAACCTTATTTATAAGTAATGTTTGACACTCAACTGACGTAACATTCACGCGTAATTGAAGGCGGATATTAAACAATGAGAGAAAGTGTTTTAAAATTTGGTCAGTACTTGTGGAAATCGTGAGGAACAATACAGTAAAGAATGAAATATTATGACGATAGAGAGAGAGCGCGCAAACATACGCCTATCGATAGAGATACTTAATTCCTTATATTTACTTTGAGCGATTAAGTGACAATATTTTTTTCAAATGTTTCAAAAGTGGAGAGAGAGAGAGAGAGAGAGTTGGAAGTGAAGAAGAGAGAGAGAGAGAGCGCGCGCACAAGCATAGGCCTATCTGTAGAGATACTTAATTCATTTTATTTACTTTGAAAGATTGAGTGATAAATATTTTTTCAA
>NC_087204.1:43825750-43918250 GCF_015104395.2 Macrobrachium nipponense
CGGCATTCACCCCCTTCCAGTGTTTGTCTCTATTCGGCTTAATAAGGTTTCTTAAGTGAAGATTATTTTAATGTCGGTCATTATACGAAATTAATAGAATTCTGTACGTGTACTACTCCATCCGCCATTCCACGTTTTTCCTTACTTCGTAAATGTATGCCACAATGAAAACATTTATATAATGAATGTCAAGTAAAAAAAAAAAATGCATGAGAGCAGAGACACCCAATCATGTTGGCGAGTGGCTTGAAAAATACTTTTTAAATGTCTAGAATAGCAAGATATAATGACGCAGTGGTTATTCAGCAACGGGACCAACGGCTTTACGTGACTTCCGAACCACGTCGAGAGTGAACTTCTGTCACCAGAAATACACATCTCTGACCCCTCAGTAGAACGCCCGAGAATCGAACTCGCAACCACCGAGGTGGCAGGCGAAGACCATACCAACCACGCCACTCAGGCGCTTCGTGTTTGTTGGGAAGCGTGAAGAACTTATTTTCAGCCGATAATAACATTAACTCCAGAGTATTCCTGATACCGCGAGATTTATGAAGGACCCACGGTAAGATGAGCATGAAAAAGTTTAAAGGGCTTAAACAATATTTGTATTTCAGGAGCAAAGGCTAAGAATGCCATGACAGTTTCTTCATCGGCCTGACTAGCATTGTTTCAACTTATGCTGGTGATTGTTCAGCCTTGGCTGTGAACTGTTTATACAAGACCTTTTGAAAAGCATTGGTATTACAGCCGACACACCATCAAATATTACAGCAAATTAAATGCTACTGAGCAACAAGATGAAATATCATATAAAAGGATCAATTTCTTAAATATGATTTCCACAGACAGTACGGAAGACGCAGTGGAGGTAGATGTGAGGAAATATTATCATTTTGCCAGAGTGTCTATTCCTACTCTCTATTCCTGAATCTCCTTTCACTCACTGCCTAAACGGTGATAAAGACGCTTTTACTTATCCCTGGCCCACCACCTTCTAAGCAGTGTATGGAAGTTGAAAAGAAAACCAAGGAAAACCATGTTTCACCGTTAATATCAAAGTGAAACGCCTGCTAATAAAGAAATTAGCATTTCAAATGTAGGACTTATTCTTGTAGTCTCATACTTGCTTTGGTTTTGAGCCTACATTATCATCATTAACTAAAATGATCAATCACATAAAAATGTAAAAACACCGCTGCTTTTTTATCTTTCTTTTTTTTTAGATAGAAAATTCATTCGAAGCCTGAAATTCGGTTATGAATTTTGCTCCTCCTAACTCGTGTCGCTAGATTTGGTAGGGTTACTGTTTAAAAACGTTATTCGCTGGTAAAATAACAATCAACGCCTATAAGATATTAAAGGGAAGAAAACTTTACGGTCAAATCACACCCCCATTAAAAAATTATGAATTCTTGAACAGAAAAAAAAATCAGTGGAAAAGTGCAGTGAATATATAAACAACCAAACGAAAACGGACCATGAACCTTCTCCATGGTTCTCTTCGGGAGAGGTCATAATTATAAGAGTAGCAAGTACTTCCCTCATGCATAGTACAGTGTTATTACAATACAGCCATAAACCGAAGAATGGACATTTTGATTGGGCAATGACCAGCCACAATCGATACTCGCGCAGCAGAAAATTTTCCCTGATTGCCTCAAGTAGTTCATTATTACAGCTTAGCGAACCCATAACTAAAACCCAAAGTAGTTGCTATAACGTAAGCTTGAGTAGTTCAGTGTTTCATCCAAAATCCATTGTATAAACATAGGAAAGGGGCATCTTTAACACACACAGGTCCTTTTTTTTCTTCTTCTTTTACACGTAGACAGGGATTAAAAATACCTGCATAGTCTGGAACAGTATCAAATTCAACGTATAAGAAAGCATAAAGATTATGCGTTATATAGAAAGCATAAGAGTGTTTGGGAGTCACGGTAAGTGTAAAGGGGCTTGATGAATTTCCATAATAATAATAATAATAATAATAATAATAATAATAATAATAATAATAATAATAATAATAATAATAATAATAATAATAATAATAATAATAATAAAGCCATTATTTCCCATAAAATGCACTAAAAGGAATTTCATACGCAGAGATGATAAAATAAAAAATGTTGAAATCCCACAAAGTAGATAAAACTACAAGTGTAAAAATATTAAGCTTAACGTAAATCCTGGAAGGTCCATCAGGAGAACGTCCTTATCCCACATATTTTTTCCAAGTATCTCAAAAAACTTTGCTTTATCCTAAGATGTATGTATGATGATGCTTAACATCCATCCTCTGGCTATTTTTGCATAACATCGATTTCGCATGTTATTGATTACTAACCAAGAGCTGCTGAAGTTTTTTCCCCAAAGGATTTTATTTATTTTTTTAAATTTTATTTTGCCCTTGCTGGCAATAAGAACTTTTGTTCTATGAGCTTAATATATCCCTCTAATTTAGGCTTGTCTCATTTACAATTATGCAAGATGACTTTGATTAAAGAAAGGAACCTCTCCTTCGATTACGAAGCAGATTAAGTCACAGAGATGACAACGCAATTTGAGGGAGGCGTAATAAGATAAGACAGTTCCTCGTTGGACGAGTGGATTTAGCGCTTGGCTACCAGTCCGGTGGTCCGAAGTTCGATTCTCGACCCGGCCAACGCGGATTCAGAGGAATTTATTTCTGGTGATAGAAATTCATTTCTCGATATAATGTGGTTCGGATCCCACTATAAGCTGTAGGTCCCGTTGCTAGATACCAATTGGTTCCTAGCCACGTAAAAATATCTAATCCTTCGGGCCAGCCCTAGGAGAGCTGTTAATCAGCTCAGTGGTCTGGTAAAACTAAGATATGCTTAGTAAGAGAAGGCAACTTCAGGAGGATGCAAATACCAAATAACAAGAGTTATTCATTCTGAATGGAGCAGGATAGCAAAGAGCATCTATGGCACCAATAAAACTTTCGACATAAACACTGGATGAGGATAAGTGGTAAGAAATCCCGAGCCACTTTCAAGCTATAAAGAAAATATAAGTTAGTGTTACAAGGTAGTATATCCTAACGGTTTAACAATGCTTAAGTAGTACGGTTATTGGTTAATGTGAGGCAAGCTATGCTTAAACATATTTTCTAGTTCTCTTGTACCGTATTTATTACATGGGTCACTTACATATATGGCAGTTTAAAATACATAGTCAGTTTAACAACCCCTGGTGTATCTATTTTGCTGTTTATACGGAGAGAATTATTTAAGAACCTTTTTATTTCTTTATGTACTGTTACTAGCATAAGCGTTATTTTTAAAATAGTTTATCAAAAATATTATATCTCTGAGTCAAATGACTGTCAGGAGCGGCAAAGGGAATATTCTTTAAGGATTAAAGTTTTTATGTTATTTATTTTGAAGTTAAAGAGTGATTCTTTAACATACTACATAAAGAAAAGAAAGTTCCTAAATAAATCTCTCCGTATAAATAGCAAAATAGATACACCAAGGATTGATAGAATACGAGTTTTAAACTGCTATATATAACTGATCCATGTTCTAAATATGTTAAAAGAAAACTAAAAAATATGTTTAAATATAGTTTGCCTCACATTGACCCCAAGTTAATATATACCAAAAACTTTCCTATTCAAGCGTTGTTAAACCATAGGGATAAACTACCTTCAGGGCTTTTGTTAGGCATCGTCTATATTTACAAGCGAGACGATTGTAGCACCACTTATATTGGCCATTCAAAGAGGTCAGTCGGGACAAGATCTTCCGAAGTTCCGAACATTAGTGTTACAAGTTATTAGTGTTACAAGTTATGTGTCTTTAATATTCAATGGCTGCCCTTAGTTAACACTACACGCTTAGTGATTACAAAGTTCTGAAACCTAAAAGCTAAGGAACATCAAATGAAGTTCTCAAGATGGAGAATGAACATTCCACAAAACCTTGTCCCAGAAAAAAAAGACAAAAAAATAGGATAGGTCGAGGCTCACATTCCAATGACGGAGATCAGTAAGAAAGTAGAAAATTTGAGCAGTCTCAGAAAATGGATCTTAATAAACGATATTATTTTCCCATGAAATGACAAGGCAAAGTCAAACGCTATGAAGCCCTCCAACAATAATGATTTAATACCTGAAATAAAGAAAGACAAGGAAGAAAAATAACCTTTTTCAATAAAGAACGTCAGCTAACGTCAGAAAAAAAAGGTCGGCTCTTTTGTCGCGGAAATTGAGCAGAGCACCTAGGGAAAACGCCGGCAACAACAACTATTACAGCAACAATAGCAATTAATAGCAACAAAACTGAACACCAGCTTGTCATAATAAGAGACCTTCGGTGGTTCTCCGATGTAAATCTTTCGGAGATTGTTAAAAATGATGTTTACCGCCGAAACATGTACAGTACTTAAGATCATTAGACACGCTCATGGTTTGGTTCAAGACAAACTAGGGAAGGTCGGAACAGTTGTGACTCTAGAAATATAGAAGAAAGATGTCCTAGACTTCTCACTGATTCTCCTTTGAGGAATAGCAGACACACACTCAAGTGAAAGTCAGGAAGCAAATAAATGTGTGCTACCTTAAACTGATAATTATGTCCGCACAGCATTTTGCAACACCAGGACGTTACTTTTTTCCTTTTTTTTTAGTTTTTTTTTTTTTGAGATTTAAACAAGCACCTACTGATAATCGTTTGGTAATTTAAGCTCTCATAAAAACAAAACAAAAAGGGTGATCCAACCTCCAGCTTACTCAGAATGCGTGCAAGTTTTCCCCTCACTCATAAGTTGTTAACATTACATTCCTACCTTTACGTGAAGTGATCTTCATAATTAATACTCATACTTAGTATTACTCATACTAACAACAAGGATCAAATAAATAAAAAGGACACAAATAAACACGTTCATATATCCTCAGTTATAAGTCAAAACAAAATAATTGAACAGAAACATCATCTAAATTCAGTACATCATATAAATTAAAACGTGCTACAATCTACAATCTACGGTCAAACAGAGCCTTGTTTCACTAACGAAAATTTAGATAAATACGTTAAATTTTATTATAAATATTTTTCTGTACTGTTTAACATGCACATTATTTATTTTATACATTTTCATTCTAGTAAATGAATCATAAATGTCCTCTCCTAAAATTCCTGTATCTTTAACTCAACGCGAAACATCTTTTTCTGTCTTTTTTTAGGCTCTTCCATAGACCTTTCCTACCCCACAAACAAGGACAACAACAACAACAAAGTAATTTGTAGGCTTACTCCCTGGGTAAGCGAAAAAAGACATTATTCCTAGTTCACGTTCAGAGTTTACCGATATGACGGAAAACTACCATCACAACCATTTTACAAAATTCAACAATTTTTCTTTATCCACAAACTTTATTATTTCACCACGTTATCGTCATTTCCTTGAAGGCTGCCCTAACAAGTCACATGAGCTCCAGCCTAAAAGATAATCATTCTTCGTGATGTGCGTGATTTCAATCATTTTAGCCCCATCAGAAAAAATTTTTCCATCGTTCTTACATGCATTGATTTCTGAGTAAAAGCTACATAGCTTTTACTTAGCTCCATATAATTTTAGTTCTTTACAAGTATTGTGATAATCATTAATAAATTTGTTTACTGGCCATACATACATCCTATTATCCTATTTACTTAAATGTTTTTATTGCGTTGTATTATTCAAAGAGCAATGATAAGTACCACGATAAACCAGTGTACAGCATATTTCAATACTTCCGTATACTTTAGTATATTTACTAATGAATGTTGTAAGTAGACTCTTCGAATTGTCTGCCGTCTCACCGCATGCTACTCTTGGACTGGGCATTAAAAGCATAAAAGCTCTTTGCATTTCTAGTCTCAAAAACATCGTATACGGCAGTTTGAATTATACTTATAAAACGCAAGTGTAATTTCCAAAATATAAAAGTCAGCTTGAAGGCGACTGTTACTGGAAATGTCTCAAAATAACAAAGACGTGAAAGCAATCAATAGCGTTCGTCATTAGCCAAGCAAAAAGTTTACCTCCACAAGGCCATACGTAATAATATGCTCTAGATGGGCATGATCTTACGGTAAATATACCAAAATCTAATAGTACTGTGTCACATGAAAATATATTACATTAATTCATTCTACAATATGCTTTGCCGTATAAGGGACAACGGATCCTAAAATGACGAATGACACTGGGTGTACCAGGACTGAAACACGGTACCTCTAACCGATGTTCGAATTGTGGTTTTGTTGGGAGTTTTTCCCGGTTCATTCCCAAAATAGGAAATCAAGGTTTACTGTGGAAATGTATTCATAACTATAAAATAGCATAGTCCAATCATTCGTTTCTAAGAAACAAGATATACAGAAGAAAGAGTAAATTTGCATCCTTATAAGCTTACCGTTAACATTTGTTTAATTTACAGTATTCTAAATTGCCCTTATGACTTTAAAGTTCTGTTCAATATCCCTTATTTACAGTATCTCATATCTCATAAGAACCCGGGAGGAAATCATAATCTAATCTTATTCTACCTATTCCAAAGAAGAGAATTTCAGAACAGTGACTCCCCTACACATTACTTACTTATAAATAGGAGCACTAACAGTACCTCTACTTCTGAAACCCAGGCCAGGGTGCAGTAAAAGTGAGCTTTATATTGACACTAAAACATCTGTTAAACGTCTCATTAGGGTGTATTAGCTCCTCCAGCCTTTAATATTCTAATGCAAAAATTTGGCTTTGTAATTAGCGATAACATAAGCCTTTTCAGCCGTGACATCAACAGCAACACCAACTGGCCAGGGTCCCAAGTACCTCTGATTGAATATATGCAGATTTACTGCATACAATAGGCCCAAATCTGTTCCCATATTCTCTTGACAAACTTTATAAAATTAGTTCAGTAATTAGGCATTTTTATGGGAAAAAATTATAATATAGTTGCTGTACTGCAAAAAGAAAAAATGCTCGCTTCCGAAAACTAAAAACACAGACGAAAGGTTCAGCACCAAGTCAAGACTTCTGTGGTCTCTGACACTTTAATTGTAAAAAGAGAGGAAGAAGACATCATACATTTTTTTTATCAGTTTGCCACTGATGAGAGCATTCAGTTGTCAGAAGAGTATCTCGGAGCAGCAAGCCAAAAAAATCTCTTCTTATTCTAAAGAACCTCATAGAGCCGAACGAGGGTTTAGCAAAGTGTGCACCTACTTGTAACCAAACTGACAAATCTATCCATTGTATGTAAGAGCCCCATAAACAAGGAACATTTACTTTCCACATCATCCAACTTACTGCATAAAACAACTAGTACGACAAGCGCAAAGTAAAAACTGTGCCACAGCAATTTGTATTCATAAAGAAATCAATTCCATACTTACAGATGTCCTGTATCCTGTGGAATTGAGTACGGGCTAATTCCGAATACCACCTGTAAATTGTACCAGGAAAGGGAAAAATGTGTCAGAATATATTCAAAATAATAACATCTCATTACCTTAATGGTGATATTTACAGATGCACGTATAAACAATGGGACGTGAACCTCATTTCAAGTAAGTTATTAAAAGTACTCTCATGGAATGCAACACGCAAACTGCCCAGAAAATGTCATTACAAGACACATAATTCATTAAAACAATGTTACGGCAAAAGGATGTAACATTACTCCTGGCATAGGAACTGGCAACATTGTCTTCACAGATAAAACATTTTTAATTTTAGGTGTAAACAGACCATGGATTTTTTCTTTAAGAAATAAATTCAAAATATACTACTATTGCTGCCTTTATTACTATTAGCATTGTTGTTGTTGTTGCTGCTGTTGTTATAGGAAAGTCCACAATAACGAAGATAGTAAACAAAAACAAGGTAGGATACAAAAGTCTTCTTGTTGAATGACACAAAGTTTAAAAATTAAATAGATTCTTTAATAAATAAAAAAACTGCTGGTAATATTCTTCACTGCATTTATATTGCACTATATGAAAATCCTCTCCCATTATCATCCTTATTAAACTTCGTAATTACCATAGGTTACGTAGATTGTTTTTCACGCAATAATTGTATCATTACATTTTCTATATCGTTGAGCCACTTTTTTTATAAGATCGCAAAATTTGGCCGGAAGGTATTCTATGGCCTATAAACAATGGTCTGAAATTATTATAAAAATTGAAACATTTTAAATGCCAAGGTCACAAAACAAAACCATTAAAACAATCTTTAAATTTGTTTCAATTGCCTAACATTTTCTAATTGTATGTTACCCAAAATTGTTGAGATATCTTCGTTATGTTCCCTGAGAAATGGTATAAACGGAGGAGCTCATTTTGATGTCAGCCAGTGGCATTTTCCGCTGCTCCGAGTTAAAAACAGTATCAGAGAGTGATCTGATGTGATTCTAAAAATAGAATAGTTAACAAAGCTGTAAAACGTTCAGAGGGATTTAGATAACTAAGTCCAACTTTTTACCGAAATTCACAACGATTGTTCTACCTATACCCACTTGAGAGATATCGTAAATTAATGTATGTTCCACAGTGCAAAAAGCTTTTATGTTCTTTTACTTAACTATTTTTTATAATGATCATAAGAGTAACTTCGTAAAAGCACTGTATAACTAAATTATGCATCCAATTGTTCTTGGCTATTTAATTAGCATTCAATCCAAGCATTCTTCACAAAAATATTCAAAGGAATCAATTCTTTGCGTAAGGAATAAATGATTTACGTAATGACACGATATTCGCAAAGATTTATGAACTTATTTAAAGCGCAGGCACTTAACATTAAAGTCAGAAGCCAGATTAATGGTAAACGAGGAATTCTCAAAATAACGACGAAGCAAGCACGCCGAAATTGACACAAAATGCTAAAGCAAATATCAAAGCAAAATCAACAAATAAAGTTGCTTCACATCACTGTCAACAGTTCCAATTTCATTCTACGTGTCACTTAATTAGGTCTCTAATTAAAGGATATTAACTAGCCCGAATATCAGTATAATTATTTCAGGCAATGAGCTCAATGTTTTTCCTGTCAGGTCATTAAATGCTACTCAGTTTTGTCTCAAAACTCCTAATAATGAAGGTTACGTGCAACCTATATTTGAATCATCTGTTTAAGCACACACACGCGCACATTATATATATACATATATATATATATATATATATATATATATATATATATATATATATATATATATATATATATATGTGTGTGTGTGTGTGTGTGTGTGTGTGTATGTATGTATATATATATATATCTTCTATATATATATATATATATATATATATATATATATATATATAATATATAGTATATATACACGGTGTTGTATATACTGTGGAAGGGTGTAAGAATACGACCACCGTAGGTCTTGCGTGTCGTAAAAAGCGACTAAAAGGACAGCTGCTGCCTTATAGACTTACTTTTTAGTAAAAGGCTAGGCTCACTGCCAATAACTGTGGAAACTGCTGCCTTGCAGGTGGACTTTTTAGTCAAAGGCGAGGCCCACCGCCAATTACTGCGGTTCACTTCAGCAAGGGCATGCGGTTGTAAAAACCCCTTTGCCAAACAATAAAGAATGCCTGATGTTGGTGTAGGATGATGCCTTTGATAGATGGCAGTGGAGAAGACGCATCAGGCAACCGACCCCTTAATGTAGGGATAACGGTGGGAAAGAAGGAGGAGGAGATACACAAGTATATATATTTTGTTTATCGTTAAGAATTTTTAACTAGAGGAAAGCCAGATACCAATCATTACAGCTTTTCATTTACTCTTCCCAAGTCAGGAAATCTAATGCTAATATACAGATGCTTCAAACAACAATATATCAAAGGTTCCTAAAAGGAAGTGTTGAAGCACATTCCGCATCTTGTTTACCATCTCTTATTACCCCAATTCAAATCCTCCCACATTTCAATAATTCTTGGGCGTAGATTATGCTATTTCACTAGATCTATTAATCATCCTTCCTAATTTTTCTTTTTATATGTGTGTGTGTGTGTAAAAGCTGATAAAGTGGAGAGCAATGTACCTCGCTCGGGATCTGTTGCATAAACATGTGGGGGAAGAGGGTTTAAAAAAACTGGAGTCAACCTAAAAGAAAGAGTTAGATCAGTCTCCTGACAGATTTTGGCATAACGATATGGAGTAAAAAAAGAAAAAAAACTAGGAAAGCGACCCTGCCTGTATTTCCAAATGTCAACCAAATGTCCTTTTCAAGTGGTCCATATCTTATCACTAAATATATTCGAGCATGTCATGAGGCAGATGTTTCATGGCCTTTTGAAAACCATATACTACGCTTTTGCAGTTATTCGTTCGCCTTTAACAGTAAGTGGTGTTTTCACTTACTCGGGGAGTAAGCCTACAAACTACTTTGTTGTTGGGGGATGGGGGTTAGGAAAGCCCTATGGAAGAGCCTAAAAAGGTCTGAAAAAGTTTTTTTTTTGCGTTGAGTTAAAGATACAGAAATTTTAGGATAGGATATTTATTACTTATTTAATAGAATAAAAATGTACAAAAGAAGTAATGTCCATGTTAAACGGTACAGAAAACGTATTTCTACCATATTTGTTTAAATTTTCGTTGGTGAAACAAGGCTCTATTTGACCGTAGAGTTTATCAAGTTTTAATTTATTTGGTGTGCTGAATTGAAACAGTTTCTGTTTGATTATTTTGTTTTCACTTATAACCGAGAATAAATGAACGTAATTAATTTGTTCTTTTTATTTGATCCTTGTTGATCATATAAATAGTACTAAGTATGAAGACCATTTCATGTTAAGTTAGGAATGTAATATTTTTAACATATGTGTGAGGGGAGAAAATCTTGCACATGTCCCAAGTAAGCTGGAGGTCGCATCACGCCTTTTTTTTTTTAAGTCTTAACGATAGTTTGAAGCGAGCTAAAGGTATTGCAGTTAGTTAGAGAAAAGGCTGATATTTTGTAAAACCACTCAAGGCAAATAATTAGTTAATTCGAAACCGTCCTCTGCTAAAGGATGGTTTCAATACTTCAAGCAAGTCATCATTCCGTTGCAAGCTTGCTCCTAAAAGAAAACATTCAGATGAATAAAATAAAACTCTTGAGAGGTTCTACAATTGTAATCATTTATCTAATTCATGTCTTAACGCCGATTTCCAGGGCTATAAATGTGATTACGGGACTACTAGGTCAACCGGACAACACATCCTGAAGTTAGTAGCTAATTCATGCTTAGTTAATGTTAAATGTTCTCTCACTAGCCTGCTAGAACTGCAGACCCTCAAAAGTATATCATATAGTAGTAAAAACGAATTATAATTTTTCCACAGATCAACATACCTTCGTGTGATAGCGCAATTAATCTACATTTGTCACCGGCATTCTTCTTGTGTGATATTTCTAAACAGTGGAAAAGGGTAGATTTGATACGATTCATGGTCAGTGGTTCGCATTCCGATAGAAAATGTTGTTCTGTAGTCTAAGCCTTACTTTTAAGGTGCTTATGACTGTTATTCGAAGATATTAGCTCATGGATACTAAGTTTACCTAATTATGCATGTACCGTCCATTGCGTATGAATTAAATACATACAAATTAAATACATACAAAAGTTTCTGTAACGGTACGAAGAGTACTATTAATCGCCCGTTGCAAAGATAATTGATGTTTTGCTTTGCATCAGTATTTTATGGGGCATAATCTAGAAACCCATTAATATCAATTAAGTATGAGAAAAGGATAATGGATTAATCTCATCCTTCTTTGAAGTAAGTGGAAAGTTTACTCACTGAAAGAGCTGGATTAAATATTTCATATCTTTGTTGATAGTACCATTATCTCTCTCTCTCTCTCTCTCTCTCTCTCTCTCTCTCTCTCTCTCTCTCTCTCTCTCTCTCTCTCTCTCTCTCTCTCTCTCATTGTTTGTTTTGGCTGGGAGGTTTATCTTTCTCTTCCTATCACTCAATTTCTTAACTTGTTAATAAACATCATCACAGAATACCGAGAAAATTTTTCATGTCCTATGATAGAAATCGCAAAACCTCACATAATCATCAACTAAGTAAATTCTCAAAAAGTAATTCTCTGACCGATGCCCCGAGAACATCTCGCATTCTATTGTTTATGCAACCTGATCATATATACATACATACATACATTAGGCATTAAGCTACAAATGTCCTTTAAAATCCAATTCGCTCTACCTCGGAATTAACACATTTTCATGTATGTTCACTGATGGCGTGTAATATTGGTTATCTACAGGATCAATCCGTCCACAACCCCAAACCTGTTATTACTACTCCCAAGGAGCAATCTGTCCATTAAGAGTTAGAGGACATTTGTAGTTTAAGGCATGTATATGAATCACGGTGATGTGATAAAAATTCACACATCCATTTTATATGTATGTGTATATACATACATGTATGTATGTGTGTGTGTGTATGTATGTATATGTATGTGTGTCTCCCTTTAAGTCTTTGGAAGTTGAAGATGCCAACTCCTAGCAAATGCTGAAAATATAAAGCCTTCAAGTTTTAATGTACAGTGTATTGTTGGCCATGAACTTTGCAGATATTCAATAAAAAAAAGATGATTATTTACCGAATTATAATACAATACCGAGCAATGCACCCTTTTCAGTGCATACAGCAGTATAGTATTGTGTAGTGCTAGCAATGCAGGGAGAGAGAGAGAGAGAGAGAGAGAGAGAGAGAGAGAGAGAGAGAGAGAAATAAACGTAATATACCCTTTAGATGATACCACAGTATATGCGTAATGTTTATTTTATACACAAATTCTAATCAGACTAATAAAATAATACCAACTGAAATTACATTACCATACCAAATTAAACATACAGCTCATATGCACTTCCAGATTAAGTCTTTCATATGACGACGCAGTGAAAGTGAAACTATAACGATGAAAATGATAATGAACCCATAATAGGATATTGCAGTTCTTGCAGTCAATTTATTACTTTTACACATGAAATAGAATATATAATTTAGGACAAAGGTCAAGCGCTGGGACCTATGAGGTCATTCAACGCTGAATGAAAAAATTGAGAGTAAAAGTTTACAAAGGTGACAAGAGGAAAACCTCGCAGTTGCACTGTAAAACAATTGTTAGGAGAGGGTGGAAAGTAAGATGGAAGAAAGAATATGAAAGGAAGTACAGTAAAAGGTATGAAAGGGGGTTGCAGCTACGGGCCGAAGTGACGCTGCTAAGAACTTCAAGTGATGTCTACAGCGCACCGCGCGTGAGGCGTACTGACAGCACTAACCGCCCCCTCTCCCCACCCACCCAGGCATACACATGAAATACACGCAGACGCACGCGCGCGCGTGCAACAGAAAATTTTCTTCATAGTTAGAGCATTATAATCATTTATTCCATAAGTGGAGACGCACCATCAGGATCTTCATCCTTTTTATCAAAATGTTCCGTATAAGGAGGAGGAGGAGGAGGAGGAGGAAGAAGAGTGGCTTGGCGGAGGTGGTGGAATTAGTGGGAGACAAGGCCCTGACTCTAGGACCGACCCTTTGTGAGGTCTTTATAACTAAATTCTCGTTTAACTAGTGACCAAATTAACATGAGGGTATTAATGTTCTCAGTGAGGTAGAGGTCATCAAATCATATGAAGAAGCGGCCCATATGAGAGCAACGGAAGTAAAGTACAGAATAATTTTCTAGGATAACGTGGCGGGCCTTTGCAATACCGTCTAAACTACCGACTTGCGCAAAGGGAAGATTAAAACGAGCAGCAGAATGATGGTATCGGTGAAGTGGTGGGCCTCTGTGCCGAGTACGATCCACTTTACGACAACGAATGATAAATGCCCCCGAAACCAGGTAGCTTCCACAGCTATTCCGAGCGCTTTGGTCTCTGGATGATCAAATGTTCCAGAAAATACAAGAGGGTCACAACACGGATGACAATGTTAATAACCATTCGAGAGTTCAGCGTTATTAAAAGGATTTCACAGAACGGTGCTAGCAATGCCGAAGCTTCAGGCAGTTTGCAGAGTCGACGAAGGACAAGACGGTATTTAGTTGTTTCGATAGCGAATAATGCCTTTAGGAAACAGATACACTGGCACAGATCTAATTGTTAAACTTTATCATTAACTTTAAATCTTTCATTCATAAATTTCATCTTTATTGTGGTTCCTTTCCTTTCTCCTTTTTCTAAGAGGAAGATATGTATTTCTTTTTTCGTAACGATTTCAAGCGGGTTTTCTCTAAAAAAATTTACAGGTGCATGAAAGTAATTTGTAAACGGCGTTTTGCACAGTATTACTCCGTCTGTATTTATTATATATACATATACATATATATATATATATATAATATATATATATATATATATATATAATATATATATATAATAAATTAACTTGCAGTGAATTGGTATTTTTCTAATCTCCGTAAAACATTAAAGGCTTCTAATTTCGTATATTTCACCTTAAAATACTTACAACTTATAACGAAAAGAAATAACTTCAACGTTCTTTCCGCTAACAAGATACGGTCCAGTAATGATTCTGATAAATTTGTTGGATAATTTTTTCTGCTTTGGCCACGCTTCAGTAAATTAATTTAAAATAATTCATTCTTGCTAAGAAATAGTTTTACCTTTTCGATTGGTCTTTACCAGAACAGATAAGCAAAAACAACAAGTGACTGCACGTGCTCATGTGTGCGGGTATGTGCGCGTGTACACAAGACATTTATATATCAATCTACCAACATTATATATATATATATATATGTGTGTGTGTGTGTGTGTGTAGCAACATTAACTTCTTGATTTCCTCATGCTTTTAGAATGAGCTGACGTGCATGGTTTCAAATCCAACATTCGAATGAGGGCTTCATTTGTGTTTCATTTGAATTTAATATTTGTAGTGGCCAGTGTATCATAAAACATAATGAAACAGAGAAATGAATAGTTTAATTTGTATTATTGAATTGCACCAACATTAACAATAACAAAAACCTCCTTTGTTCCAAGCAGCCCATTTCATTACAGCTTCACTCATCCTCCTTCGTTTGCTTCTTGTTCTTCCAGTGAAAATGCTATATATATAAATCCACATACCATTCAGGTTTGGACATATTAAACCTGTATTCAATATCCAATAGCTATCTAATCATTTAAATCCTTTATCACGGTGTCCTCTATCCACTCTCATTCTTTTATTTTCCTTGTCCCCTCTTTCGCTTCCGTAACTTCGACCCCGTCGTCTTCCAAGTCCATTCTGGAACTCTGGATTTTCTTCCCTTCATCCGGTAAAAAGCTCCCGAGGTGTAGGGGAAGAATGCAACGGTTTTTCCCCCTGACCCTCTCTCTCTCTCTCTCTCTCTCTCTCTCTCTCTCTCTCTCTCTCTCTTCCCCCGAGGCTCCCCGTCTCTTCTCCCAATCCCCTGCCTTCTTTGGTCCTCAGCTGGGGACCATTTTAACCCATTTTCCACAGCAGGGAAGAAAGGACCCCCCATCGTGAAGTCTATTTAGAAACAAAAATAGAATTTCTTCATTCCGGGTTGATATGTTACACTTTATTCACTTACAGATTCTGATTCAGTAGATAAACAAGGCTGAATGTTGTTTGTTGAAGAGTAATTTATGTATGGAATTCAAATATAGTTCTCATATCTGTAAGAATATTGTAATTATTCGTACAGACAAGTACATTAGTGTTTACATCATATTTACGTATGAGATTGTATATTGATATGTGCGTGTATAAACCCTCTATCTTTTGCCTGTAAAAGAAACCAATCTATATATCAGCGTTATCTAGTGATTTAAAAATTATTCATGCCAGTAGACTTATTTAACTATTTTTCTTTGCCTTCGTTCAAGGAAGGTAGGGAGTAAGCTTAGAAGTTGATAATGAGATAGGGATACGGAAGGCCTATAAAAACAAAAAGCAAGTAGATTGTTTGCATCTTATTCGTGAGGTTAGAAGATGACTGATATAAAAGAACACAAGAGGAAAAACTGTAAAATACTTGATAGTTTAAGTGAAAAAATAGGGAACTAATGAAACATTGAGAAATAATCCAAAGATCCTAGGAACAGACACTAGCTGTTCCTTGAAGGTGCACGCATAGAGGGAGGGTACTGAGCTAATGGCTCTCTCAAGATTCAGAAGTTGTCAGAAGATGAATGAAGACAGGATTAATAGAGTACAGGGTTAGACCGTCCTGTCGTTACTGCGCATATTTATGACGTCATTGGTAGGTGGCCATAAAAGAAAACCAAGAAAACAAATAAATTAAGGGTCACTATAGGAATTGTTTGCCCACACCCATCACCTATCTCCAGGTACTATAACTGATTCACTTAAGGTAGATTCTCGGATGAGACTTATTCTTAAGAGACGTTTGTTTGGTGGCCGCTGATTGGCTGGTACCGGGAGGTAGGCAGCTCCCAGCCAATCAGCGGCCGCCAAACTAACGTCTCGTAGGCATAGGGATCACCCAAGAATCTACCTTAAGTGAACCAGTTATAGAAGATAGTATCCTTCTTCTTCACTCTGGTGGGGTCAAATACTGACTGATGACTTTTTTTACCTGAACCTCAGTCAGATCAGCCACGTGACGTCATGCGCGAGATTGTCCTATTTTGGTCAGAAGCAGTCTAACCCTGTACTCTATTAATCCTGAATGAAGACTTGTATCAACGAAGTACTACTTTGAAAGTAGGTGTAATGTAAGATGATAGGGAAGAGGCAGAACTATATAACGTGGAGTTGTAGAGACTAATGAAACCACGAGAACTGCCGTGGAAGCAGCTGTGGAAGATATAAATAGGCAAATATGAATACCGAATAGTGGAGGCCCCGAGGAGGTTTTTTGAGATTACTTATAAGATCCCTTAAGTTACTGTGATGAGTGACATGGATTAGCTGACTGTTGTGCACTTAAGTTCTTATTGAGGAAGGCTCTTAAGGAGTTGTCTGAAATAATAACTGTCCTTTTGCATAAAGGTGAAGTTTAGTGTTTCCTAAAGTAAAGGTCAACTAGACAGGCAACACAACATCTTAACTAAATACTGTTCCACTGGCAAAAATGGGGCTTAGACCAGGAGGAAATAAACCTTCGCAAGGGCTGGTTCCGAGGAAAAACCAAGGCAATAATCAGTGCCACTGTGGATAAACCACCTGCACAGGAAAGTTTCATAACTTTTTCCCCTCATACACCAACACTTCCAGCTATTCAGCAGAATCTCGAGTACCCCTTCACACACTGTACCATTCACACTCTTGAGCTTCCTGGCTATCGACGCCCTTCCTTTCCATTGCCTCTTTCTCACAAACTTTCCAGTGCTTTCTAGGTTTTCCTTTCCTTTCTCCTGACACTTCAGAATTATACAACGTTCATTAACCTATTTCAAGCCATCTAAAAAGACACTGATATATCCTCTCACCTACATCAAACTTTGTACCATTTCTATTGATTTCATCATTTCTCATCCTTTTTAGGTTTTTTATGATACATAAAATACACAAATAGTTCATTTCTAAAGCTTCAATCATTTTCTTTCATTTTCATTCAACATTTCCACCTCACTTCATACGGGAGTACGGGAGACCTTGTCCAATAACCCTTCCCACAGTCTCACCTTGGCTTGGCTTCCACAAACACTCCAAGATCGCCCTAGTCTTTTGTGTGCATCCTTCCAGCCTTTCTCGCTTCACTTATTCTGCAACTCACTCCAGTCTTTCTATCATCATTAATTTTATTAACACCCAAATACCTATTAAAATTAACCACTTCCAATCCTCTGCTATACATAAAGCTCAATCTTCCTGGTTTCCATATACCTTTTTAATCTTCCCTTCGTTCAGATTTATTCTCAGTTTCCAACTTCTGCCCTAGATTCTGAATTTCTTTTCACTATCTTGATTAGTATCGCATCATCTGCAGACAGCCATAAACCGGTTTATCCACATAAATATCAGATTATATATCAACATGAGCTTTATTTAATTTTCTTACTAAAGGAGAGATAAGACAAGATGTTAGAGAATGGACAGATGTTGGGATAAAAAGTTGTAAATGGACTTTATACCGATTGACGGTTGCAGATAATACAGCATTGGTTGGTCACAGTGAAAAGTAGCTGTAGATACTGGAGACAAAAACTAAAAGAGTTTGTTACTTGAGAAAATGGGTGCAGAATGTTAGCAATTGCTATTAATCGGTGTCAATGGACGCAGGAAGGAGGGGAACAATGGATATTAGCAAGGCTAGTGGAATGAAGTGGATGATTCTTGCGTATTTTGGTACAGCTAGACATTTAATGACAGAACAGGTGAATTACAGAATAGATGGGAAAATGTGTGTAGCAGTACCTCAAAAAATGAATTGGGAGAGGAGTGTCTTTGGGAGTAAAGTGTACCAAAGGAATACCGTGGCACCTTTCTTTTATGAAGGCTAACCGAGGCTGTTAACAATACAAATTAGAGAAAAAATAACTGGAAGTCGTTCAGATGAATGTTTTGAATGTTTTGTTGTTTAGTAGTTAAGAATACTTGAAAAGAGCAGTTTTGTTCTTTAGAAATGTATTTGTTCATGTGGAGAAACGATTATATTCTGGAATAAACTAGCAAGGGGAGACATACCATGCGTTTGTTAGATGGAAAAACAAGGTATTGGAAAGGCAGGACTCTAATCCATGAAGCACGGGATAAAGAAGCGGCACAGTATGGGTCGATGAAATTACTAGTTAACATTCTTTGTAAGCAAAGGAAGTAACTGATGTTCTGGCTGTTTTCCACAGAATTCTTAATGAAGTGGTTGATGGATGAATAAGTCAATGAATGAACGTTCTTTCTGGAGCCACTAACCTACTATTAGAAGAAACAGCTTCTATATATCGTACTATATATTTGCATATATAGATATATATATACATAGATGTTTATATATATATAGTATATATCTATAATATATATATATATGATATATAATATTTAAATATATTTATATATATATATATATTTATATATATAATATATATATATATATAATAGATATATATATATAGTATATTATATAAAAGGAGCCCATAAAAACGCCAAAATATAGAGAGAAAATACTATATTTCAGAGACTGATGTTTCCCTCTTTACGTAGATGAATGAGAAAAGTTACAGAAAATGTTCTCACTTTCATACATTCACTATTTCAGCTATCACTGCATTCCTTTAAGATAGGCGTAGCCAGCAACCTATTCTTAGGAGCCTTACAAATTTGTTCCCCAGATTTCCTGAAAAAGAATTTGAACTCATTCATAAGCAGCTTTTGTCTTTAAGATATCCTGACCATATAATTGAGAAAGCAATTCACAAAGCAAACGTCATTTTCTACCGACCCCCTCAAGACAAGACCAGAGAAACACCCAACAATAAAACAAAAAATTCCCCGCCTGGACAGGATTAAGACAGTAACCCAGACCCTCGGAAAATCTAACCCTTTTGCATTTACTAACCAAAACGCCTTCGCCACATCCCTGATTAACGTCCAACAAAAGACCTCCCCGAAGGACAGAGGCCTTAGCGAAACCCCGTGCCTGGACTGTGACCAATCTTACATCGGATTTACAGGAAAATCACTTCCCCAGAGATTATTGCAACAAAAACGATCAGTTATGTATGGACAACAGAACTCAGCTATTTTCAACCATATAAATGAACATGAACAGAATAAATTGTAATTTGTCACGTATCATTTATAGCAGCAGCTGCCGGTACAAGAGTCAAATGATGGAATCGGACTTGATTAAACAGAGACAGGCAATGAACATCTCAAAGGGCGCATCGTCATTGACAAAGTTTTCATTCGACCAATGCTTAAGAGGATTAAAGGAAGATCATCAGCGGGTGTGACCTAAATTGGCTTACCTGTGGATGGATCTCTTAGTATAAATACCACCTTTTCTGTAACTTTCCTCATTTATCTACCTGAAGAGGGAGACAGCAGTCTCTGCAATATAGTATTTTCTCCCTATATTTTGGCGTTTTTATGGCTCCTTTTATGATATGGAATTCTGTTGTAACAGAACATTTTTACCAATCATATATATATATATATATATATATATATATATATATATATATATATATATATATATATATATATACACATACATGCATATTCACACATACATGTATATATATATATATATATATATATATATATATATATATATATATATATATATATATATATATATATATATATATATATATATATATCCTCGTTCTTATATCCTCTACTTTTTTTCTTTTTTTTTTTTTTTCTTTTTTTTTACAATTTTTCGCTTGCCCATAAGGGCTACGCATGCAGGTCTCTCGGCAGCAGACTTAAGGACACACAATTAAACTAACACTATGGAAACATGTCGGGTAACTATTTGTAATCTGATATCGTGTAACTTCCTCTGATCAATTCAAACTTATCCTGAGGTCAAGTTGCTTAACGTTGTTTGGGGTACGAATTAACGAGTTAATCTCCTGCTTTGCTAAGACTTCTAAGGATCATCAAATGCTCTACATACGAGCTGCTTGGATTCACAACATGGCCAAACAACGAACATTCCGCAGCAGCGAAGCCTTCTCTGTGGTACAACTTGAAGTTTATCGCAAGTTCAAGCTGATGTAGTAACGTGGCCCTTGATAGCTAGTTCCAGCAGAAATTTTACGACGAACATTCTCGATTATTCTGAAACTTCTTGTTACTTGTAAAAACAGGTTCCAAACTCTTTCTGGTGCGGTAAGTTGCCGTAGACTAGATTAAAAACAAATAAAAGGAATGACTGTATCCAGAAAAAAGATGGAAAAAGTAATAGTATAAAATGAAGACTGATATGGGCCGGGACTTGAATGTACTCTCTTAGGAGACCGCTAAATTAATCTCTTCTATTTATAATACTTTATTGCACCTGAATTAATACAACAATATTCTTTAACGCAATCAGACGAACTTCTACAAAATGAGTTTTTTCATATTAAAATACATTTGCAAATATGAAAAAAAAATGTGCATGTGTCTGAAGCTTTAATCATTTAAGGAACATACGCAATTTGAAATGTATATATATATATATATATATATATATATATATATATATATATATATATATATATATATATATATATGTGTGTGTGTGTGTGTGTGTGTGTGTGTATATGTATGTACATATATATATATATATATATATAGTATATATATATATATATATATATATAATGATATATATATATATATGTATGTATAATATATATAATCAAGTATATATATATATATATATATATATATATATATATATATATATTGTAAGGATCAAAAACATTTTTCCAGGAAAGTGGTACCACACAGTAAAATTTTCTTTTGCGAAAGAGGCAACATCCTAATTGTCAATGATCTATGGCTTTTTTTACAAGAGAGTGGTTTCGCTCAGCATTTCATTTTCTTTGTAGAAAGAACAGTGGGGAGGAGTTATGGAGTTCCATTTGACAACGTCTGTGTGTGTGTGAGAGAGAGAGAGAGAGAGAGCGAGAGGAGAGAGAGAGTAATTTCTGTAAGGATCGTTAATGACTGCATTGGTTGTTGGTGGGTTCTGGGCTGTCTGCTGGTGCTGTTAGAGTTGAGAGTTCTCTGTTTTCAGTGAGTTTTCAGTGAGTCTTTGGTGAGAGCTGGTGACAGACAGTAGTGCTGGAACACTTTGGAGAAGGCGGGCAGTGGTATTCAGCTGAGTTGTGTGTTTTTGTTGTTATTTGGTGTTGTTAAGTTAGTGTTTTGCTTAGAGTTGTTGTGCCTGTGCTGTTGTGATTTTTTGTGTTGTTTGGCAGTGGTCTTTTGTTGTGTTGTTGATTTGTTTTTTATGTGTGAGGTTGTGTGTGTTCCTTGGTTGTTTGCTGTGTTGTTGAGTTGTGGTTGTGTTCCTTGGTTGTTGTTGTGTTATTATGGTTGTTGGTTGTAGTCCTTGGTTGTTGTATTGTTGTTGTGTTATTGGGTTGTTGTTCTTGGTTGTTGTTGTTGGTATCTCTGTGACCTCGACCAGCGGACACCACAGGATAGCCCTGGAATATCTGGAGTTGGTAAGTATATGTGTTTTGTGTTTTTTTTTTGTTTTTGTATAGGTGTAGGTCAATTGTTCTGCGTGTATTTTGTTGTGTAAAGAAGAAAGTGTGACTGAGGGTGGGTTTGGCAGCTGGAGTGATTAGGTTAATGTGGGGAGGGTTTTTGCCACTTGTTTTTTTAAGCTTGTGATCCCGCCACAACAGTACCTTTTCTCTTCAAGTTGACAAGAAGAATAAATGATATCTAGAGCCACTGCAAACTCTTCCCAAACCCTTCCTTATGATATACTTGAGGCTACTTATTACTATGAACAGAGAGAAGATAATTCATGGGTGCATTATGACAAAGAAAATCGCTATTATTTGTGTTTCAGTGTACACACGCGACTTCCGGGTATGGGGCTATGCTAACAACTACAGTCTGTTATTCTTCTTTGGCTGCTGTTAATTCTCTCTCTCTCTCTCTCTCTCTCTCTCTCTCTCTCTCTCACATGTTTACTCCATTTCTGTTACAGCTGCCCTGACCTGATGTCACCCTTTAAATATGAGAGGCAGCCGAGTACCTCGCAGACACCACCACATCTCTGCGAAGACATCTGCAATTTCTTAAAAACCCCATTGCTACATTTCAACACTTCACAGAAATCAGAACCATAAGCCTCATAAAAAACAGCTGATTGGGGGAACTGAGATGATCCACACTGAGCCGAGGTTTAACCAGGTTCTTATAACAACTAAACGTCCAAAATAATAAAGATAAGAGAGATTAATAATAATGGATACAGTACCTACGTGGAGATAAGATAGAGAAGGGGTGGGGGGATGTATGTGTATGCACGTGTTCAACCACGTGGCTTTCCGCAGATGAATCAACTCTCACCTTGGAGAAAGCACCATGCGGCCAACATGAGGTCAGGAGAAAACAAAATCTCAAGACACTGTTTTTGGCGAATATTTCCAGCGATGTTATCGCCACTTTATTGATATGATATTGTACCAATCTTTGTATCAAAACGTCATTCAATCAACTATGTATACATAGTCGATATTCATATGTTCTACATCAGTATAATTGTATTTTTGCCTCTGAAGAAACAGAGGTCTAGTGTTAATCCCTTTTTCCTATCTTTCAAAGGTTGGGACTACGTAGTGGCCCACAAAAGTCAACGACTTGTGTAAATTTTGGATCAACTGTCTTTACAGGCTGCTCTTTGAGCAAGAGCCCATGCTGGCATAAGGCTAGCTCAATCAAAAACAACAGATAGCTGCCTTACGGGCTGCTCTATAAGAAAGAGCCCGTGCTATCATAAGGCCAGCTCAGTCAAAAACAAGGTATCAGCTGTTTTTGGCTTATCGCCAACAGTTGGAAGTGACTATTGTTGTGAATAGTGAAAGGAAAACCATGACTCGTTGTAAGAAGAAACGACAGCCGCCTTCTGGCTTCTTCAGGGACGAAGCTTTCCCTCCAGCTTCGAAGAAGAGATCCGATAGAGAGTAGGCAACACCTAAACCACCCTTCACCTTCACCCTCGTCCTCCACCTCTCCTCCTTCTCAGAATAACTCCTGTACTTATAGACGCTTTTCTTCCCTCTCCCCCCTCAAAATATTACCCTTCCCTCTCCAATCACTGACACAGATGAATACCCTCCACTGCCGAAGTTCCGAGCGCTTTCTGCTGCAGTAGTGACTCTTGCAAAGAAGAACCTTGACGTCAACATCTCTGTACGACCGAATCATAAAGGTGATTTCACGGTAACACCAAAAGACCGAGCTTTTGTCGACCTCCTGAAGACCGATATTCCAGTTGCTGAACCCAAAGGCTATCATCGATAACTACCCAAGAAAGCTCACTTGGGATCCCCTTTTGAAGCTCCCTCATATTGTGAATGCCGAGAGGTGCTTAATTAGATTCAAAGCACCTTCACGGAAGATCCTAGCCACCTTCAAAGGACCTGTCACGAGCCAAGTATGGCTTAAAATATGGGGATATTTCCCCACAGAGGAATTCACGTCAGAGCCTCTCAGGTTCTGCAGATGTCAGCGTTATGGTCAACATCAAGACCGTTGCAGAGGTTCTACAATCTGTGCCGTCTGCAGCAAGAAGCATGAAACAAAACCGTGTCTGGAAAAATTGAAAAAAGGGGATCCTACGACGGCCAAGTGCCCCAACTGTTCTGAACGACATCATGCACGGTTCGAACGTTGCAGTGCTAGATTATCTCGCATCGCACACTTGAAAGCAAGAGCAAAAAATCATACCAAACCAGGTCCTACAGCTGCACCGGCATCCAGACCAACAACACCCCCTGAACAACTAGTTACAGTGAACAAGCAGTGGAAGCAGCGCCAGTTTTTTGTCATGAGAAAGAGACTCAGACCGAGCAGTTAACAACCCAAACACCTCCTCAATCTACTCCCACCCCTGTACGTTAAACATCCTCCCTCCCCCCTCAACCTACTCCAAACCCCGACAGCCTACCTCAAGCCTGGTCGTATCGAGATCCACCAAAAGAAATGCCAGTGATACTAATCACTCAAGCAGAATTCTACCGAATCCTCGAGAAAACCTTAGTAATGTCATCAATAAAGAATGACCAAGGAAGATTAAAAACTATTATACGGTATGATTGAAGAAACCGGAAATGAATATGGCATTTCCCTCTCAGAACAACTCCGATCGTCGTTAATCGTTTTGATTGGCAATTATCCCGTTTCTCCAACTAGAATCTTTCCTTTCTCCCTACTTTCTCTAAAACTTCGAATTCTTCGTTTTCCTCCATCGTTCCCTACCACTTAAATTTCGATGCTTCTTCTCTTTCATCTTAGAGAGGTGTGTATTTCTGGTGATAGAAATTCACTCTCGACGTGGTTCGGAAGTCACTTAAAGCCGTTGGTCCCGTTGCTGAATAACCACCTGTTCCATGCAACGTAAAAACACCATATAAACAAACTTACTTATCTTTCATCGAATAAATTAAATATAGTATTTAACCTCTATAGATTTTCCTTCTTTTACCGATTTTTCACCGACGATAAATATTTCATTTTTCCTTACTGGATATCTCCGACTCGCCAGTACTCGCTACTAAAGCCCTTTCTCTCCCACTGTTAACCTTTCGCTTCACACACACCATTTCACTGGCATATCCATAGATCATACTCAAATATTCATGTCCATATCCTTAATCTCACCTGAACATTTAAAAATGACTTAGGGGCTGCTCTATGAGCAAGAGTCCGTGCTGGCATCAGGCCGGCTTAATAAAAAAACAACAAGATTAACTAATCAGTTGTATCCTCACTCTCACATAAGA
Source organism: Macrobrachium nipponense (assembly GCF_015104395.2). Lineage (NCBI taxonomy): Eukaryota > Metazoa > Arthropoda > Malacostraca > Decapoda > Palaemonidae > Macrobrachium > Macrobrachium nipponense. The sequence continues at coordinate 43,851,199 of NC_087204.1, forward strand.
ACCTTGAAAAATCTCTTATACAGTAGTTTTCGGCTCAGAATATGAAGAATTATGAGATGATCATACTATGCTACAGAAAATTTGGTCCTGTGGCGTTTAAAAGGGTTAAAATGAAGCAAGAGGTTGTGCCACTATGTTTTCCTTTTCTCTGTGAAGTATTCAGGGCACTGATGACCCTCATAAATGTAACGCAAGATAACTTACAATCGGTCATCTAGAATGATCACTTCTATATTCAAAATTCATTATGGCGTAGTGACTACATAGCGGAGGTTTTTCAAAACGCCCAAACAGAGAGCGGTGCAAATCATTTCCATCATCAGCTGTATGTTAACAGACACTCAATGTGATGGATGTTTGGCCACAGCTAGGCACACTTCATTAGAACGAGGCGATTCAGTCCTTTCACTCAAAAGTACAAGGAAGTAAATTTAAAGGTGAAACATTCTGACGAAAATTATTATGCCGCACATGATGAAATGAGCTATCTGAGATCTATTGGCTAATCTATGCACTTTTGTACAAATTCTTACTGTTTCTTAATGGTTTTAGGGGAAATTCTCTGCATATCCATCAGTAGACAGAGGAATAATTTATTTCCAGGGGATACAGATTTATTTTATTTGAAAAGGATAGTTTTATTTTTCTACGACTGTAAAAATAAAAAAATACAAATATAAAATATAAAAATATAATCGGAATCGCAGTTCTCTCCTTTGATATTTTCCCACAAGGGAAAATGTTCCCCTGGGTAATTTTCCCATATTGGCAGTTTTCCCTGAGGCAATCTTTCCAATGGCAATTTTCACAGAGGCAATGTTCCTGCCGATCGAAACAGCTCTATCTGAGCATTCAGTTATTAAATGAATTCACCTGAATCGCTGAAGTTTGAATTTCCTATCGACGTTAAGTAATGAAAGGAGGAAAACCTACAGAAAAAGCTGAAAAATCGATCACAAATTAATCAGGACTGAAATGGCTTTTGTCTTCAATCAAATCTGTCTGAGTGAAAGGGAAATGACCTCGAGATATGTGATGTGTGTACGCTTATTTTGTGCTTACTAGCTTCCGCTGGCGCATCCAAAGAATTGAAAGTACCAAAATATGAACAATGTATGTTGCTAAACCTCACATACTCGAGCATTTACTTTCTTGCCTGTTTCCTTCCCTTCTACTTTCTTCTCCCCTCTTTCCTCATTGCATTCACGCACTGCTTAATCCTCCACCTGTAATCCCTTTTTGATTTCCTTTCTCTTATTTATCATCCAATCCACTAACTGATTTGCCAATCAAGTTCCTCACTCAACTGCTCCGCTCCATATTAGCTTCCCTTTTCCCTCTAACCTTCTGAAAATTGTCTATCGTTCAAATATGATGAGTCTATCGTTATTCCATAAGGGAACTATCCCCAAAGTTTCCGAGGAATCCTTTTATAACTTTTCACTTGAAAAACTTTCTAGTTTGGGACCATGCAAGGAAATTCGCCAACATCTGAAGCAATCTGTCAACTCGTCTACAAAGTTTACTGGTCAGTATCCATCCTACGTCCACTAGGCCACACACAAAAATACGTAACCTTCATCTAGTAATAAGTAAATAAATAAAAAATAAGAAAATAAATACGTGCATAGATAAATAGATGGATGGATAAATAAATAAACACTATGGAAAAATATCTACTTGCTCAAATACTTCATGAATGAAACAGACTTTTGTGAAACTTCTGCCTACCGATGGAAAGTCTTTACAGGTCATTGATAACATTAAACCTAAATCTACCAAGAGGTAAAAGATAAAGAAAAAAATTAGCTTAGGGCAAACAAAAATATACTTATGAGGTGTTCAAGGAAAAGGCGCTAAATAAGTGTATATAATATATATATATATATATATATAGTATATTTATATATATAATATATATATATATATATCTATATATATATATATATATATAGTCCTCTATATACATACAAGTTCCGTTCCGAGAGCTAGTTTGTAAGTTCAATTTGTAACTCCAGCAAAGTTAGCTTGGAATCCTGTACCGTAGTTAGCCTCAAGCATATAGCACTGTGAGATGATAAAACTTTCTCTTCTATGTAATCTTGCCTTTGTACATAATGTTTACTATTATTATTATTATTATCATTATAATATATTTGTATATAGACATATATAAATATATATATAGATATAGAAATATATAGTACATATATATATATATATATATCTATATATATATATATATATATATATATATATATATATATATATATAATGTATGTATCACTGGAATTATGACAATAAGCAAAACCTCATCCGTCACCACGATATATTTATTCAAGGAAAAATACAACATAGTTCTACCCAAAGTAACCATTCTTAAGATTTTAAATACCTCGATTGCTCTTTTAATAAAACCAAGATATTACCCAGCCCCAAATTATTCTTTGATAATTACAAGATAACCAGATTTGGTGTACTCCTTGTGAAAACCATTTCACTTAAACCAATATCAGTGACAAGATACCTAATTATTTAAATCTGGGCTGCTCCTTGACAAAACAAGAAATGTTTCTAAATTCAGAACGTTCTTTGTCGATCATAAGATATCCATACATGAACTGCAACTTCGGGAAACCAAGATATTACCCAGATACAGGTCTAGACAGATCCTTAAGAACACAAAAATATTACCCAAGGACAAATTATTCTTTGGTAATCAAGTTACCCAGTCTGGGGGTAGGGCCAAACAAAGCAAATATGTACCAAATATTTGCAGTCCAGTATATCCATATCTAGTCTACTCCCAGAGAAAGTAAAAAAAAAAAAAATCAACGATAATACACAGACCAGGAAAACCCCTAGATAAAGCTAAGATATAAAATATCATGATCTAGCATACTAATTGAAAAACCATATCAGACAAACTGATTAGACAAATTGTTCTTCGCAATCCCAGCATATCCAGATCTGGAAAGGTATTTCACACAATAAATTTGCCCTAGGGCAATTTCAAAATATCTAGATCTGGATGGCTGTTTGTTAAAACCAGCCACCATATTTTCTTTTGTAATCGACTGTTAATCAGATCTTGACTGGTCCTTCGCAACCTCATATTTCCCATAAGAAAATTGGTCTTTGTTAATCCCAAGGTACCCTGTCAGAGAGAGAGAGAGAGAGAGAGAGAGAGAGAGAGAGGAGAGAGTAGAGGAGAGAGGGAGCGGGAGAGAGAGGAAGAGATCTGTTTGAATACGATTATTTATTTTCTCACGCGTCCGACTTACTCTGTATTATGCTTTATTTCATATTTCCTTGCTTATCAAGTTATTCTTTTCCTATGATATAAAGAAACCAAAATATGTATTTGTAGAAAGGGGGAATGCCTGCAAACATACCGTGACCAACGAAAGTGGCCCCTGGAGACAGTATTAAGATGGCTTATCCATGGATTTAAACGCACGTGGAGCTGCTTGAAATAATGACAACAGCACCAAAATGAGATGCTGATAGAAAATCTGATTCCTTGTTTTTGTTATTGCATAAAAAACTTTATCAATCGTGAACCTATGTAAGTGACTTAGAATTCTGCGTAACGTTAAAAGATGATATTTGATATCTGTAATGGGAGAGAGGGTTTTATCTCTCTGTTGTCGTTATAGATTTGGCAGATACGCGAAGATTAAACACATGTGGAGAGGACCCAAACAGATCCCCGCCAGAGAGCACATTTAATTTGGGAATGACTATAGTCCTCCTGCTTCTTAACAATACCTGGGTATCAACCAAAACCATATTTTTCTTTGGTAACCCCAAGCTACTCAGATGTGTACTGCTCTTGACAAAAAGATATTACCCACAACTAAAATTGGGATTTGGCATCTCATGACATATACATCTAGTAGATCACTGATTGACAAAACCAAGATTTTGCTCTGATTCAAACTGGTAATCACAGGATATTCAGTAGTGACAGAGACAACTATTCCCCAGCTTTGTAACGCTCTTATTACTTCCGTTTACATCCACCACTGTAACAATCCATCTATTTCTTAGTTCCGTTTTCTTCTGGTTTGGGAATGGAACTCTGGAAGAACTTTCTATTACCAGCACCTTTATGAAAAAACGGCATGAGTAATTAAGTTAGGAAAATCTGACATGCTGGATTTCCTTTAAAGCTGTGCAACAGTTTCACGGATTTGTAATAAATAACAAAATTCGTAACAAATAAAAAAAAAAAACAGTTTCGATTGTGGCATGGAAAAGAAATAGAAACATCATTGTATTTCCGCGTGGAAATGGTAATCCTTCTGACAAATGTGAAACTGCTGAAAAGATTCGCCGTCACAAAACAAATTACAATTTGCCAGTACCAATTAAAAAGATTTGGCCAAATGTCAAGAAACGTAAGCTTTCATTTTGTACATTGAAACATCCTGATCTTCGAGATTTTTCAGTTTTAACAAAGCATTCCAATCGAAATGTTTTAAACGCTATTCAAATTGGTTTCATGTCGACATTTCTTTTTTCTTCCGGTTTCTTTTATTTCTTTCTTTTTTTACTTACGTTTATCCTCATTTGGTGAAACTTAGGAAATTAATGTTTCATGTTTCTGAAGTAGCTAATCTTCACTTTTCATTTGTTGTTTCTAGAGTATACGGTGAATAAGAAAGCTATTCTTTGACAGTTCTTTTTTTTATTTAACATGTCGAACATAAATCGTCACTGGTGAAATAATGAATAATGATTCTCATCTTCAGAAGCAAGCAGAGTACACTAGCAAATCTGTACTTTTGTCGTCAGGTCCCAAAGTGAAGACAGGAAAAGTGGGAAGGATATTCTGTGAGACTCAACACTCTAGGAAGCGATACACTAGTATAATACACCTTCTTAAGAATGTTACAGAAATCATGGAGGAAGGGAGCAGATTACATTCTAAACAACGAAGGCACATAAAAAGCAGCCATCGATCACAAAGTGGAAGAGCAGTGATCTCCCTGAAGGAATCGTGAGATTTCTAAGTGATAGCTCTAAAACCAAAGCCTCTCGTGCAAATTCACTTTTTGGTAAAGATTTCCATGACTATTTGAAAAAAAAAAAAAACTTACATTGAAAACGGTTTTGTGAACATTAAAAACTGGAAGATTTTTTTCCTCAAGAGGGAAGGTCGGTAGTAACCTGCTGAATATCGAATCAAAGAAATTATTACCCTAACCTATTACAGGACATGAAACATGAATTAATTACGGAGTGATTTACCAAGTCATAATTCATAAAGTAAACAATACCGTATACATTAAATTCAGACACTTCATTCTAGTGCCTCTGTGAAGCTTCAATTTTTGCTTAATTGTTAGATCTATAGATAATGCTTGAGACGGCTCTGAGTGTGGTTTCCGGTTTACCACTCAGTAGTTTTGCTTCCCTTGACATGAACGTTATTGACACATGGTAGAAATGATCACAACAAAAATAACAACGGGAATAATAATAATGTTCTAAAGGGTCCACAATAATACAAAGTGTAAAAAGTCCGTGTATAATACAAGGACTTTTTACACTTTGTATTATTGTGGACCCTTTAGAACATTATATATACGCTCGTGATAAAGAGTTTTTCACTACAAATAATAATAATAATATTAATGATAATTAAAATGACTGCGTACAGCAGTGTGCGGGCTTACATTAACTGATAAAGCACACACATCCTTAAGCTCAACAACGACGTTTCCATGATAACTATCCCCGAGTTTGACCAGAGCGTCGTGAATCTCTAACATCTGGCTCTTCCCTTGCCTCGCAAGCTTCAACTTCGTCAGCAGGCCTACATCGCATCTTTTAAGGAGTGCCAGAATCACAGTAATCCAGCCCCACTCTCTAGCTTTTAACCAGTAAGCAGAACAAAAAGGAATTCTCAATTCGAACAGCTTTCGGTTGAAACACCTTTTATTTAGTCTCCCAACTTTACATAAGAGTCTACCCCATCTAAAAGGATTTTTTCGTGACTTCCTATTTTATATACGACACTCGCCGTTCGTCCTAAGCATATTATGTTCATCATAACGATTAAAAAGGGATTAAACGGGCTGTAAATAGGGCCTCCATGTAATTATAAGAAGTGACTGATTATGCACATTTTCTACACAATTGTTCCATAACTGTTTCGCTAGTTAAAGGATAAATGCGACATAATGTCTCGATTTTTCCGTGGCTAATTCATTCAGGGGTAGCGCTCATTGTCGTAATAATAATAATAATAATAATAATAATAATAATAATAATAATAATAATAAAATAATAATTATAATAACGGGTTACACGTCGAGTGCATCGAGCAATAATATACCATGAAAGGGAACAAGAACAGTTAAAGTTGATTCGCCTTTTGAATACCACTTCACTCCTAATTGAATTCCGCCACGGGGCCCTCCACACCACTTTTCTGTTTCGTAACCTGCGTCCCATGGAAGTCTCCCCCGATTTTACTTATATTTTTTCTTTCTACGGCCTTCCTGCAGATGGCGGGATAAACTATATATTTTCATCAATTCGTCGTAACTATCAATTAATACGCTTCGCGAGTATAAATTCCGTTAATTACATCATACATAGCATATATATATCACAATCATAAGCAGCAGTTCTCAGAAAATTTACAAACCGAGTTAAAATGAACCTCAACCAAAGTTTTATTTATTTCATAATTTGCAATTTCTCTTGAATATGTGAACTTTAATGAATGAGAGGTTAATAACACGAAAATTCGCGAAAGCATTTATAACCGCGCATTATAAGGCATCCCTGTAATTCTGGGCTTTCACTTGAAAGACTAGCAATACTCAAAACATGCTGATGTGAGACTGAATCCCTATGATAAGCACTCCTATGGCTGAACACAAGAACTCTATTTTTTACCTTCATTACTTTGAAGATGGCGCCTTTTAGAAAGGGCAAGCAAAATCTCAAAGTGAAAAATAAATTAGGCCTAACCGTGTTTAGGGACCTATGAGAAAGGGTTATGACCATACAGAAAATCCATGAAGACAGTTAATGCACTTCAAGAGATGATTCCCATGCCAACAATCCAATTAGCAAGTGAGTCACTAACTTCAAGCGGGACAGGGACAACGTAAGAGTTATTCCGTGTTTCGGACTTTCAAAAATATCAGTCAACTATAACAACTTTATGCAATTCATCCCAAAGTTTTGTATGACAGACATTGGATTGTCAAACAAATGGCCGAGACCATGGGTATCAGGGCTATTTTGGCAAAATATCTTGGAGATTAGAAAGCTTCTTGCAAGATGTGTATCACGAATGTTGACACTAGAACATGAGCAGAGAAGTGGAAACTTCCAGAAAAATTTTGACTGGTTGCCAGAGACAGGAGGTCACCTCTCCGGTATGGAATTCTATAGTTGTTGTCAGGCTAGACCCCTTGGAAAAGTGTCAGACCATTAGAAGGGAGTAATACACATCAGGGTTGCGACAGATACATAATCAATCACAATGAATCAGAAGGAAAGCCGTGGGTGGGTCTAGCGTTACTCTGAGATAATTTCCCTACCACACAGAGCAAGTGGCAGTGACTGGCAACTTAAAATGTGGTACCATCTGAGTTATTGTCGGTTTTCCAAACTATAATTTCTCTTGCTAGATCACTATTTTAGAAATAATAATAATAATAATAATAATAATTCATGATATGGAGGAGTATCTGGAAGGCACAGGACACAAGCTTTTTTCATGGATGGGAGAGCAATGCTTGAACTTTAGGATAGACTGCGTTAGGAATAATTAAAGAACAGACTCTCCTGTCTGGTCGGGGCCGCGTACATTTATCTGACCCTCGCACCATATAATGCTCTTACAAATCGATAAATTTACTCTAATGTATCTCAGCAAATATATGATTCTAAAAAGTTAGCCAAAGACACTTGACACTATAATATGATTTATATATATATCTATATATATATATATATAGGATATATATATATATAGTATGTATATATATATATGTATATATATACATATATATATATATACATACATAATATATATATATCATAGATATATATATATATATTTTCTATATATATATATGTATGTATATATATATATGTATCCATATATACACATATATATATATATATAGTAAATATATATATATATATATATATATATATATAAGGAAACTTACTTCTATACTATTGTGTGTAATAACGATATTCTATTGGGTAATGTAATCATCCGAAAAACAGGCTTAGTTTCGTCAAGACCAGGATCAGCTCTCTCACCACTGGTACCTATTCATTCAAATAAATATTCAGTCTCGAGACGGTAAGCAACGTCTCTAGATCAATCAAGTTAGTATTATTACTGGATTTTTCCTTTTCACCATAGCGATAAATTAACACTAAAAAGCAAAATGCTCGGATACTCCTTAGATTTGACTAGAATATACAATAACTGCCATACAAAAGTATTTTAATAAACATAATATATCTTAATTACCACATATTCAAGTTACAATGAAAAATAAACTCGCTCAAATGCGCTATGAATACATAGTTCAGTGGTATGATAATAAATACATATGCTTAATACAGTGCCTTCACTGTGTGTGAATTTTATTCAGGAATAGTTAAGAATATGATGATATGTCTGATTACAAATAAATTGCCTTGAACTCATCATACTTTAGAGACACTGATACCGTGCTTGAATAATCTGCAAATGGTGATTATATACATCATAATGAAAAAAGTAAACGGCAATGCACTAGGAATATGTTTATCTTGAATAGCAATTAACTTAGGCGTAAGGCTATTACAATTCTTTTTAAATACATGCATCCCATTAATTACATGGTAACTGTGAAGTATTATGCTCTGATGACATATATGCTCACAAAAATAATTCATCAGTGTACATTGTAGCGCTTTCACAGAAATCAACTCTGAACATATCGCTGTTGTAAATGACAGTGCTCATATATTTTCATAAACATAATGATATGACGATCATTTCACATAAAAACAGGATCAGCAAGACACAAGGCTTCGACAAACTAAGAATTTCCTAATAAACTTATTATCCATTAATGACAATATTCTAATAACCTAGAATTTCGCACAAAAACATCATTTACAGAACGATAATTTCATTATAGCGTCCATAAACCAAACTAGCTCCCACTGCTTCCATTAAAGAAAGGAGCAATAACGGCAATTAAGCTTAAATAATATGTTAAACAATATGATAAATTCAATAATAACCTCAGGAAGCAGAGGAAGGGACGCCACTGCACGAGGAGGATAATATGATACCGATATGAAACGAAAACACAAGAACACGCATTCACTTAGCCACTAAAGCTAAATGTCATTAGCAGAAAGTATTGATTGATCTTCCCTTTCCGTATAACAACCGCATCATTTATTGTGACAAAAGATTGGGGTCGAGAGAGAGAGAGAGAGAGAGAGAGAGAGAGAGAGAGAGAGAGAACAGCAACAAGTTAGTAGACCAGCGATCATAACACACCTTTAATGGCGGGAGGCCCCTCGCTAGACTGGTTCACGTACGTACACGCTTACGCCTCTCTCTCTCTCTCTCTCTCTCTCTCTCTCTCTCTCTCTCTCTTCTTTACCAAATCGTTATCTTCATATGTTCAGGCACAGCTGTAATCAAGAATGCGTTTTTGTAACCTTGCGTCCATTGCTTCTCAAAGCCGAGTAAGATATATTAAAATAAGAATTAAACTGGAAACACTTAATGCAGACAGAGAGCGGCATTCATTTTATATGTTTGTCTACCCATCTAAATGAAAAACTATGATGCCGCGTAAATGAAACAGATGAAATAGTAATGTGCCTTTTAAATGGGGATCCTCTTTCAATGCGGACTGTTATTATTAACTGTCTATCTGTATAACCATCTGTATGTGTGTGCATATTGAAGCGTGTACATTGTGTGTGTGAGTGTATGCGCGCGCGTGTGTGATCTAGTGAGAATAATCCGTATATAGGACGTTTATGATCTGCTTTTATAACAGAATTAGAGAAATGTCACCAACATAGCAGATGGACACTAAAGATCTTATTCGCGTAATGTAACAAAGACTTGTGATGGAAAAGAGGGAAATATAAAACAACTTTCTGGTTGACCTTAATATAAGTAAGAAATCTTAAGAAAAAAAGAGGTACCTAAGGAATGTAGAGGAAATAAATACAGAATTGTAGGAGAGAAACACTCATTTCAAACCTCTGGAAGCGAATTTATAACAGAATTGTAATAAGTTATAATATATATATATAAATACATAAATACATATATATAAATATATGTATACACACGTACACACACACACACACATTTATAGATATATATATATATATATATATATATATATATATATATATATATATCAGAGAGAGAGAGAGAGAGAGAGAGAGAGAGAGAGAGAGAGAGAGAGAGAGAAATACTGCAGAATGATTATGAACGTGTCACTGGAAAGTGTAAGGTATGCATAACTTGGGAAAGGTTTCAAGGGTAAAGCAGATAGTAGTAATTGGTCCTTTGTATTAGAATAAGGACCATTATAGAATTACAAGACACACCATTACTTACTAAGCTGGTGAGGGTAGACAGTATAGTTATAAAAAAAGTGTATAAGAAGTTTGACGGTAGAGGTGATAAGTTGTATGTGCCATCCACAAAGCTAGGTATGAGCTCGTCATTGAACTGATAAGAGATGCACTGTATAGGGTAATTTGCTGAGAGCCATAAAATTTTATGATGGAAGTGAGTGTATTATAGAGTATATAGTCGGAAGAGTGGCTGGGTTGGTATAAGGTTGGTTTGTGACGGGGGTATATTATGTCTTTTATGGTTTTTTTCCCACATCGTCACCGATGACTCATGCGAGAAGTCAAAGAGACAAGGAAAGAGATATATAGGTTCCATTTGTAGGCTAAGGGAAAAGAACCTGAATGATTGGAGATACTGAAGAGAGACTACAGTGAATTGTCGGTTTGAAATAATTTGCAAGAGCTGAAAGTTTACAGATTGTGAGGGTATATGGTAACAAAGAAGATAAGGGCAATCAATGTTGATATACATGGTGGAAAATGGATGCATTTTATTGGAGAAGAATTTAAAAATAAATGTTACGCATGCTGGTATGATAATGGGAAGTAATTACAAGAATGAGAGAAGCAATTAAAAAGATGTAGGGTAGGAGATAACTACGCATAGATTACAAAGCTGGAACATTTGAAGGTTTTTGAACTAGCTCTCCTTTACTGAGGGTAAGTGGTTTATACGAAGTGGAAGGCGTTGTGGAATGTAAAGGCCTAATTATACAAGAGTGAAAACATGAAAGATGCGAGTGAAGTTTGTGTAGCTATTTTAACATTAATCTGTATTCATTGAATAATATACTTAGGAGTCTGTTCATCCACCTACGGTACAATGTATTTACTTCTTTGTAGTCACGTGTCGAGACTGACTATCACAGCATTATGACAACAATTTAACTTTAGAAATATTCAGCATCTGTGTTTTAATACTAAGCAATTTATGTAATTTGTATATATTAAGTGTAACATACAGTAAATGCCTCGGCATTCGAACAGGAGAGGTCAGCATTCCGTGTATGTAGCTGGTGGGTTACTGGTTTGGAACTTTGGGATGAATTTAACAGCTGATTCTCTCTCTCTCTCTCTCTCTCTCTCTCTCTCTCTCTCTCTCTCTGAGTCTGTGTGCGTGCGTGTTTATTAATTCTTTCACATTAGACAGCCAGGGTCCAGAAGACATGACGGTTTGGGTAATAATAAACCACAGGAAAGGTCTTTTGATTGAAGTACTAGAGAAGATGAATAATTCACCACAGATTTCAACTTAAGAAAACTTTAAATAAATTGATAGAAGGTGAATAATACAAAATTAAAATTATTTCATTGGATGGAACTTAATATAAGGAGTTGGTCCAAAAAGAGACGAAAACTAAAGTTTTCGTTTAAATAACAAAATACGTATTTATATACAAGTTACGGTTATTCTGTAATTGTCTATAGTTTTTTCACAGTATAATGGTACTATGATACATGATTTCATACCGGTACAAAATGTATTTCATTACATATTTTTTTTAATTAATTTTTAATTACTTTTTCAATATTCAGTGTTATGTTCCATTCTGAATATTTTACATACAATGAAGAATATGAATATTATATTAATATTCACTTTTGCAATGTTATAACTATTTTCTGCTTCTATATAATAGATGAATATCCCAGACATCACGTGAAATATTCATAAAATATGAATAAAACATGCTCATGATATATTAACATTACTTTAAAATACTTTCTACAAGTACTGTCCTCATTATTTATTACATTCAGGTTTTCAGTCATGTATTTAGTAAATGAATTCTTTATTGGTAGTCAGAGGTTGGTAATAAAACAAATCTATCTTTTAATATTTGTGCCTACCACAAGGTTTATAAGAACAGAAAGATTTATCAGCATATTTCTTAGTATTGCACGATTAAGAAAATCAATAAGTCGAACCTTATTCATGAAGACCATGAATAAAATGTATGTATGTATATATTATATATATACATATATTTATATATGCGTATATATATATATATATTTATATATATATATATATATATATATATATATATATATATATGTTATATATATATATATACACATATATATAGAACAACGCTTATCATTTAATTTGATTGCTGAATCATCGATTAACTACAAGTTAAAAAACTTTTTATTATTTTATCATTATTAGCTGCTTCGTGCATTTAAAAGGAGAGCTCATCAGCAGCACGTTGAACTACAGTACGGAAATACAGCCATTAACTTTATCTCCTACGAAATCTCTTGCTTCGTGGATATCTCGGCCCTACCTTTACAGTACCTCCTACTTAAAATCTATCCAGCAGTTTCTACATCTTCGAATTATATTCTCTTCACCCACCAGTCTTTCATTAATCTCTTAATTTACAATAATTAAGGCATATCATCTAAAAGAAATTATATGTACTCTTACATTATTATGCTATCCTTTCAGCTGCATTCAGCATCATCACTTCACTTCCACGAAGGAGAGTTGGCTCATGAACCCTTCCATACATTCGAAATTTGCCTTCCATAGACGTGCCATTTCTCTCTCAAATCTTGTGAAATCTTATTTCGCCTATTCTGTAACTTAACTCTTCTCTAATCCTGCAAACACACATTACATTTACTCGTTAGGTACCTATAAAAATCAACCCACTTTTTTCTTTCATCTTTTATCTGCAAAGATCTCCTGCATCACACTCCTTTCGTGTTTCTTCCTGTCAACCTACATCGAAGGTCCTTTCTCCAGCCTCTTGCTTAGTGTATACTACAAACCTCTGTCCGAGATCCACTTTTACATAAAACCATTCACTCCCATGTCTGACTATTCTGACACACACAACCATCATTTACAACAATAAACCATAATCCATTTAATGAAACCCAATAAATTATTCTCTATACCATACGCCCTCAAATGACACCCCATTTTAACTACAAAACCTATTTAAAACTTTCTAGGTCTATTTATACGATGTAAAGATCCGCCTCAACCCTCGCTTAACTGCTTCATAACAAACATTTGACAAACATCCCCGTTGTTCTTGTTTAAACCAAAAGTCTGTTTATACCATAAATTTGTCTGTCTTTTCTCTTACTTTCTTAAAATCCCATCAAACACATTCTTTAAATTTACACAACTATAATTCTATCCCTTTTCTCTATTGCTTTTATTCTAGGCTAGCCACTAAATTACAATCAATTTTATTACCACAGATGAGCTAATCTCATTAGTAATCCCATCTACTTGATTTTGCCATATTTTATTCCCCTTATTAAACAACTCTGCAATGATTTATGTACCCAGCTCTCCGTCTTTTTAAAAAGCATGTTGGTGCATACAACTTCCTGTTCGCTTGGTGGAAATAATTGATCAAATCTGACTGAACACTGCTGGCCTAGAAAGAGCCAAAAGGGAAAGGAGTGCTTAGCGAAGATTGTGGACCTTTTCTTGCGAGGAAATTGCAAACAAATTTCCTCTCTTGAGATCAATGGCATTCTTTTCCCTTTGTTGGTATAAATATATACATATAAATAAAGATAATGCCAAGGAGGAAAATGGAAAAACGAGATTTGCAGAGATATTTTGGTTTAATAACCCTTTACTATAGTCTTGCCTCAGTAAAGGGTCGTTAGGAGCGAAAAATCTCGGCAGTTCTCGTTTTTTCATTTTCCCCCGTGGAATTACCTTTATTTATACTTAACATCACGTTTTATATATTTCGTGATCAAGTCATTCATACATTATATATATATATATATATATATATATATATATATATATATATATATATATATATATATATACATATACATATATATATATATATATGATATATATATATATATATATATATATATATATATATATATATATATATATATATACGTACACACACACAAATGCGCGCACACATAATATATATATATATATATATATATATATATATATATATATATATAGTATATATATATATATATATATATATATATTGTTACATTTATTTACCGTCTCGTCTCCCCAGCATTTATTTAATCTATTTTATTTGTAAAAAGGCAGCCATATTCCTCCAAATATCAGCTGATTTCAGGCGGGAACCCAAAACACCCCATCCAGAGATAGGAATTTCCTGCTAGAGAGGGGGAATATAGACTCTTGTCAGCTTAGGGACGTATCCCAAAGGGAAGGGTGTAGGTAGCCTGGTACTTATTAGGCCTACGTCTTAAGCCTTTCTCCTGTGAACCCTCTGCTGGCTGTATGTTTTGTTTCCAGGATGCCCTGCTTTTGGGGGGTTAAGCTGACCCCCAACACCCAGGAAACACACCTGCCTTCGCTCTCAGTCTCCTCCAGTCGTGACCTCGGACGGATATCCCAATCACGAGCCTTCCAACTTAGGCCTAACGAGGCGTTACTGGCGCGCCCAGAGCCCCAGACCTAAGACAAAGCCGATGCCGCATTTTTACAAAGGTCCACTGATCATGGCATCCAGGTACGTCTTGTGAAACAGCATATTGCCAGTTCCTTACCTCCTAGTGTCTATTTACTCCCCATTTTCACAATTCAAACTTCTAATTCAAAGGAATATCCCTTTGTTCCTCTCACTGCCTTATGGCCGCATGCTTCCCTTGTGTGATCGTCCCAGACAAATGAAGTCATTGCATACCTCAGTTAAATACTAGAGTTCCTTTTCCCCAGTGTTAGAGAAACTGGCTAATCGTAACTTGTGCAAGAAGTCCTTGTTTTTATCTTGTCTAATCTGGGATCTTTACCAGATTCCCTGAGTCACGTGTCCAAGCCTGCACGCCTGCAAGTGTTGCATTACCGCAAGATTTTGAAAGCCAGCTTTTACGGGAACCTCATTTTTAGCCAGCTATCCCCTTGTGAGAGATATATTTGTCCACGTGTGGATAAGTTGCATTTGCTTTCCCAGGCTGTTAAGCAGCCTCTTGTAAATAAATAGATGTAAAGTAATTAGCTGAGTTTTCTGGCAACCTTTTTCCTCTAGAGTAAATTAATACTATAAATCCTTTTTAGGTAAGTTCAAGTAATTTATTCTGCATTTTTCCCTCAACTCTTTTCGTTTACGTATCTGAGCCCCTTGAGGCCAGGCTTAAAACGTAACAATATATATATATATATATATATATATATATATATATATAATATATATATATATATATAATATATATATATATTATATATATTATATATATATATATATAATATATAAATATATTATTTTCTTTGCATTAAGCCATCTTTAGGAGAAAAGAAAGGAAAGTGATCAACACCGAACTCACACTTAATTAAACTGATGGTTCGAAAACTCTTCAAACAACAACAGTCTAACAACTTAGCATGGAGGAAGGGCAAAGTAAAAAAATTTAATGGATATTACATCACGCTATGTAAATAATGCAAATAAAAAACTACTCTCTTTTGGGAAAACTGCCGTTACTTGAAATATCAAAATCATCATATCAACAGATAAAAAACCACTGACGAGTAAACGACGCAAATATAAATCAACTGTTAAGTAAAAGTGCATAATTTGAAGACAACAAACTAGAGTGAACCGGAACTAGTATCAGCGAGACGCCCATTTAAGAGATTTACGATCAATCAAGATGGGTTGCCATTTAGGCTTTTGCTTCCTGGAGAGACCCCTATGAATATATAAACTAAGGGAATCTTGCAATATGGGGTCTGGTTTATAAGACTTATCTTGGTTAGAAAACACAGAGAGAGAGAGAGAGAGAGAGAGAGAGAGAGAGAGAGAGAGAGAGAGAGAGAGAGAGAGAGAGAATTATAAGTTACGGTAAAATAGGTAAGATAAGTAATCATCAAATAAAAATGTTTAATTTAATTTTATAATCAAGGTTTCAAGCTTACGACCATTTCAAGTTGGTTGACGAGAAGACTCTCCTTAAAGATTTTGACAACAAAGTCTAGTATGGCCCCTGTAAGACAGGAGGAGGAGGAGGAGGAGGAGGAGAGGAGGAGGAGGTGGTGGAGAAAGAGGAGGAGTAGGTGGAGGAAGAGGAGGAGGAGGGGAGAGAGAGAGAGAATTACTATATTAATTCGGTTTGTTTAAGTCGCACGGATGACTTCATACTTAATAGACAAATCATAATTATATGGCACTAAAAGAGCATTTCTGTCGTCATTATATCATCCCTCAACAACGGCTTCAAACAAAATGGAATTCTATGAAGAATGTCGATTCCCGAGTTCATTAGATAGATGCAGCTGATAATAAGAACAGTACAAATGTCTTCATTGGCACGGATACAGTGCATATTTTTAATATACAGATGTTTAGATCAGATTATAAAATTTTTGGCACATAGCCAAGCGCCGGAGCCGAGGGGCCATTCAGCGCATATATATCTTAAGAATAAAAAAAAGTCACAGTCGCACAAACAAACATACACACAACCAATCTAACATACAAATCATTCATTCATAAAAACCAAACATGAAACCTAAAACAATTAAGAGAAAATTACAATTCATAAAAAAAGACTAGTATTTTTTTAAAATGTCATAATTTGCTCTGCCTGAGCACCTTCACCTAAAATATCGGCAAGTGTCTTATTTGCCAGCAAACAAGCTCTACGTTTGTTTTCAAAATGAGGGCACTCCACCAAAATATGCACCACAGTCAAATCCACATGACAGGTGGAACAGCGAGGAACCTGCCTATCCGCTCCACTCATCATTAGATACCCGTGAGTATATTTAGTGTGGCCAATACGTAATCTAGCCAAAAAATCTCAGACCCTCTATCCATCCGGCTATGAGGCCAAGGATGAACAGTAGGCATAATCGACTTTAATTTGAGATGATCCTTTTTGTATAGTGAATAAGTATGATATGTCACTACAAATTTTAATTCGGCAGCTTCCTACAGTTTAGTTTGTCACTATCACTTTTTGTTGAAAATGATAAAAATAATTTCGAAGTGGAATGGTAGTTTTCTCACGCACGTTCTTGCAAAGAATGCAAACGTCTTAAGCATACTAGATAAACTATCTCAGGGTAATTTGTAAGAATTGGGATATCCATAGTGTTAGATCTTGAGAAACAACGCAATCGTCATACATCACGCCATTTTTCACAGATGAAAAATACAAGTCACCCCTTTAAGAGATAAAAAAAAATAAAAAAATAAAAAACGTCCGACTCTGTTCACGGCGACATCAAGTTATTCTCTGGAACAAATCCATAATCACGAAGCACTGCGAGAACTGCCTAAGCAATTCAAGTCCTCTAGCGGCCCCGACCAATTCTGACTGACACATTGGTGCAAAACTAAATAACTCCCACAATTTTCCCCCGACAAGATGCGTTTGCAAAACAAGAGTGGCCCAAGATAGCTGCTATTTTCAG
This sequence comes from Macrobrachium nipponense, assembly GCF_015104395.2. NCBI lineage: Eukaryota > Metazoa > Arthropoda > Malacostraca > Decapoda > Palaemonidae > Macrobrachium > Macrobrachium nipponense. The sequence continues at coordinate 43,869,251 of NC_087204.1, forward strand.
TAAGAAGTTCACGGTCAAAGTTATAAGTCACAAACATCATTTTCCTCTGAAATGTCTTCTTTAGTGATGTATGAAATCATCTTGTTGAAAAGTTATGGACGACACAAAGTTAATTACAGTCTACAGGATTGGGAAACAACAGCACTCCCAGTTTTAGCTCTTGCATAACAGGGATATGCGGCAATCGCAGTGATGGAAAGACACACAGATGATCTTCCTTAACACACACAAACACACCTACATACGATGATCTACCTTTGCTTAAGTTGGAACGAAACCATTTCAGATGTGTAGGAGAGGCTTGTAATGATGACAAGGTAATGGTGACATACGAAATGACAAACAGACAGACGTAGTATCTACCTTGACTTCCATTTAAATATGAAGCCCTACCTTTGTATCAAGTTTGACTGAAATCTCCTCGACCGTGAAGTTGTTGTTGCGATTACGAAGAAGTGTGGCAGACTATATATAGTGATATATATATATATATATATATATATATATATATATATATATATATATATATATATATATATATATTATTATATATATAGTATATATATATATATGGATATATATATTATATATATATATATATCTATGATATATTATATATATATATATATATATATATATATATATATTATATATATATATATATATATGTATATATATATATAATATATAGATATATATATATATATATAATATATAGATATATTATATATGTATATATATATAGTATGATATATAGATATATATATATATATATATATAGGGTATATATATATATATATATATATAGATATATATATATATATATATAGATATAGTAGATTATAGATATATATATATATATATATATATATATATTATATATATATATATATAGTATATATATATATATATATATATATATTATATATATATATACATATATATATATATATATATATATATATTATATATATATATATATATATATATATATATTATATATATATATATATATTATATATATATATATACATATATATATATATATATACATATATATATATTATATATACATATATATATATATATATATATAATATATATATATATATATATATATGATATATATATATAGTATATATATATATATATGTATATATATATATATGTATATATATATATATATATATATACTTATATTCATATATATATATATATTATATATATATATATATATGCGGACAGAGAGAAAGACAATCTCCCTTCAAACACATTCACACACAAATTACTTTACAAAAGTTTGATTGAAATCTCTTCAACCCTGAAGGAGAAGCTGTGATGACAAAGTAAGCTCAAGAGACGCGATGACGGACAGACAGGATAGTAAAGGTATGTTCACATGGTCGAACAATGTCCGCCGGACAAACATTGCTACAATATCATAGGCGAAGCAGGAGGAGATCATAAGCGGTGAAGCAATGGAAGTAGATCTGGCAACAAACAGTGGCACCAGATGAGGTTGTATACCACTGTAACAATGTTTATCCGTCAGACATTGTTCGACCGTGTGGACGCACCTAAAACCGCGTCCACACGATCGAACTTTGCCCGACAAACTTTGTTCGAAGGGACGTCAGAAGCGGAAAAAGTCAACAACAAGGGATAGAGACAAACTTAACTTGGCTTAACCACTGTAGGAAGCTGCCGAATTAAAATGTGTAGTGACGTATCATACTTATTCACTATACAAAAAGGATTATCTGTATAATAAAAATATGCATTGTACTGCATATAACGAACTCGGGAATCAACATTCTTCATAGAATTCTATGTACTCGAAAATGGTTTCTGCCTGGATACCATTTCAGTCAATTATTCTCGTATTCTTTTTTGCAAAAAAAAAAAAAAAAGCGAATTTCTCGATTTCCATTTCAGCTTGAGTGGACGGGCCTTTAGACGAACGGACGGACAATCACACTCGACAGACCGACAGAAGGACGGACAAGCAGAGGGAAAACTACATACCCCTACCCCAGGGGTCTAATAAAGCTTTCACTTGCATGAAAATATCCTCAAATCCCTTACTGCACGGGACCAAACGCCGACATAAGAATATGACGCTGGCTATTAATAATAAGGGCCTCCACTTTGATAGCCCCAATAAACCAACGTATCAGTTCGAGCTGTTAAGCTTTGAGTGGATACCGATCACAAAGCGTCAAGGAACAGACCCGAAACAAGTTTCCCTAGAGAGAGACTGGCGCACAGAGAGAGAGAGAGAGAGAGAGAGAGAGAGAGAGAGAGAGAGAGAGAAGGAACGGCATTGTTGGAATTAACTCATCTCAGCCCCACAAAGTGATTAATGATTAGATGCGATCGACAAGGACTCCAAAGTGAGTTGCCGTGGAATGACTAAGATGTGAAGGATTACTGAGGCTAAAACTTCAAGTTCCACAAAATTCCCTGCGTCACAAATGAACCTTCGTGCACTGTCTCTGCTGTTTACGTTGATTCTTTTCACTTATATGATTAACTATCAATTCTGTGCTTTCTATAGGGGGGATAGGGCATTCAAGAGCAGCTTCGACGCGGTGCACCGTAGGCATTACTTTAGGTTCTCTGCAGCGTCCCTTCGACCCCTTGATGCAGCAATCCTTTACTTCATTTTACTGTGCCTCTTCTTTCATCCTACTTTCCGCCTCCTCTTAACAACCGCTTCATAGGGCAACTCTCAAATTTTCCTTTCGGCGCTGAATGCCCTCAGAGGTCCCCTGCGTTTGGTTTGATCTTTGGCCGAAATTTGGCCTGTATTCCATTTTTGACAAATCGGTTCTCTTCTGTCCATTCCCAAATTCTGCACCTAACACGTTTTTTGTTCTCTCGTCATTTTCGCAATTGCTTTCCACCGTTAGCTCTTCCCTTTCCTCTTTACATTATTCATAGCTGGCAAACTATAGCTTACTCTTATTCAGTTAGTTGACCTTTCTCTTCATTTATTCATACTCCTCTTCGAGTGTAGCCGGCAGAGTTTTCGCTTTCTTCTCTTCCCCTCAATCACTTGTCATCGTTACCTATCTTTTTACTTTTTAACTCCAGCACTTTCAACTTCATCCTGTTTCCCTCCTCGCCTCTAGTTTCTGTTCCACTTTTCGTTCCACCCATCTGACCTTTCCTAATTTCTTCTTCGTTTTCTTTCTCAATTTTTTTTTTACTGATTACCACTCTCCATTTCCGCATGGATTCAGCTTCTCTTGACTCTTTCACGCGATTCTCAAAATCCAAAATTCCTCTCTCTCTCTCTCTCTCTCTCTCTCTTCTCATCTCTCTCTCTCTCTCTCTCTCTCTAATCATTCATTTATTAATGCAGCTATTTATTGACCGGACAGACAAATATGTGACCTCTTCTATAATAGTACTTTCTCTCTCTCTCTCTCTCTCTCTCTCTCTCTCTCTCTCTCTCTCTCTCTCTCTCTCTTTAATTTATTTAATTTATTGCGTAGCCATTTATTGACCGAACAGACAAATATACGACCTCTTCTAATAACAGTAATAATAACAATTAGCCTCAAAGGTCTTTACTCTTGATATAATGTCAGCCTGAAATCTTTGTTCTCGGTCAGTGGAAGCCCATTTAATTTTTCCACTATCGCTTATTAATGTACCATTTTTTTTAACGTCATTCCATTTCAATCTGATAATTCTCTTCAGCTCCTTGAAAGGTCGAACGTCACTGATTGACACAAAAGGCAATACTTCAAATGTTACGGTTTCTACAAAAACAAAAGGTACGTGAATTTACATACTTTGTAACACGTTAGGTAATCCACCATTTTGGAGTAATTATAATAAGAATTACCTAGCAAACGAAAATAATGTTTTGAAATGCTTCCACAAGGATCTGCACTCGAATTTTAATTATTTCTTGCTATTTTTGTAACCTCTTAACCTTGGAAGTAAGTCAGTGATGTAATCATTTGTTATGAAACATTTTTGGCCCCTTCAAGAAAAACGTTGTCAAATAGTATCTCAACTTTCAAACGTGTTTTGCAGGTTTCATTAAAAGTATTCGTGTCTATTTTTACAACACCTGGGTCATTTTCACATGATTGAGAGTCTTCTTGCTTAAGGCTGCACTCAGATGCACTCTGGACTTCTACATTATGCCTGTGTTTCTTCAAAAGATTTCCTGGTTAGCCAGCCGATACGATTATCTGTGTAACACGTATGCTCAATAGTCTAATTATAGAGCAAATGTTGCTTGGTAAATCATTACTTTGGCAGTTCGACAGGCATCGCCCAACTTTTTTTTTTTATTCTTCTTTATTGTGGCAAATCCGTCTAACATCCCCCTTTTTTTTTTTTTTAATTTCACTCTACCTACCTTTTAATTTCAGGCCATGTTGGCTTCGCTCCTTCCTTAAGCTCCGCAGATTTATCATTCGCATTGTCTATTGTGATTGATAGCTAAGCCTATTTATTCTTAATATAAGTTATGTTGTTTGCTAAGTGCCAGAACGGGTCGTTTTCATCCCCACCTTAGCTTTTTACAAGAGCGTCGTTTACTGTCCATAATGCCTACAAGGTCTGCCGGCTCCACCTTGTCGACCAGTTGCTTCCGGCACTTTTTTCAATGACATATGGGCTGGCTTATTCATACTTTCAATATAATTTTTATAAATAACGTAAATACCGTTGTTGTTCATGATATTATTACTGTTTATTTATTGTTCTAAAGATTTTCATTAGGTTGCTGCTGTTATGAGTATTTATTAGTTTGCCACTGATTTTATATTGCTAATTTTAATTCTTTCGGGAGACATTAAGCTGAACCCTGGGCCTGCTACTCATTACTGTAAGAAAAATTGTAGGGTACATTACTCAAAGATTCGGGGCTCGAGGTCCAATTTTCTTGATCTCCAGAGGTATGTCCATAACTATAATTTGATGCTTTTATTCAAGACACTTGTAAGTAGTAACAAGTCAAAGGTTGAGTTTTTAAATCCCAGGGTTTGATATCGGCCATGATTCTCTTTATCGTCGTATCATCCCACACTGAGATGGGCATATCCTAATTCCACCTCTGGAAAAACTGTCTGGCTAAAATCTAGAACCAACTGAGATAGTATTATTGAAGCATGTCAGGCACTTAATATTTCAGATATTATATAAGATCCAGATCAGAATTAGAAATGAAATGAAATGCTCATGGCCATTTTAGTAAGGTATTCCCCTAGAAAGGTCATCAAATTCAGCCAAAAAACGACCAGCCATAGTTTATGATACATGTAGAAGAGCTTACCATGATAAACAGACCAAATTCAGCACATGGACACGAAATTAATTACGTGCAAATGACACCATTTTTGTTGAGTCTCGCAGTGCTGCGAACAGAATTTCACATATAATAGAGGGAAATTACAATAATTCCTTAAAGGTGAAACGTGAAGGAATTACTCAGCCTCATCTGTGGTGGACCAAATTGGCATCAACTACCTTTGAGTCAGACTCATCTTCCATTCCTCCACTACTAAGGGGTGATAGTTGATTGGCTACTGGCCCTAATGAAAAGGCTCAACTGCTTCACAGAGCTTTTGAAGCTAAGCAATCAACTGAAGATGTCCCTCCCCTCGATACATGTCGTCCTAGAGCCATTCTTACAAAATTTCCACTTTGCTCTAGGGATGTTAAGATTGATTGATTTTGTCTGTTAATAACTGGCGTCACAACATCTAGGTTATTGACACCGGGATGTTAAGGAAATTCTGAATAATCTTGATAGCTGGGTTGAGGATTATCCTGATGGTTTCTTCCCTTTGTTAAAAAAGATAGTATCGTCTCCCAAGATTAGTAGATTCTATATATTTTTATGCCGACGAAGTATCTTTGCGGATGAACGCAAGCTTAGGAATACAGTGCCTGTTCCAAAGAACAGCAAATCTCCAAACTGCAATAACCACAAGACATCTTCTATTCTCCCTGTGCTCTCCAAAGTTGTTGAAAAAATTAATTTTAAGCCACTATTTAAGTATGTGGAATCTAAAGTATTGTTTGCTGATAATCAATATACATATAGGAAGCAGTTAGGAACCAGCGATGCTACTTTAGATTTGACAAGCCATTTGCAAGTGAACCTTGACAATTTTGAGCGCAGTGATTAAAATAGATTTTGGCGCTGATTTTAATCTAGTAAATAACAAAGCACTTATTTATACATTTCAGAATCTTAGGGTGGGTGGATGTGTTTTATGTTTACTTCAAGATTTCCTTACAGGTAGGCAGTAATGAGTTGCCGTTGATGGGGTATTTAGCAAAACAAAATCTATTGTGTCTGGAGTTCCACAGGGTAGTGTGCTTGGTCCACTGTTATTTCTAGTGTATAAAAGTAATATGGGTGTTGGCCTGGAAAACAAAATTGTTCAGTATGCCGATTATCCAGACTGTAAAATTAACCAGATATCGTATGGGCGCACACCAGCATCGACCTCTCTTTCCAAGCTTTCATACCAGTCACTTCCAGAATTTAAAGTGTGTTGTGAATCTTTCAGAAGCGTCTATTTCAGTCTTCACTTAATTGGGAAAATTCAAAAAGGTCGAAGATGGCCGCAGACGAAGTGAAGGAGGCTGAAACACTAACAAAAATTATTTAATGAGAACAAAGTGGAAAAGTGGATGTGAATATATTACTGTGAGGGACATAACTAGCATTGAGAGACTGATGCATTCCTAACGACAAAGACAACAGGTTAATCTAGAAAAAGCATAAGTGGCTAGTCTGACTGGGAGAGATTTTTTCAGACTTTGTCAGAAAGCTCAAAGATAAAAATGCAATGAAAATCTATACTCCGGACTCTGATTGGTCTCTCTGATCATTCGATGATCAGACTGAAATATGTCAAATAATTAAAGGCTTTTAATTTGCAATTAAGGCAAGTGTCTTATTTTCTTTTTCAACAAAGTCCCAGACAATATATAATATCATATAATAAATATCTAATATATTATAAATTAATATATATATAATATTATTAATTTATGTATGTATATACTCACTTTACCTTGGAAATATCTACACTCAAGTAGCAAGATATTTACGAGGTAAATCAAATTAGATACTATAGGATATTAGTAGCTTTTATTTGTGAATTTAAGAATTGTGTTTTACATATATATATATATAATATATATATATATATATATATATATATATATATATATATATATATATATATATATATGCATATGTGTGTTCGAGTTGCAATGCTTCTCCGTAAGGGTTGACGTTATGGAATCCCGGAACTCAAAAATAACAAACCACGATGTTTATTTCCCTTAAGGAAATTTTTCTCGAGGCAATTCATGATCAAACAACTTCAGATGTAGCTCAAAACCAATTATGAAAAACCATTTCAATGAGATTTCAATACGCACGTTATCATCAATAGCGGTGGTGTTACAAAAGTCTCGACAAAATATGAAGAAATTGAACTTTACAAGAATGTGTGTGTTGCAATACTTTGTTCAAATTTTCAATACATGAAAGGGAAATTTTACTTGAATGAACGCGTTTCGAGTTTGAATGCACTGGTCGTTACAGCAACAGCAATAATAAAGACGACGACAATAAAAGATATTGATATATATTGTAAATCACAATGTCGTCCTCTTATGTTGAGAGTTTACAACGGCACATCCATTCCACGAAACCCCCATGGTGATGTCATTGCAAACTTACGTAAGCTTTCACTTAACATCGCTGTAAATAAGCAGGGAAAAGCTCTCAGGGCAAAACGACAATTGCTCTCACCGGAGATGACGCAAATTAACTTTGTTAATATTGCACACGACAGGACTGAACGAGTCATCGCTCAACCTTCCACATTATAACTTTATTCTATTGCCTCTAACAATGTGCTCTTATGGGGATAAAGAAACTAATGCTTGCCTGTGACCACCGGTTTGAATGATACAATAATAATAATAACACTGCCCAAAGTATAAGAAAAGTCACCTAGTATAAATTTCTTTCAGTTGATAATGAAGAAATGGGCATATCTGAACTTTGATTTTATATGCTAAGTTTCCTTTTCAGCATGTTAACGACCTCAATACAGAAAATGAAAAAGAAAAGTCCGAGATAATTAGAGAGAAATACTACAGTTCTATTCTCTCTCTCTAGCAAATTTGATACGAAGCTCAAACCTCATTAACGGGATCCATGAAATTTAAATAAGAGTGATGGGCCCTACATTTGTTAAATACCCAGCAAAATTTAAGATCTGCAGGGCTACAACAGTATTAACAAGTCTTGCCCATGAAATGTGGATCCTACAGATTTTAACCTCCAATGTATTGTGACTGCCAAGTCAGCAGATTGCAGGAATGTACTGCATGTCCTATCTGGGACACAATATAAAGAATATTAAATCATTTCTTTGCACTAATTCTATAGGGTTTATTACCTCTTAGATAAAAGCATGTGACGCCGTTGTACTTCAAAAGTTCGGGCGTTGTATTCAAAATCAGTAAGCTTCGGGCCTCTTGAGCGAATCGTCCCCAAACAGCTACCATGTTTTTGTTCCCCAGTCATCAGGGTAAAAGTGGACTTGTCCTTTTTTTCTGTCATCTGCTTTGCAGTCTTAAATCTGATCTGTTTACTCGATTTTTACTTTCCAGTTATTTCTATAATGACCTAAATGCTGTGAACCAGACTCACGCTCAACATAAGGAACCTTGACATGTCTCCTAAAACGTCGGCGATTCTTTTCCAAGCAGCCTCTCTAACTCAAGGGGGAAAGTTAGCAAAGTCTATTTGGAAAGTTTGAAAACTGTTATGCTAGGAAGAACAGCATTAAAGTAATTCCTATTGGTAAACTTTAACACTGAAATTCTGGAAATAGTTAAGAAGAAGAGTGGAAGGAGAATATGAAAGTAGAAAAAGAATAAAGTAAATAAATCTGTACTTAGTTCAAAATCACTTTAAATAAAGATCTATATATTAAACGTAGTTATTCCGTGTTACCGATTTTATTTTGCGCGCCTCTCAAATACAGGAAACGACAATCTGAGAGACATTTTCAAGCGACAACGAAGCTCCAAAATCACTGATTAGCATACACGTTACAGTTACGTGTTTGCTTTGCAACTTTTTAATCAGAGCGTTCATTCAAGTAATCGTGAGGAGTCTTAGGGGAATGAAAGTTCAAAATAAACTTAATTTGGCAAAAATGATTGAATGAAACTGCCAGCTTTTCATTCCAAAACAAGCTACTTTTTTGTGAACATGTAAACCAGTAGGAATTTTTCACTTTTTCCTGAACTTGTCATCATTTACAAATTTCATATGGACTCGTTTACATCACACAGTGAGAGATTGCCGTGAAAACATCTGCTCAATTCTTTTCATACCACTGTTAGGCGTGAAAGAATTGAAAAACAAATCTATACTTTTTTAAAAGAATTCTGTAATCATAACGACATCACAGTAACTCTCGTACTGGCCTCTTGTGAATACTGACGTCAAAGTTCCCATTTTCTTTAACCCTTAATTCTGAAAATCATTCTAATGTCTAGTCAGTGGATTTTAGTCTCACTTTTACTTTAATGTATCCTATGAACGTTCAAAACGTCTGCATTTTCCTGATGAAAATAATAACGCAAAGGAATTCAACATCAGTTTAGTATCTGAAGTAATTTATAAACTTTTCAGACAACCGAGAAAATCTCTTTTTAAACTGCTCCCCTGATATATGATGCTCCATTTACGTACATATGGTTTTACCTATGAAAAACGAAGCACTTTGAGACCCCGCCCTATTATGACTCCACCCTTAGACCTCTAGGACCAGGGTTTGAACAGAAGTTATACATCCTACACTTCGTGAGGATGGTTGCATATTAACCTGAAAACTAATAGCCCTGTTGTTTTTCTGAAGATTTCTTTAAATAATTTGTCAACTCATTTTTATGTAAGATTTTTTACCTTTATTGAGACCCTATCCTAAGTATAGTGACACGTAGACTTTGTCTACTCTGGATCAATAAATCTATAAAAGATAACTTTCAAATGACCCCGCCCTATTTTCACACATCTCAATTATCTTCCATTTCGAGGGGCGTGTCCCCTTTTTAAAAAAGCATTAATTTAAACCTGAATCGCTTTTATCCAAGGATGCTTTCTGAAATATTTAGTTGAAATTTAACAAATGGTTCTTGAAAAATAAGTCGAATGAAAATGTTTCCCTTGACATCCATCCATACTCAGGACAAACTCTGATGATAAAAAAAAAAAAACTCAATTATGTTTTCAGCTTACGTGAGCTAGAAAAAAAATTGGCAGGATTTCTTCTTCTAAATAAAAATCCTTTCTTGCCGTGTTGATAACCATTCACACTTAAAAATTACATATTAACGAATTTTTTCTCAATAATGATCGTTTCATAAAAACTCGTTTAATTAAAACTCGTTTCTATCAGAACTTATGCAACGATCAGGCCATTGCATGGGCAGCCAGTTTAAAATAAAAATACCTAAAATAGAAGGAAACTGCGGTTCTATTTTGGGAATTTTCATTTGCACTTCAGTTTTTCATCTGGAATGTAGTTATAGCCCACAAAATTACAGTTTAAGTCACTAAAGACAGGTTAGTTTCGTCCCCCTACTCAGTTGCTCTCTTCCAGTAACAACTCGGCATATGTCAACGTTCAATTGGCGTTCAGCATTCAATGGACGTTCAGCGTTCAGTTGCCGTTTATAAATAGCAAGGTATACCAGTTGCTCAAGTTTAGCTTCCCTTGGTGATTGGGTGCACTTATTTTCACTTAAAATAAAGCAAATCTTCTGATGCCTTTTGCTTCATTTAAAGGTTGATGGATACACGAATCACTGCACAGTGGTGGAGTTTTGCGGAGTATTGTAATCACTGCTCCCTAATAATTTTCCAGATTTCGCAGCTAACGAGAATTATAGTGAAAAGAGCTACTACGTTTCTCTTATTTAGTTGGCGCAATGAACCAATCTTTAAATATATTCATTTGTTAATCTTTTTTAAAACCATGCTAACCAGACCCTTGTTCTCCTTAATCTCATAAACAGATTGACAATTTTCGTTTATATTTATTCAAAAAAGTCCCACCACTAACTATGAATGTTTCATTGACCGTAACAGCTTTACTCAGTTCAGAGAAAGGAGTTTGGTTAAAATCTATAACTGAAAACATATTAACATTTCTATGTAATGACAGAATGAAAAACAGTGCCACTGTGCACCCTAGAACCGAAGGAAAAAGGGGATAAAAAGAAGAGCACAGCCCTAAAGGAAGCAATGACCTCCATCTCTTGAAAGACAATGAATATAGGAAATGAGGAAAAACTTGAGCGTGAAAAGAATTCCAAGATTGGGTGATGAGGGAAGGAAAATAATACTGGCTTATAGGATGCTATATTTACCAGAAAAGAGAGGAAATCTCTCCTTATTTCAAACGAGCAGTAGTACAGATGGTAAAAGAAATATACCGATGGTAAAGAAATGAAACCGTACTGCAGTATAGAGAAAATGATCTAGACGAAGCCAAAGAGACTTTAAAAGATGCATTAGCTTATATGCTTCTGAAAAGAAACAATTACAGCCTATTATAACGGCGTTACATGTAAAAGAAGACATGCAAATAAAAGAAAATAGAATAATTAGACGAGTCAACCACATAACCTCGCCAAGACAAGTTTGAAGTATATTGAACACCCAAAATAAAATGGAAGAGAGATACTGAATTCCCATTTCTTTCAAAAGAAAAGAAGTAATAGAAAGAGAGTAGACGGAGAAATATCTTGAAACAGTCCATTAAGACTTAACCCAATTAAATTAAAGAATCACAATTCAGATATATTATCAAGACTTAAGAGATGATAGAGGAACAATGAAATTCAAACCTGCATCACAGAGAACTTGACTGGTGTAACAGGCTTAATCTTAATCTTTTTGGAGCACGAGACAAGCTCAGGCTCTATTTCTTGAAACAAATGGAAAACTTTCATCTTTGAAGTAATTTTCGATCAATTCTAACTGATTCTGAACGTGTATGAATAGAATGATATAGAGAGACAAGAAATTAATATTCTTGTTACGTCCACTGCATAACTGAGAAGGAACCGTGGTCAGACTTCAGCTAAGGTTTAAGAAAAGGAGAGACATGCTTCAATAACTAAAATTATGATCTCACCTCCATAAGACGTGGTGAGCATCTCTCAAAGGAAACTGTGATGATGAAATTATCTGGGGAAAGTTAAGAAGTAATGTTAAAAGTCACAAGAATGAAAGAGATACAAATCAGAGAGGAAAAAGTTTTGTACTTGTAGTCACCAGAACTGGGGGTGGAAAAGAACCCAAAAATGCCAGAGGTACAGCCATAATGGAAGGGATTGTATACTTGAAAACGAATAATTTTTTTCAATTAAACTAATAACCGAAGAGAAGGCCTTGTTTTTTCCAACTCCAGGTTGAAAAGAATGTCGTACTGAACAAATCCAAGTGACCTCAACTGAGCCCTTTCATATGGAGAACCTCAGCATATGCCTGAGAAAATAAGAAGTTATTTATAAATCTTGTAAATGACAGCAAAACATAGAATATAATAAAAGTTGGTTAAAGAACTGACAACCAGATAGTATCGTAAAGTGTGAACCAAGATAAACACGATGGTAATTACACTAAGAATACTTTCACCTCAAAATCATTTTGGTTATGATGCTGCTTTTCAGTCAGGTCGCTCTTTTCGGCTAACATTCCCTATACCATGACAAAGGATCATTGTATATTCTATTAAGATTTAAATAATTGTAACCAGGAAGCCATTGCAGATCGGGGTTACTTTCCTGCCACAAAGCCAAGGTATGACCTGTTAATTACAAACATGACAAGACTTAAGGGTTGTTGCTTTCTAGAGTAACTGTAAGTGGACCTCAATTAAAAAACGATGCAAGCCAAGCGTATTATCTATGCTCAGGAATACGGTTCTAATCCACGTTTGTTTATGACTAATATTTATTCCTGATCATCATAGCGCGGATCAGTGAGTATGAGACAGACTGGAAATTAGAAAGACCAGCGAGCAGACTGAAGAAAAAGGTGATTGCTATACAAACCTCCAATTCTTTAGCACTTAGCAACCTATATATTTACCATGGTCCACAACCCCCGCATTTCAATATATGACACAGACAAGAATTTCTTTCTATTTTAGTTCTCTGTACAAGAAAACTATTGAGGTGCCTTTTTGTCTGTCCGTCCGTACTTATTCTCTCCGCCCTCAGATCTTAAAAACTACTGAGACTACAGGGCTGCTAGGTTGATCATCCACCCTCCAATCATCAAACATACCAAATTGCAGCCCGCTAGCCTCAGTAGTTTTTTTTTTTATTTTCTTAAGGTTAAAGTGCCACGATCGTGCGTCTGGCACCGCCATAGATGCCACAACACTGTCCACCACCGGGCCGTGGCTGAGTGTTTCATACAGCTTCACACGCTTTACAGAAAACTCTATTGCACCACAGAACTCTGCGCTTTTTTTACTTTTTTTCTCGCGTCTTCGACCATATGCATTGACACTTGCTTTGGGTCGTTAGACACCCTTTGGAATGCATGAGCTTGTAGGACTCAAAGTCATCACAAATTTAGCCTTAAAAGTAGTAATTCACTCTACACCTCGTTTCAGAATTTCTGCATATTCTCTGCACCTACACAACCTCTGGGAGGAGAAACCACTAATATTAGCTGTTTACACTCATGGCCCAGTTCCTCGTTGGATGAGTGGTTTTCGTACTCGGTTACCAGTCCGGTGGTCCGAAGTTCCATTCTCGGCTCGGCCAACGCGGAGTCAGAGGAGTTTATTTCTGGTGATAGAAATTAATTTCTCAGTATAATGTGGTTCGGATCCCACAATAAGCTGTAGGTCCCGTTGCTTAGGTGGCCAATTGGTTCTAGCCACGCAAAAATATCTAATCCTTCGGGCCAGCCCTTGGAGAGCTGTTAATCAGCTCAGTGGTCTGGTAAAACTAAGATATACTAAACATTCATGGTCCGGACAAAATGCCTGATAAACAGTCAGACAGACATACATATAATATGACCCCAATATAACGATCCCCATCCCCATAAAAAATAAATAGTATGAGAAATTAAATAAAACACAATACTTTAGGTAGCCAGTCTATTCATAGTAAACAGCAACGTTTTTCCTGATGTAAGTTTTCTCAGTCACAATACATAGCCCGAGAACTATTCTTATATGGAGATTAGAACTACCGTTTGCCTATAAATCTGCATATTTTCCGTCCAACTAGTCAAATTAGGAATAAAAACTGTACGTGAAAAGACCCACTAGGTAAAAAGACAGATTCAAAATCTTAATAATATATTTCATAACATTATACGCAGAGATCCCATTCGCAATTAGGACGATGAAACGACCAAATAACGAATTACATCATTTTATGTATTCACATACGCTGTGAAACAATTAATATGCTTTTATATAAAACTCTACTGAGAGCGAGTCAATCTTTTATACATCTCAAATAAGAAATACACCTCGGATGAACTAAAAAAAAAAAAACACGCAGCAGTTTAGTTCTTACATTTTGTGTGTGTGTTTTTTTTTATCCCTTTGAAAAAGTCCTTTAATTCCATCAAGAGGATGCGCATTTCCCATGGTTGCACACATTTTCGTCCCACATTAACATTTCAAAGACAAGCAGTTTAAAAATACTCTCTAATATTCGCCAGAACACGCGCACGAAAAAAGCCGCGAGCCAAACTTTCTTGGGGAGGAAACGAAAATGATTTCCACCATAGTGCTATAAACTTTATAAAAGTCACCGCGACGAGGGACCCTTTTTGCCGGAGAGGATACTCGGGGAGATACTAAAACTAACCATCACAATTCTTTGTCATGAGAGGGCCATTTTTAAAGTCCAAATGGTAAAATATATCGCAAAATCCGCCCCATGAAGTGTGCCTGGCTTTTTCTCTCGGGTCTACTAGAGCTAACTTTTACATGCCAGGGATTGGTGAATTGTGTCTTGGTGGGCGTAATAAAGTTCCCGCACGATAACACTCGCCTCGCGCGCTGCAGCAGGAACCAGGTTGCTGTTGATTACTGCAATTGCTGCAACCGACGGAAAAATCGTGCTGCTTCTTGAAACGAGCAAAGGACGGATTGATGGTTCAATGTTCAACCCATCGATGATCATTAAGCATCGAAGGATTGAACTCGAGTGGAAAACATGAAAAGTATAGCAATAAAGCTCCTTTTCATAACAGGACTGACGATAACTGTAATGTGTGAACTATCTATCTAAATATCTTATACTATCTATCTACGCTCATCACAAAATAACCAAAAGAACATCTTAATCAAATATGGATGTTGCGAGATTTGTAAAACCAACGTCAGAATCCTTCATTATTTGCAATAAAGTAAGAAGAGTTGGAGCCTTCGGCAGACAAGTTTTAAATCTAAAAAAAAAAAATCATTTTAAATCCAAAGGCCAAAATGACTATTGGCAACAACTGATGATGCTTTCGGCGTAATCGACTAATATAGCATACCGTTACCGAAATTACTGCCTGTCTCTGCAAATGAATGACTTTTTTTCTTTAATTTCAGTATGTGGAGAAAGATTCGTTAATAGATAAGATATTGATTAGACCAAATTTATGCTTGCCGATGGAATTTAGCTTTTCATATAAAACATTGTACTATCTTTTCAAATGCTCATTATACAGAATTATAAATAAAATCCGCCGATTGAATCAGCTTGAGTTTCAATACCATAGGGTAAAATACTGTTTAATTTCAAACCCTTCCTTTAAAGTAAATATTTTGACTGAACAGAGATCGAGTAACACTGTGATCTTGTCACAAACACATTGTAACAGTGCCCTCTAGCTTTTAGATTTAAGTGATTCTTTACAAATCCACATCAACTTGACTCATTCTTTTAGGAAGCCTTGATAGTTATGTCATCGATATATAAGAAAAGAACTTTCCCGATCGTGCTTATGTATATTTATCACCAACCATATTTATGCTGGGCATATTAATAATGTTGAAGTCCAAAGGAGCTCTTCAATTTTTAATTTTTTTCCCTAATGTGATATTATATCTTAAATTGTACTTTTGTTTCAGGATTCTTATATACTGTGCGAAGACGGGATCATTTTTAAGGCTGATACAGATCTAATATAGAACAGAATTTAGGTCAGAGACCAGGCGCTGGAACCCTTGAGGTCATTCAGCGATCAAAAAGGAATTTATCGTTAAAAGGTTTGAAAGGTGTAACAGGATGAAAACCTCAAAGCAGTTGCACTTTCAATCATTTTTTAGGAGAGGGTAGAAAATAAGATTGAAGAAAGAGTACAGACGGAGGTACAGTAAAATGAATGAAAGGGGTTGCAGCTAGGGGCCGAAGGGAACCCGGGAAAAATACCTTAAGTAATGCCTACAGTGTACAGCATGAGGTGCACTGACGGCACTATCCCTGTATTGGGGAATGATTAATGTGACTCTCATGTATTTAATAAGGTTAAATAATCCTTTTTTAACAGTAGACTACAGCTCTTCTGGATGATGGAAATATGACTATCTGAAGCATATGATTTATAATTATATAAACCGATAAACAATTAGTATTTCCTTCCACTTCGTCATTAGACATGTATTTTCTCGATGTGATTATGTCTTGCGTAGAAGTGGATTTTTATGTAAACTTTTATGCATTAACTACTAATTATATTCTTAAGGGTCCCAATTATAGCAAATTATGAGTTGCTGCCATAATGGAGATTTCATTTTAGACTGAATTTTATGTATTGTTCTCTCCTATATAATAATAATAAGTACATAATAATTAAATAATTAATAATAATATAATAATAATAATAATAATATAATAATAATAATAATAATAATCATAATAATAAAATAATAATAATAATAATAATAATAATAATAATAAATAATAATGACAAAAGTACTACAGAAGATGGATGCCGGGTACCAACTCAAGAAAAGAGGCAACAGAATCAACCATCTGATGTTCATGGACGACATCAAGCTGTATGGTAAGAGCATCAAGGAAATAGATACCCTAATCCAGACTGTAAGGATTGTATCTGGGGACATCAGGATGGAGTTTGGAATAGAAAAATGCGCCTTAGTCAACATACAAAAAGGCAAGTAACGAGAAACTGAAGGGATAAAGCTACCAGAGGGAGGAAACATCAAACACATAGATGAGACAGGATACAAATATCTGGGAATAATGGAAGGAGGGGATATAAAACACCAAGAGATGAAGGACACGATCAGGAAAGAATATATGCAGAGACTCAAGGCGATATATACTCAAGTCAAAACTCAACGCCGGAAATATGATAAAAGCCATAAACACATGGGCAGTGCCAGTAATCAGATACAGCGCAGGAATAGTGGAATGGACGAAGGCAGAACTCCGCAGCATAGATCAGAAAAACAGGAAAAAAATATGACAATACACAAAGCACTACACCCAAGAGCAAATACGGACAGACTATACATAACACGAAAGGAAGGAGGGAGAGGACTACTTAGTATAGAGGACTGCGTCAACATCGAGAACAGAGCACTGGGGCAATATCTGAAACCAGTGAAGACGAGTGGCTAAAGAGTGCATGGGAAGAAGGACTAATAAAAGTAGACGAAGACCCAGAAAGATACAGACACAGGAGAAAGACAGACAGAACAGAGGACTGGCACAACAAACCAATGCACGGACAATACATGAGACAGACTAAAGAATTAGCCAGTGATGACAATTGGCAATGGCTACAGAGGGGAGAGCTAAAGAAGGAAACTGAAGGAATGATAACAGCGGCACAAGATCAGGCCCTAAGAACCAGATATGTTCAAAGAACGATAGACGGAAATAACATCTCTCCCATATGTAGGAAGTCCTTTACGAAAAATGAAACCATAAACCACATAGCAAGTGAATGCCCGGCACTTGCACAGAACCAGTACAAAAAGAGGCATGATTCAGTGGCAAAAGCCCTCTACTGGAGCCTGTGCAAGAAACATCAGCTACCTTGCAGTAATAAGTGGTACGAGCACCAACCTGAAGGAGTGATAGAAAACGATCAGGCAAAGATCCTCTGGGACTATGGTATCAGAACGGATAGGGTGATACGTGCAAACAGACCAGACGTGACGTTGATTGACAAAGTCAAGAAGAAAGTATCACTCATTGATGTCGCAATACCATGGGACACCAGAGTTGAAGAGAAAGAGAGGGAAAAATGGATAAGTATCAAGATCTGAAAATAGAAATAAGAAGGATATGGGATATGCCAGTGGAAATCGTACCCATAATCATAGGAGCACTAGGCACGATCCCAAGATCCCAGAAGAGTGTGATCCTAGAAACGGCACACATAGTAAGAAAAGTGATGGACTCCTAAGGAGGCAGGATGCAACCCGGAACCCCACACTATAAATACCACCCAGTCGAATTGGAGGACTGTGATAGAGCAAAAAAATAAAAAATAAAAAAAATAATAAATAATAAATAATAAATAATAAATAATAAATAATAATAAATAATAAATAATAAATAATATAATATAATAATAATAATAATAATGGTTGTTTTCATTCCATTCTCATATTTAAGCATTTTCCTACACGCACGCCTTTGCCTTTGTTGCCAGAGCACATTTGCATAATCAAGGGATATTACTAGATTTAGAGTTATTTTATTCGTATAGAGGACGTTTCCTCTTTCCGTGTGTCCTTTTCATTATACTAGAACCTGCCCTTGTAGTCAAAACATTCCCTATATAGCAGAATTTCTTTTTTTTTAATTCTTATTTAAGTCTCTAGAAACGCCGCTGGAGGTGCCCACCTTCCTAAAAGCCGGTTATTTTTATCGACAAAATTTATTTTATTTTCAACTACTTTTCGTATCCAAAGTTATTAAGTCAAACCAAAATGTCGTGGCGGGTGACAGGAGGTTTTTCTCGGACTATATCGTTCGCAGTTAAGAACATTTTGGTCATTTTACCCATAAGGAAACCGACCCACTTAAACCTTAAAACCTCAGCGGTAAACGCCGATTAATAAGCACAGATGGAGTGTTCGCTCCGTATTTATCCCGGATTTTGTTTTCGTTCCTTCTAAACGCAACCTCGAGTAACCTTTGCGCGTGTACTAAAATGGAATATGGACAATAATCAGATGGCTTGAAATTATGGCATTATTACAAGATCTGTGATTATTATTTCCAAAAAACACACAAAGAAAGGGAAATCATTAAGAACAATCGAAATTTACTCTTTCTTTAGAAAACGAAGGAGAGTAAAAGACCAATCTGAGTTAGAATCATTAACAATCATAACCTCGAAGCTGAGATTTAAAAGGATAAATAGATCTGGTAGAGCTGTATTCTTTTCCTGGCCCCACCCTAGCGATCTTAGAATCTTGAAAAGACTTTTTCTATACTTTAACATCTAAAACGATAGTCTATCAAAGGCAAGGTATGGTTGACCCTTTGCAGCATACAGATGTAAAGATTTGAAAAGAGATAACCTTTTATAATCTTTTAATTGCACTACCTATCCCAGAATAAGACTGCCTCCAAACTCCCTACAAGCCAAGTTAATCTTACTGATTTTATCGGGTACTGGGGTCACGTCTTTAAAAGATTGAAATTCGAGCTTGCATGATTAGGATTTATACAGCCATAAAATTCGTTTGGTCAATCAGCTTCGTCTATATATAACAGCGTTTTGCATATGTACATTGTCATTCACTCGGCTCACCCTGTCAAGAAAGTACTTGCAGACGTGTTCCTCCTGCTTCAGAATGAAAAGAGCGGAAGAAACTGGGATGAACCATTGACCGATGTGACGAGAGTTTACGATTGGGCACGTGAAGCTACCAGTATTCCAGATGTAAGTAAACTGTTTATGATAATTTATAATAAATTAAGAAGAACAAAAGAAAAAAAAGTAAGAAACGAAAGTATGGGTGGAGGGACTGGTCTCGCACCATCCAGTACACAACTTAATCCGGCTTTACTTATAAACCGATGGGATTTTCCCTTTGTCTCCAAGGGAAAAAGACCTAAACTTTTAGATTCAAATACGAAGCATTCTGATGACACCTCTCGTCATCCGCCACGACATTTTGGTTCGACCAGCATTTCACGTTCAGGACTTCTTGTTTCAAAATCGTTTTCATCAATACTTAGCAATGATAAAAAAAAATCTGTTTACATGACCTTCCTCTCTTCATGATTGTAACTAGGACCTTTCCTAGTATGGAATTTCAATCCATCTGAGGTTTTATTCAGATTATAATTTTACCCCATTAAAATTCTTCTACACAACGCTTCTTTTTCTTTAACTCGGACGCTTGTTCTTATCCTTTGAAGCAATATATCCTATTTCATATATGCCTTTATTGATGGTTGTTCTTTTAAAAAAAATTTAAGAGACTTTTTCATCATAAAAATCGCTCATTAATTTCATCAGGTGATATGATACTTTAGACTTTTTGTGCATTCGGGATCTCTCTCTCTCTCTCTCTCTCTCTCTCTCTTTATAACATATTCCGAAATCTGACCTTGAGTGATTTGACAAGTTTCGAAGATGGAGGTTGGAAAGTATGAAGACACTTAAGACCACGATGAGGAAACTAAATTTCCTAAGTGGTGCACTTTCGCAGTGACTATTACCAAAAGAGAATAATGACGCATAAACAGAATAAAAACAAAAGACTAAAACTAAGTCGCATCCATCGGAAATCATTGAATTTAAAAATAAATCTGTCTGTACACCCCGAGGTGAGTTTATACGAAACGGGTCATGATATTCCGGTCTGGCATAACAGTTTAATTGTTGGTAATATATCAAAATGTATAAAAATTATTCCTGCCAAAATTTCTCATTTCTTCACAAATTCTTTTTTCTTGTTCCATCTAAGATGAAAATATATTTTCTCCATGATTCTGAAATGTTCCTTCAGGCTTATTTGAACTCAACATCTTTCCTTACAAGTGGATGTTTATTAAGAGCAGCTTTGGCCATTCGCCATCTCAAGTGCACTCTTATGTTTTTCACTTCGTAAATCCTATTTGACAATATCCAGGACTTTTTCTTGTTTCCTCCATCTCATTAACTCATTAACTTCATTAACTAATTTTCAGATAGGTTCCGTACCGCCAAGATACTTCTACTTCATTAAAAAATTATCCAACTGGTTCCGTACCTCTAAGATACTTTTACTTCATTAACTAATTTTCTAACAGGTTCCGTACCTCCAAGATACTTCCACTTAATTAAAAATTCTCCAACTGGTTCCGTACCTCCAAGATACTTCTATTAATTATCTGATTTTTTAACTGGTGCCGTACCTCCAAGATACCTCTACTTCATTAAATGATTTTTTAACTGGTGCCGTACCTCCAAGATACCTCTACTTCATTAACTGATTTTTTAACTGGTGCCGTACCTCCAAGATACTTCTACTTCATTAACTCATTTTCTAACACGTATGTTTTTCTTTTTACCTCACGGATCCAATGCCAAAGCATTAAGGTGGATTCTCCATGAATACTCCTCTTGTGATTAGCGGAACTTTGACCATACAAATCTAAATGGTATGCATAAAGTTTTTTTCTAAATTGAAAAATACTATTTGCATGACTCCAAACCATAAGTTTTTCTTCAAGTTATCTATATATGCTGCCATAATTTTTATAGCTCATGTTTACTACACTTATGAATTATTTCTACGCAACGAAAATTGTAAAAAAAAAAAAAAATCATTCGCTTAGATTTTATCAAAGATCTTTTTCTTACTTCATAAATTTGAGTGGATACTTGAATTTCAAAGGCAATTATTTTCCTAATAATTTAGTTTTTTTCACGAATCATACACTGAACGAACCAGACCTTTCATAGTACTTCAATCCTTTTGTCACTTATCTAGAATCATGACTTAATGTTGAGAACTATATATTTTTTTTATTTCATTAGTCGTTATATTAAGTGCCCTTGTAAATTTATTAACGCCCTAAATACTTTTTTTTTTCTTCAAGCATCCGACATTATTTTATTTCATCATGAAACCGGTAAAAATTGAGGTCATTTTTCTTATGGTTCATACTTTTAACACTTTGCTACGTTTACTTCACCTTTTCATAGCCTTTGTTATTTTGTTCCATGCTTTTCATGGTTTACACTTTTAAGGCTTTTGCTGTGTTTATTCCATGTTTTTCATGGCTCGTACTTTCAAGTTTTTTTTATTATTTTTTTTTATTTCACGTTTTTAAGCCATCGCCACGTTTATTGCACGTTCTTCATGGCTAGCGCTTGAAAGCTTGCTATATTTATTTCTTTGCTTGTATCTTTTGCTGTGTTTATTCCACGTTTTTCATGTCTCATACTTTTAAGCTTATGCTGTGTTTATTGCATGTTTTTCGAGGCTTTTTCTTTTAAACCTTTGCTATGTTTATTTCATATTTTAAATTGTTCGTACTTTTAAGCATTTACTACGTTTATTTCACGATTTTCATTTCTAGGTAACAGGTAGTTTTAAACATCATTAATCCAAACGTTAGGAAATTTTTCCATCAGTCCTCTTTCCAAATATTCAGGTTTTGTCATTTTACTCAGTAAATCGTCTTACCTTACTAAACATATATAATGCTACGCCAACCCCATTTGAACCGATTAACTCGTTCATTCATCCCTTTTACTAATTTTATACTCAGGACTTTTTTCTCTCTCTATTGAAGCTTATAACGTTACATTCATACTAATCTTTTCCTTTATCTAAAACATTTTGGTATATCCAAAGCGCTTACATTCAAGGCACTGAATTATCTCAAGGTTTACTTATATATTCCTTAAGCACTTTTATTTAAGCAGCATATAAGTAAGTCTCAAATGGCAGCTGGTGACTGTTTTTCCACGGAACGATCGACAGTTGAACGAACAACAATTTTTTCTAACTTCCGTTTTTTTATAATCTACTTCACAGGAGTAAACAAGCAAGCAACACGAATAATCTCCGTCAAAAACAAAGACATTTTTTTTCTTGTTTATGCATGAAGCAAACATTCATATTAGCAAAACAAATTAGAGATACCTGCAGAATAAACATGACACCGCTTTTGTCCATATTTTCGCAAGCATACATGTGCACATACGCATGACACAAATGAACTATGGTATTAAACTTAATCCTATTACATCCTTAACCTGCTCTCTCTCTCTCTCTCTCTCTCTCTCTCTCTCTCTCTCTCTCTCTCTCTCTCTCCGAACAAATGAATTTCATTCAGCTATGTTTATCATTTAAAAACGATGTAAATACAACTATTCCGTACTAGACATGGAAGATAATATAACGTGTCATAGAATTAATACGTGATACTGTTAACCAAGAAGAATGAAATGATGTTGTTTAGTTTAATATTGCTACAATAAAACAAAACGAGAAAAAACCCAGAGATATTATAACTATTACAACAAAGCTTTAATTTGTTTGCTTTGTCCGACTAGTTGTAGTATAACTTAATATAACATACCAGGGTTAACGTAAGCGTAATGATTTGGCCAATATAAAAACGAATCGAAAGGCTAAGCTCCACACATATATACATTAATATAAGAGAAAATATACAGCGAATATATTCTAGTATATGTACGTACAAGTGGAAATATCGGACCACTTCACATAATGATCTCTGAGCGTTTTTGGCATAAATGTATTTTTAAATAAAGGAAAAATGGAGTACTTTTTCATTCATTTTAACAAACGATATGTCGAGCAATTTCCATGAGTACTTGAATAACAAGCAAAAAAATCGCCAAATACTTCCATTCCACAGCTTGCCAAGAATGATTCACCGAAGGGGAACATTTTCTATTAATCTAATAGAGCGTGTTTACACATATACATATACATATAAATATAAATAAAGGCAAAAGCCACGAAGAAAAGTGAAACGAAGGCGTACTGCAAGGCCTTTCGCCTTAATGTCCTTTGTTTAGTCTGCTAAGTAAAGGACATAGAGTCGAAAGGCCTAGCAGTACTCCTTTGTTTCACTTAACTTCACGGCTTTTGCCTTTATTTATATATTCACCATGTTCCAAATTTTCGTTATATATATATATATATAGATATATATATATATTATATATATATATATATATCTATATATATATATATAGATATATATATATATATATATATAATATATAGGTATATCATATATATATATATATATTATATATAGATATATATAGATATATATATATATATATTATATTATATATATATATATATCTATATATCTATATAGTATATATATATATATATATATATATATATAGATATATAGATATATATATATATATATATATATATATATATATATATATATATATATATATATATATATATATCCCTATATAAATATATATATATATATATATATATTTTTATATATATATATATATATAATATATATATCAAGTATAAAAGGCCCATTAATACACTGCTTTAAAGCTAAGGACTATGTTTTGATGGACTGACTCCCACCCTTATCAATTAGTGAATGACAAAAGAAGATACATTTGCAAAATATATAGTGGGAGATAAGCCCTTAGGCAATGCCTGGGGTCACCGCTAAGCTGACGTTGGTTCTGTCAATTGTCTAAATCTGCTTCATCACTACAGTAAGGAAGATGGTATCTACATGGTCAGAGTCCCAGGCTCCATTGGAAAGGTTGATCCTATTGTCTTGCTGTTTAATCAGTGAAGATTCTACCAACTAAACTTTTGTATCTACAGTTACTTTTGTATAAAATTCTGGATGAGTTCCAATCCATGGCATGGTTCGTGTTATATATATGATGGAAAATTGCCGAACAATATTTTCCATATGTGAGCGCTCATGTTAAGAGTTAAATCTTTTTGAAAGAGATTTTCCTGTGAATCCATACTATGACTTATCACAATTCATATAGGGATTTCATACACTCCTATGTATTTAGAGAAATGGTTAGGGCGGCCTATAATTTGTGTGATATCTTGTAAATTATTCATGTGAGGGATTATGATTTTGTTTGTGAATTTTTCCTTTTCTATGTTGTCTGTGGGTTTGTAAAAATGCTCTTTGCTTTATGTATGGGTTTTCTATTATGTGCTTGGGTATTTTAAGAAGATAAGTTGATTTGATTGTTTCAAGTTCTTTGTTAAGAAAATCTTGGGAGCAAATTCTCAGGGCTCTGAGAAATATGTTACTTGCTATGCCGAATTTGACTGAAATGTCATGATAGCTGTAAAAATGTATGTATGAAAGTAAGATCGATTTCCTGAAGACAGTAAATTTGTAGTTGGTATTAATTCTGATGATTAAGACATCTAAAAAGAGGATTTGGTTATTGTTTTCCCATTCTACTTTAAATTTTTTGCTTGGGATCAAAGATCTTAATTTTTGTAGAAAGACATCAAAATTGCCCCACTCATATTTCCAGTATGTTAAGATGTCGTCTACATAACGAAGCCAAATCATATCTGCAGGTTTGATTGGGGTTTATAATTACTGTTCTGAAATGCTCCATATATAAGTTTGCTAACACCGGACTAAGCAGACTCATCCATACTGCAACCGAATTTTTTACAGTAAAGTTATCACCAAAGGGAAAGACAATTAGTGAAGCAGAGCTCTACAAGTTGCATTATTTTATTAAATTCTACAGGGAAGTGGTCAGGAAATGGTTCAAGTTTATTTTTGAGGCATGTTAATACATCTTTTATGGGTATTTTCTTGAAAAAGGAGTGTACGTCTAGGCTGAGAAGTTTTAAGTTATGTACGTGGGTATTTGCCGACGTAAATTTGTTGCAAAAGTCTTCTGTATGTTTTATATGACTAGGGGAAAAAGTTCTTTGAAAGGGGGATAGTAACTCAGATAACCATTTTGAAATTCTGCAGTTAAAAGCTCCAGCACACGAAATTATGGGACAGAAGGGGATGTTATCTTTGTAAGTTTTGGGGAGGCCATAGAAATAAGGTAATTTGGGATCAATTGCTTTAAATTTTTCCAAAATTTCTATATTTTTTTTTTACTTTTACCGATGTTCCTTATTTTTCTGAAGAAATCTATTGAGACACTATGGCCCGGGTGTTTTGTTAATTTCTCATTGGTAGTTGTATCATTTAAAAGTTCACTGATCTTTTCTTGGTAGAAACTCTTGTCCATTAACACAATTTTACCATCTTCATCTGATCTAGTGATTGTAACGTCTAGTTTGCGGAGTGAGTTTATAGCTATCATAAATCTTTTAGCCATACCGATTTTGTCACTTTAACTTGTTATTTGTACTGTAACTTGTTCAAGCCATGTGCTCGTCTCATTCGTGAGGGTACTTCTGAGGACTTGCTGGGTAACTGGCACGAGGAGGTTGCTTGACTCGTTTAAGGTAGCCAAATGCCTCGTCATCTAATTAGTGATGCGCATGAATGGATTAACGAGATTCCCACTGTCCCTAGCTACTATCTAGCGAACCCACAGGTAGGGGAACGGGCCTGCACACAACAGCGGGGAAAGAAGACCCTGTTGAGCTTGACT
Source organism: Macrobrachium nipponense (assembly GCF_015104395.2). NCBI lineage: Eukaryota > Metazoa > Arthropoda > Malacostraca > Decapoda > Palaemonidae > Macrobrachium > Macrobrachium nipponense. The sequence continues at coordinate 43,895,922 of NC_087204.1, forward strand.
ATAGTCTGATATTGTAGAGACATGAGAGGTGTAGCATAGGTGGGAGGTTGGTTCTTTTGGGATCAACCAACAGTGAAATACCACTACTCTGATCGTTTCTCTACTTAATCGGTGAAGTGGAACCAGAACCTGGCTCCCACGGTGGGCAAGTGTTTCTGAGATTCTAGCTCCAAGCTGTTTATTGTACGGGTTGCCTTTGGCCGAAAGGTCTTGGGTGGCCTGTGTGAGGGCGTTGTGAGCGCCCGACGGTGATCCTGGCCGAGGACAGTATCAGGTGGGGAGTTTGAGTGGGGTGGTACATCTGTCAAATGGTAACGCAGGTGTCCCAAGGTTAGCTCAGCGAGGACAGAAACCTAGCGTAGAGTAAAAGAGCAAAAGCTAGCCTGATCTTGATTTTCAGTATGAATACGGGCTGCAAAAGCACGGTCTATCGATCCTTTTGACCTTTTAAGAGTTTTAAGCAAGAGGTGTCAGAAAAGTTACCACAGGGATAACTGGCTTGTGGCGGCCAAGCGTTCATAGCGACGTCGCTTGTTGATCCTTCGATGTCAGCTTTTCCTATGATTGTGAAGCAGAAATTACAAAGCGTTGGATTGTTCACCCGTTAATAGGGAACGTGAGCTGGGTTTAGACCGTCGCAAGACAGGTTAGTTTTACCCTACTGTTCTTGCATGCGTCGTTGCAATAGCAGTCTTGTTCAGTACGAGAGGAACCCCAAGACCGGGCCGCTGGTGTCGCTCCTGGAGGAGACGCCAAGGGAGCGGGGCTATGCCCGCCGGATTTACGTCTGAACGCCTCTAAGACGGAATCCGGGCTTAAGTTAGCAAAGATAGGATTTTTAGTGCGGAGCGCTGGGAACTGGCCGAAAGACAGGGACCCAGCCGTCTTAATCACTACCAGGTCGGGTGGTGGCTGGATTCACTTTCTTTTGTGAGTGAGTCCTTAGGAGAGTGCCCATGGAAAGAGAGGAATTTATTCGGTAGGTTGTCGCGCCAGACCCGGTGGCAAGTACGACGACTACGACCCTCCCATTCTCTCTAATACACACATGTAAAACTAGATTATTGGGTGATGCTATGCAGGTATATAAGTATTAAGGAAAGATCTGAAAAGATCTAAGGAAAGATCAGAAAAAAATGAACTGATAACTAACTGGCTTAATTGTGCATGAGTGACTCTTTACGAGTTGCAGATGTTAGAGCAGCTAGGGTGTGTGTTGTTGTGTCTGGTTAGGATGTTTAGAAGAATTCCCTTGAGACATATTTCGTCTTTCTTGCCATTGTTGTTGGCAATGAATTTATAAATTGCTATTAGGAAGTCGAGTTTATGTATTTTCCCTTAAACCTGAACTATATTCAATAAGTAAACTGGGTGTGGGAAACATAATGAGATCATTTTCAAGAAGATTCTCTGTTTAGTACTCAAGATATGGCGTCACGATATTTTCAGGAAAGGTCCCGGTACTTGGTTACAGTTGGAGAATATGCGGACGGGAGAGATAGGAGAAACAAAAGGATTATCTGACAATCGAAAATTCCCAGTATTCCAGGGTTTATTGGCTACGTGCTCTTGCATAATAATTCCCGTGATATTAATAGACAAGAGTGCAAACTGTAGCCTCTCCAAGCTGTGGGATAAGAGGAAGAGACTGATTGAGCGTATGCGTTATATCATATGAGATAAACAAAATGCACAGCTTTTCCAATATTATTTTCTCACATTTACACCGGACAGTGTTTATTCCAAGTTTCTCTTGCCTGTACCGAGACTACATGGTAAATGACTATTACAAATCTAAACGGAACGCACACTTGATGTCTTCAGTTTGTGGAAAATTACGAAACTTACATGACGTTTTACAGACGTAGTCAGGAAAGACAGCGATAACCAATAGAAAGATCTGTTACTCAATGAAATTAGAAGGGAGAAATGGAAATGGCCTCATGAATGAGACTGAAACATATCATTTGACGGTATTTCACAAATCCTAAAATGACTGAACGTACGAATGATCCAATGTCTGTTCATTAACTTTGAATAGTAAGTATCATTTCCTACAGATACAAATAGAAATGAACATGAAGAGCCTAGTGGGACCACGTAAATTACCAAAAATAACGAAAGGGAAAGCGCATGAATAAACATTCTCATTACAATGGGAATTTTCAGAAATAAAAAAAAAAAAACACACACATTCAACGGATTAGAAACAAAGCTAATGCAACGTAAACCCTGACAGCAAAGAAAAAAAAAAAAAAAAAAGGATGCTGGCTTGTTTTTAAAGGAAAGGTATCGGAGGGCGAACAACTCGATAATGAAAAACAATTTCACGCAAGACCTCAGCCCTTTGAAATGCAGCAGTATGGTCTATCAGATTCAATTGCAGACGGGATGACTTTAAGCTGCTCGCCAATTCGAGTTACTACCGATATGGCGAGGAGGACGTCGCTCGCTACGAGATGACCTCCGCATCAAAGGACAAACCGAGCGAGCGCTGCCCTTCATTACTTGTGCCATCGCTTGAAGTCGTTTTAAGAGGCCGCCGTTTATTCATCTAAGAACGGCCAATCAAAACTGTATGATAAAATACTATTATTAAACGAGCGCGCTCTCTTCGCAGTTAGGAAACTGATTAACTTAAAACTGCATATTAGCCTATCGCTCCAGACTTAACTCACCTTAAGGCGCCCCCATAGAGGGTGGTGTTGTCAATGTACTTACCTCACGCGGTGCACTGTAGGCATTACTAAAAAAAAGTTCTTTGCAACATCCCCTCGGCACTTAGCTGCAGCCCCTTTCATTCCCTTTTACTTTACCTCCTGTCATCATCCCTTTCTTCCATCTGACTTTCAATTCTCTCCTAACAATTGTTTCGGCATTGTTTTCAGCGCTGAGTGACCTCTTAGGTCCCAGGGCTTGGCCTTTGGCCAAAATTTCGTATTCTAATTTTAATTCCGGTTCCTTAGGCCACCGCGTTTTTCGGTGCCTGGCTTTACCTAACCCATCTTGGGAACCGTGACCCTACTCTGAGGTTCGCCTCCAGGAGACATCCCCCCCACCGCCCCCACCCCCAACTCCCGCCCCCTACCTCCACTATTAATGATCCATGAACCTTGAAATGGCCGTTGGGCTGTCGTCAAGTATTACCGAATCATCAAAGAATGAACCTGACGATGCATTTTCTCGCAAGCCGACAAATTATTCAATAAGGTCTAAAGTCGTCAAGACTGATACGTTATGACAGTTTGTATACCACCTTCGCAGAGTGTTATTTCATTAGAAAAAAAAAAAACAATCATAGCAACACAAAGAAAGCAGTATTTTATGGTAAAGAAAACGGAGATGCAAAATCTAGCCCAATTATGCAAAACTAAAAAGAGCTGTGTCAACAGGTCTAAACTGAACGAGCTGACAAGTTATCCTTTGGAACAGAGGTTCTCAACAGGGGGTATGCATACCCCTTGAGGGTATGAGAACCACATGCTGTGGGTATGGGACCTGATCTCCGGATATTTGTATATATTTGATTTTAATGTGTCAATGTATACGTGGGTACGTTTTGTAAATAAATAGCTATATAAAACTATGGATGCTTCTGATTTTTTTGTAAGTTCTATTCCTAGCTATTCATACCTAAAGTATGTATTCAACTAAGTATGGTAAGTTACATTGTCAACAAATGGGACTTAAGTGGACTTAAGCAAAGGGGGTGTGGAATCATATTGGGCAATTCATTGAGGGTCTGGAGTCATCAAAAGGTTGAAAATAGAAATAGTACGAATTCTGAAGACTAAACCTGGTCCTTCAGAACTCTATATCAATTTTTGGAATGCAGAGGTAATGCCACAATACAAAAAATCATTTTTAAACCCCCACATTGTCTCAAAGGCACTATGAATGATTGAAGGAATGAGAACAATTCCAACGCACAAAACTTAACCAACTCCTCCACCTGAGAAACTAGTATTACTCCGTAAGGGAGTTCTTTCTGGGCTCCGCGTGCATCCCTTTGCAGACCTCTCATGGATCTTGTGGCGCAAGTCATGAACTCCAGCGGCACAGTGAAGGTCACTGCCGGATCGATTTTTCGCAGAAGTCATTTCTTTAATGAGGGAAACTTGTTTTAACCCTGAAGGGCTTCGTTTAGCTCAAGGCAGAATCCTTTACCTTTCAATCCATAATAAGCTTAAAATGAACTCAATATGCATGAATTGGAACACGCGCCCATTAATACCCATCTATAAATACATCACACAATGCATACGCGGATCAATGAGAGAGAGAGAGAGAGAGAGAGAGAGAGAGAGACTCTCCAAACCAGCACGGTTACTTAGGTCCATGAATTTACGAATTTACATAGGTTAATACTGAAACGATGCCGAAGGTTTCTGCAACAAGATAGCGCGAGTAACCAGGATGAAAATCCATTTTTGCCCGAAGAGAAAAAGGCGGGAGGCAAAAGCTCAACAATAAATGAAAAATACCAAATGCTGAGCGAAGAGAGAAAAAAGAAATAATGAAGACTTTAACGTTATTTCCCACCATTTATTATTATAAAAGCCGAATTGAAAATAAAGAAGTTGAGGAAATAAGCGGCAACGAAAAAAGGAGCAAAAAGTACGATACAAAACGAGAACGAACTTAAGATGTATAATTTATGAGGATAACTTGATCTAGGAAGATACCCCTCAGCCTTAACGCAAAAATACGCCACGGCGATGCTTAAAAAAAGAAAGCCAAAAAGGGGGGAGAAGACCTACAAATAGTTTGAAGCCTTCACGCAATCTACCCCACAATAGCAATGGCAATGTTGCACACAAACGCTCCTCAGGAACAAACAGAGATAAAAGGAAAAAAAGAGAGGGGGGGGGGGGAGGGGGGGGGGGGGATTTCTAATAGATGTGAATGAGCGTAATTTTTTTTTTTCGGCTTGTGTGTGTGTGTTTGTGGACGTATAGCTGCATATGTGTGAGCAGCGTAGCAATTGATTAAGGTCCCATCAAAGGCAACGCGAAGGAGAGAGAGAGAGAGAGAGAGAGAGAGAGAGAGAGAGAGAGAGAGAGAGAGAGAGAGAGAGAGAGCTCGCCAAGGCAATATCACAATGATCGAAGAACCTAAGGGAAAACTTTTGATTAAAGAAAATTCCGCCATATTCTCCAAAAAATGTGGCGGCAGTGGTGGCGTTGGGCAGTAAACCCGGGTTGTGTTACCAGATCAATACTTTGCCCTCCTTCCCTTTCCCTCTCCACCCACCCCCCTCCCCTTTCCCCAAACTCTCCCTCGACCCCTCCCCTCCCCATCACACACTCCGCTTCCTCCACCCCATCCCAAGAAACCTACTCCCCCCCCCCACCCCCCACCTCCCATCCATTACCCACACGGGGTGGGTAAGAGAGGGCAACTCTACCTCGTACAAACATGTATGTATTCATACATTTCTATGCATTTATGTATATGCATACGTGCATCTGCATTTGCATACGCCACCTCACTTTATACAAATTTATATAACATTTTCCGGGCGGTCTCTGAATACAAACATCACATTTGCGTTTGCATGAAAAAGGAAGAAAAAAATGTGCACGTGCCAAAAGAACTCCTTAAGACACAAATGAAACGATGTCTCCTAACGTCACTCTCTCTCTCTCTCTCTCCCGTCAGCGGACGTAACCTGCAGAAAAGGGAGACAGAAAAGGGCACACTACTTCATAAACCCGCTCTGCTCCTCCTCCTCCTCCTCCTCCTCCTTCCCCCGACACCAAAATAATAAGATGGGCGAATGTCTTCTGACACTCGCTTGGAAACTTTTCCGTAACCGGAAAAATATCGTAACTTTTTAAAGCATTAACAAAAATGATCTCCATACACACACACATACCTATATCTATATATTATATATATATATATATAATATATAGATGTGTGTATGTGTGAGCGTGTGTCTATATATATATAATATATATATATATATATATATATATATATATATATATATATATATATATTTTTATATATATATATATATATTATATATATATAATACATATATATATATATATATATTCACTGTATATATATATATCTATATATATATATATATATATATACATATAAGTATATATATATATATCTATCATCTGATATATTATATACATATATATATATATATACATATATATATACATATATATATATATATACATATACATATATACATAATATGTATACATATGTTTGTATAAATATATACTAATACAAATTATATATATATAAATTAGTAGAATTTCTTCAAGTAATTTTTTTTACTGTTCATCTTGGTCCTTTTCAGCACTAATCCTTCCATTACCTGTAATCTTCCATCCACAACCCACGTCTGCCTCCAGTTTTATCATCCTCAGATGTTCTCATTGAATTTTCAATTACTTTTACTTTTCCTCTGAATCCGTAAACGCTTTTTTAAAACCGACTCTGAACCTACAGATTCAAAGAGAAAAACAAATACGGTTACCGAGGGCGAACAATTATCTTAACATTGATTCAGTGGTAACTTTTTTTTATACGAAGAATTGAAATCATGGTAAATACTCCTTTTTCACTTCCTTGGTTGATAAGAGAGAGAGAGAGAGAGAGAGAGAGAGAGAGAGAGAGGAGAGAGAGAGAGAGAGAGAGAATAGAAATAACATTCAAAAGGGAAGAAACCGTACGTAGTTAAGCAATATAGAAAATAATAAAAGGTAAGGTTCAGCACTGAATTAGGCTTGCCTGGTAATCCACACTCCTTGATATGTTTCCGCCGTATTAATATAGTTACTCCGCTGATGTATTTGAAGATCTCATTAGACAATGCTACAAAGTTTGCTGTAGGTACAGCTGCAGCTGACGGTCTCGTTGAACAGCTGTATGACTTTTCTTGACCTCATCGTTTTATATTTGCTAGTAATAATAATAATAATAATAATAATAATAATAATAATAATAATAATAATAATAATAATAATAAATTATAACAGAACCTTTTGATTCTTAATATAATATTCAACCCGCGTTCGAAACGCATATCCAAGAAACAAAGGCTGGATTTTATTCAGTGCCACTAAATGCTTTCTGAAACCGGATGTTTTGCAGCTGAAATGAAGTCGAACACAAATCAATAGACATTCAATAACAGAAGAAAGTTGCCAATGGCTTCAGGCATCACGACACTAATCTTCAAAGCACCTTAAAAGAAACGGTCTCTCTCAAAACCAACATCGTTGAAAGTTCTACGATCTGAGAGGTATTACAGAAGGAAGAATCGAGTTATCGCCTCTGGACAAAAACATGAAAAAAGGGGGAGGGGGTGAATCAGAGACGGGCATAACTCCGGAGGAAGCAACGGCCCTGATACTCAACAGACAGAAGTGTAATGAAATCTGGAGAAAAAAATTCATCAAATACCTTGAAATACTTGCGTACTTTTATTATACTAAATATTTCAGTTGCATATGCTTCTCTTCTCTCTCTCTCTCTCTCTCTCTCTCTCTCTCTCTCTCCTCTTCTCAGCGCATTTCTGAGAATTCTGCCAGAGAGGAAAGAATATAACAGAGGAAAATGACTGAATCTTGAAGCGTAAACTGATCTCCACGGAATGCATTCTTTAAAGGGATTTCTTTAAAGCAACGAACCACGCCAAGGCCGAATTCGGTTCACGTTCATTACGAACGGTTCGTTTGAACTAACTTATTTCAGTTTTGTTGCGGACTTCATTAAAACGAAATACATACGATGAATTACATGGAAAGGGAAAGGGAAGGGGTAAGGATGGAAAGTGTGAGAATAAAGATTAAAAAAAAAAAGATCAGCAAGAAGGAAAATGAAAATTACATAAAAGAAAATGGGAAACAAGGACAGTGGGTTACGTCTTATTTCCCAGCGGGCAAATTTCATCGGCAAATGCAGGGAATAAGGAAATTACCGTTCGACTGAGAATTTAACATTCAGGACATACACCGTTAATCAATGCAAGAGGTTCTAGGTCTCTGCTTAGGGTTAAACGAACAGGGAAGCTTATACGTTTGGTAAACATCATACAGGCCTTAAAGTTCAGGTGTATGAATGTCACAAGAGCAGCAATCTACGGTGTTCGTCAGTCTTACCGGTGCAGCCTCCTGTTACAGTGACAGTCCTGTCGACAGATTTTGTGTGTATCGTCGAATCCTTATAAACTAAGTCTCCAGTTCAATGGGATTTCCACTTCATTTTCGTTTCACTTTCACTTACATTTTTGCAGAAAAGTTGCAGTTTAAACCTGACAATTCTATTATTGTGTTTCATTTTTCCTCCAGTCTTTATAGAAGGCTCGCCTGTTTCCGCCTGCCTATCCAGTGATCATCTATACAGTAGAGAATAATATAAACTTTCAGTATCATTCCCCTGATGACATTTTTTATATATATATTTCTTTCCGTATATTATATATACAACGAGAAAAATATGATGCATTTTTTTCCCGAAAAGCATGTTAAACTATTTGTGGCCAAACTCCTCTGTCAACCGAGGAATCGTATTCATTCATTATAGAACCTCTTCCAGGTCATTCGTTGAATTAATATCACGTCCCAATATTCGACAGAGTCAGATAGTCGGCAAACTCGGGCTCAGCGTTGCCTTTCCCGCTGGTTCGCTCCATATTCTGTCATTTCTCTCTATAAGAGAACCTTCGACGTCACACTCGAGTGTGTTGTTGATTAACTAATGGCAGATCGGCGAGAAAAGGAGCGATCCAAGGGACATCTCTCGACTGGGAGCCTACGTGGACATGAATCTGCCATTCGATTGGGTAAATAATGCGGTCATGCAACTCGGCTGTGCCAGGTCACCGAGGCACTCGTCAAGGTTGCCATGAGCGTCTGTCCTGCTCCTGCTCTCTCTCTCTCTCTCTCTCTCTCTCTCTCTCTCTCTCTCTCTCCTCTCCGCCCCAGAGCTCAGCGCTGTATCGGTGACGACAATATGAAATGGGAAAACGGTTTATGTAAATACACGCAAGCTTTTAAGTACCGTTGGGACAGCAAACACATGCAGGCATTGGAAACTTTCACACGCAGTCGTTTTTTTACTTTTTTATTTTTTTTAATAGTGAATGCATCCGAAATGAGTGCGTGCGTTCGTATGTGTCTCGCGTCGAGAAAGGCATTATTTCACTTATAAACCAAATCTTATTAATTTCACTATCTCGGAATCTAACGTATTAATGCATTAAAAAGGCGACCCAGTTTCCGCCATTTTTCCTCTATTATTCTCTTCCCTCTCATAGTAGGTATTTGTTGTCATGTGGATGGCTCTTTTTGACTTGTGCGCGCGTGTGTTCGTGAATGCTTGTCTGCTTCTACAATCCTAAAAGCTAATGATGGTTCCCCTTTGAATTATCTCTAGCTTTTATCCCCCCCGTCCCCCGTTTCTCTCTCTCTCTCTCTCTCTCTCTCTCTCTCTCATCAGCTCGCCCCTCACGTCTAGGCCACACCAGACTATCCGGCGCCAGACGGAGTGTTGGATGCCAAATTTTGTGTGCCATGATCACAAAACTCCGCCATTTAGCCTGACGTTCATTTGACGCTGCGTCTTACCCGGCGAAGTCTAATGCGAAAATTGGGACGATCGTTTGACCTGAAGGTCACGGCCCTTGATTGGGGTAAAACGGATAAACTCAAATAAAAATAAAAAAGGTGGGTGGGGTGGGGAGTAAGACGAAATAAAAAAAAAGGAAAGAAACAAACAAGTGGGAAGGGACGGTACAAAATCATTTCGTCCTCGACGCGGCGGAAGTGGGCCGAGTTGGACTATTTCTTGCGCCGAGTTGTTGTGCAGTTTCCTTGCTCGGCTGTTTGCAGGAAGTTTAATCCAACCTAACCTCCAAATCCCAGTTCATTATTTGGATCTGAAAATTAAGATAAACTATTCGTTATCAGGTTCTAAAACTGAAGGCTGACTACAGGAAGAACGGTCATTTAATAGTATGGTTCTATAAATATTGGCAAACTAATGGCAGAAGAATGGTCAATTTATCAACTGCCGAACTGAACATAGATTATAGAATTCAGGCCAAAGGCCAAACACTGGGACCTTTGAGGTAATTCATCGCTGAGACGTGAATTGGCAGCAAAATGTTTGCAAGGTGCAACAAGAGGAAAGAAAACCTCGCAGTTGCCTTTTGAATCAATTTTTAGGAGGGGGTGGAAAGTAAGATGGAAGAAAAGGAAAATGAAAGGAGGTACAGTAAAGGGAACGAAAAGGGTTGCAGCTAGGGGCCGAAGGCACGCTGCAAAGAACCGTAAGTAATGCCTACAGTGCACCGCAAGAGGCGCCCTGACAGCACTACCTATGGGGTTTTCTAACTGTTGGTAAAGGCAATGGTACACTGATGAAAATAAATGGTCACTTTATCATCTTGTCTTTAAAACAAAAGGAAACTAATGTGAAGAAATGGTCATTGTATTCCCTCTCGATTTTAGGCAAGAACTCCTGGGTTACAATTGGTAACTAATATCCTGTCCTAAAAAAATTAAGACTTACGACTGAAAAATAATTGTAAATTTCATCATCTAGTTATGATAATGAACGTATCGAGTGAGCATATATGGTTAATGTGATTTCCAGTCATATAACCAAGGCGAAATTACTCAAGAAAACGGTTACTGTATTGTTCTGTCCTGAAGTCTGAGGCAAACTCGGTATAATCTGCAGACACTGTTAATACATTTATTCGTAAAATAATGCAAATTATAAGAGGAAACATGTAATTTCAATATCTGACTCTAAAACGACGGCTAGCAATCTTAAAAGAAAACGGCCAATTTATTATCATGCCCTAAAAAAGGAAATTAAGGTACGAATGCAGACCACTGTTAAGAAAATTCTCTTTATCTTCTTGCTCTCAGAACGAAGGCAGGCTACCGGTTTTTCCCCTCTATCAATGGATTGGGTAATATCTATTTAGCTGTTAAGATAGGCATATTCAACTCCAAACTAATAAACCTCCAAAATTCATCTTTTTAATTCTGAAGATGGAAACAAAGACTAGATTGCATAATTCAGTGTAAATTCTCCCATGTGGGTTTAAAAGTAGAAGGGGTAAGGTTTAGTTGTGGTAAGGTTAAATTCATAAGCCCAATTCTCCCCTTCTTGACTCTTGTTTAAAATAAAAATAAAAAATTCAATGACATTTTCCCCACAATAATTCACCATCATCATAACTAGTAGAGGTTGGATTGTTGGTTGCCACGATGAAGTTGAAAAAGGATAGTTGTTGCGAGAAGCTTCTTATATTAACCCTCTCAACCTTCAGCCCTGTTTTATCAACTGGTATTCAAAATGAAAACATACAAGTGCTAAATGTTTAAAAATAATTTTTCGTTCACTGAAGATATGCTAAGTTGGATCGGCTGAATACCGTACTGGTATTATGGATTGAGTGGTGAAGGATATATTATACCCTAGCCAGATTCCCTGACCTCCTTCGCCAATGTCATGGGCACGCACGCGCACACATACACTCACACACACACACAGAGAGAGAGAGAGAGAGAGAGAGAGAGAGAGGAGAGAGAGAGAGAGATCACTGTTAATGAGAATTTCAACAGGAGCAAAATGTTGATTGAGTTCTGCCGTCATTAAGTGTTATTTTTCCAGAATTTCTCAAGGAAATACTAAATATATTTACAGCAGATATTTTGTCTTTCAGACGCAATATATGAAATGAGGAAAAAGGCTCAGGTTTTACAGTTAATTTTCTTTTTATGTGGAACTGACAGCTTTGATTTCATAATGACCACAGTTAGAGATAAGTAAAAACGAATTACGTTACGATCTCTATCTTTGATTATGCCCCACTACTTCAGAATTTTCCGAACATTTTACTATGGTGTTTGTGCTGATACTTTTCAGGTACTGTAAATGATGTGTGGGCAGCACCTTGGGCTATGACATCCTTCAGGCTATCCAGTGACTCATATAAACATATACTCCCAAACATGAAGATACATAACACATTCTGTAAGGAAACTAATCCTAAACTATCTGATATCAGTAAGAGGAATGGGTTTTGGGAGAAGTTATCACTTGTCAAAATAAAGGAATAAACAATGGATCCGAAGATAAAACTCTGGTCTAAATATTTAGTTGTTTTTAATAACTGCGAAGTATAAATATTCAATCGTTTGTAATGACGGGGAAGTTATACTGCATTCCTCCCTCAGAATGATGGTATGACAGACATCCGGTCTATCAAATAACATTTAACAGGAGTACGGGACTCCAATTTTGGTCATGTGTACAGGATTGTTATTGTGTACAAACACACAATTGTTATCAATGTTCCTTATTAATGAAAGATTATCGTGCCTCGAATGCACCAACTAGTTGTTACGGCAGCCACTGACATGTTTAGAAATCCCTAGGACACATCCAATGCTTTCGAATGATAGTAGTGGCAAGATTAATCTTAGTACCACCACCAACATCTGGTGATAGTAGCACTAGCAAGACCAAATACAACATTAGCACTGCAAATTTTTTCGGCGAAGAATTATAAAATTCTTCAAACATAGTAAAAAAAAATATAACAAGAAAACGAAACGAAACCTAAATATCTTCAAACATAGTAAAAAAAAAATATAACAAGAAAACGAAACGAAACCTAAAAATCTTCAAAAAAAACACCTTCCTTTAATTCTTACGGTCTGCCATGTTGGGAGTAATCTGCTTCACTGAAATACAAGTAACGAAAAGGAAATGAAAGAGTGAAAAAAAAAAAGAATAATATCTGTCCTCCCCCAAAAACAGAGAACAAAGTTCCAGGGAATCGTTATTTGGTAAACCTGGCATGGATTCCGTTCTATCACGTCGGGGCTCTCAGGAGATTTTAGGTGCGAGATCAAAGGGAGTCTTGGAATGGGATGCCTGGCCAAAATTCATACCAATACCCGTGATTCAAAAATCTGTGTGTGTGTATGTATATATATATATATATATATATATATATATATATATATATATATATATATATAATGTATATAAATATATATATATCATATATATATATATGTATATGTTATATATGTATATATATATATATACATATATAATATATATATATATATATATATATATAAACACGTGTTTATATTTATGTATATACGAATATGTGTGTATATGTATATGTATATATATATATATATATATATATATATATATATATATATATATATATATATAACATATATATATCTATATATATATATATCTATATACATATATATTAGATATATAAAGATATATATATATATATATATCATGTATATATATATATATACATAATACATGTTACACTGGGAAAACTTCGTGCGTAAGTGTTCTATCTTCTCTTCCTAAATGGCTGCACCCAGCCAGCTGCAAATTGGTCCACATTTTCAACTCTTGACTGTGGATTATAATTGGCAAGGATGTCGCCTTCCAAGCCAAAATTTCAATAAAGGATTTCCAAACCTATACCTTATCCATGAATCCATGAAATTGGAAGGATATAAACATCCTCGCATGAAGATGGACCCCAAAAGTTACATGCACCCGATTTTTTTTTTTCCCACTGTCTGAATCTGCATTTTAGGTCATCAAATTGAAAAAGGGAAATGTAATAGATACTGTAATTTTTCTAGAGACAAACCCGTACTACTTTGGGGGTGATTAATCATTAGAAATAAGAGCCAGTCCAAAAACTTATCAGTTGTCCTAGTTGGGTAATTGACATTGGTTCAACTTATCAAAAACGGTTTTGTAAGATCACCAGAATTAAAGTATACAGTATTGAGTTCAGAAAGATACAAAATTATCACTGCTTTCACTTCAAGTGTATCCCGTGTTTTTAATTCAATTTGACTGAATTAGCCATCTGCCACTATACAGTTACATTATTAAATATTAAATATACAGCCCACAATGGGCAAATTCCTGTAGCTAGGTTCATTGGACACCATGCTGGAAAAATCTTCATTTCTTTAATAATAATCTTATTGAAAGGGACATAAGAGTAGAATATGCATTTTAGAACAATACTGGCCAATAATAGCAGAATTAACATGCAATTCGAAAAAAGAATAAAAATGGGCCAAGGCCAAAGGCAGTGAAGTGAAAGGACTTATAGAAGAAAATACGTTATTCCAAGATGTTGTTAGAATCAGCAAGAGTATTTGCGCTTACAGGACGTAGGAAGAGGATATAAAAGCAAAATGGTGGGATGAGTAAATACATGATTTGTTTATGGAAAGATAATTTTATCTAAAGGACAACTGTATGACAGTAGAGAAGGTATGTTCAAGTATGCATGAGATTTGATAATGAGGCCAAGAAGAAAGTGAGAGAGAGTGAGTAAGAATACAAGTAATGAAAATTTAACCAGTTATACTGTAATACAGTGAAGGTGAGAAGTTCTTTGTGTAGATGACCCAAGAAAAATCAAGCATCAAATAAATTTCAGAGTAAAGGATGCAAATGAGGAGATGCTGTCTGAAGAATAAGCTTATAAAGCCTTCGATCAATGAAATGAAAAGTCTGAATGGGTTGAATAAGGATAAAGACAATTCAAGATGAACAATGTAAAGTGGATGAGGTTCGCTTAAGTTCGAGATTGCCCGTGAAAGTGGCCGCTGCGGATGTTAAGAGTGACAACTAAGTTGCTTAAGCAAGGAACTGATGGAAATACAGGTAAAACTTTACAGTACAATAATGAAAGTGTGAATAATTGGCCGACCATGGTGTGTATGGTATATCTGGATAAGGGAAAGATTTAAAAAGGAATGAGTTAAAGGAATAAGCATAAATAAGCGTTTCTTTGTATATGGGGAATGTTTACAGAAGAGATTGAGAAATTTTAAAGCGTAAGGTTATTTAAAATACCAAGAAAGGTACATGGTAGGAATTTGATTTGAGAGTAAGCAGTTGACAAATATTCTGACAGGCTAAAATAATGGAAGTACTAAAGGGATACAGCTGTACGTGGCATACATAGACCTGCTTGAAGCTAATGATACCACTGATTTATAAGGTGAAAGGCATTAAGGACAAAGGGTATACATATATAATCTGAGTAATTAAATATTTGCTGAATGATGAAAGCGATTTTTTGTGATAGAATATGGAGATGACAGTGAGACTAGGTTACCTATCAAAGTTGTTCAGATCAGAAACAACAGAGAGCCCAGAAACAAATGAAACAATTTGGAAGTGTTCGAAAGAAGATTTAGTGTAAATAGAATGTGAGAAAAAGGAGAGCTATGATGGAAAATAGAAACCAGACGGAGCAGTAAGTTTAATATGGTTTAATATATAGATTTGTGGGAGCAAATGCAATGTGCACTTGTAGGATGAAACAGAGATCAGTCACAGAATGGGTTAATCAAGGAAGGTAGCACTTTGCGAACACATCTGATAGAGAACTGGTGTCTAAGAAAGCCATTGTTAAATGTATGAAAAAATTGTTAAACCAACTCTCCTTCATGCAAGTCAAATGTGGCTGCTGAATGCTAACTTCAGGAAAAAAATGAAACTTTTAAGACAGAATGTTTGTTGTTGTTAATGTGTGGCACAGGAAGAACTGAAAGGGTTGGAAATATGGAGATACATAGCACTCTTAGAAAGGTTATTGTAGGAGAAAGGATTGATAAGAGTTCGCTTGTGTTGAAAGAAAGAAGGACGACTACTATTGCACATGTCCTAGAGACCAACATGGGACATAAAGTCAGGAAAATTGCTGATGACGCCTTTAGCAGGTTTACCTATGGAACCTCCTCCTAGCTTCCATCGTTACCTCTAAAAGATAGTATGCACAGAGAAATTCTATCAAGCCTAGTACATCTTGAACATAGTATCACCGCACTGGAAAGTCTTATGTAATATCATTTAGTAACCATATTCCTGACTACCTTTCCAATACCTCTTCCGCTCCATACGTCTAGCATCTTCCAGGTCTTTCTCTCCTTCCTCCTAAAATTTCTGATTTTTGTTCTTCTAACATGACTGAAACACCTCTAACACACTAATCCATTTTTGGCCTGAATCAACCTTTTTATCGCTTCTTCTACGTATCTTCACATTTCTCACTAGTTTCATTCTTAGTTTTTTTTTTTATTCATTATCATTTTTTTTGTCATTTGCAATCAACATCCACACTTCACCTCCATTTAAATTAGTTGGCTCAGAAATCCCTTCATGCATTTCTACCTTAGCTTCCATAGATACTCTAGTCCTCTTTCAAATCTTATCCAAACAATCCGCTTCCTACCTTGCTTCACCTACTCCATAACATACTTCTCTATTTTGCCAGATTCTGTTACGTTTACTTATTCCAAAATCAATGGCTTTCATCATTCCACCATCCATATTATATATATAATATATATATATATATATATATATATATATATATATATATATATATATATATATATATATGTATATTGTTTCATCTTCCTGGTTCTATATTCCTTCAAGGCATTACTCTTGGCATTTACTCTCTACGTTTCACCTTACAAACAACATTTCACTAATCTTTTCTTCTTCCCTTGACAACCCCCAATCTTCTGCAAACAGCAGCCTTTTCGCAATCCTTTCAAGATTGATCTTCCTACCGTACAGCCTTACATTTCTTATGTTTTCTCTGACTTTCGACTTCACTCCATCTGCAAGATATTTAACAGCCAAAGAAAACCAATACACCTTCATTTCATATTCACTTTGACGCCAAGCAACTTAACTCTCATACATTATAAAACGTTCAATTGCTCTCAACACATTATCTTCCGTACCACATAGTCTCAACGCCATAAACATTACACTCCTGGTAACTTTACCATAGGCTGTGTTCCTTTACTGAAAAAAATTTTCACATACGAGTTTCAAAACAACCACTTGATCCACACATGCTCTCACTTCCCTAAGCCCACACTGTTCTCTCCTACCGATACGCCCATCATCTGTCTTACCTTTGCATTCCAAGTCCAACCTTCTTTGATTCACTAACCTACATTACACCCCATAACGTTTTCTGTATCCTCTGCTACATATTTCCTTCTTCAAAGGAGCAGTTACTTATCTCACCCGTTCTATTGGAACATTTTCCTCTTACAGAACATACCTCAGATACCCTGATCAATGACACTTTCATAACAATACTGCACTATCTTGCTTATATTCAAATCAACTCCTGGAGTTGGTGGAATACTATTATTTCCATGTCCGTGCATTCCACAAAGTCAGTGTGGCTGACGTTGTATTCAGAAGTAGTTCAACTACCCATTAGGAAGCCTTTCCTCCCACCTTGAGGTTTACTACCCTTTAATAACAGGTCATTAGCCTCCAGACATTTATGTATCACAAGCCACAGGTACTTCCTATGGCAAAAATGCCCACGTTGTACAACTTCCTACCACCATTGGCAGCAGTCCTTAAGTTGAAGGGATACAATAGAAATGAGAGGTGTCCGCCTGCATCCAATGCAGTGAATATGCAGAGTAGAGACGGCTAAATCAAAGTAGAGAGAGGCTCTCCTCTCCCTTACCTTGAGCTAAATGTCCTGAAGCGTCCCAAAATGCAAATCAGACTGTGGGATGAAGCAATATTTGCAATAAGCAATGGAAACAAATAAAAGCCTTTGTTATCTCCTTTCGAAAATAACAAAATTGACAGATAGCAATACCTGAAAAATACTCTTGACGAAAACCGTTAAAAGTAATCACTCACTATTTATCTTTAAATAGTAAAGGTTGACAATGCTTCTTCTAGATAATGAAGAACTGGTTGATTGACGTTTTATCTAATCAAAAAATCTATTCGAGATGATATTATCAGACGCCGTGTGCATATCCTCGTGTCAATTACAAATACATTTAATCACAATATACAAATGAAAACGACCTCACCCAATTTCCCATTAATTAACTCATCACATTATTAAATTTGACCCCGTTAAAGTGGACGCCCTCTTTTTTTCCCCCTTTCACAGCTGCATATTCATATTAGCATCTCAAATTAATTGCCATTTCATTATAACAATTAAATAGCGTAATGGAAGGTTTTATTATCCATATAGGAAAAGTGCACAACCATAAACCCGCCGCCATCGAGGAATCACCCAATCTGAGTAAATGTTAAAGTTGATTCATCTATAACCGAGCATTAATGAGAAAATGGATAAATTACTCACCTAAAGAGGATTAGAACTATCTGAAAATGCTTTACAAATACTTTACACGTTCTTGAAAAAAAGTGTGACGTTACAGTTGCAGGCGAGACAAGTATCATAATCTACAAGAGAGAGAGAGAGAGAGAGAGAGAGAGAGAGAGAAGAGAGAGAGGCAGTATGAATGAGAAAAGTAGAATGAGTATCCCCAGGAAATCAGTCACACTGCATGTACCAAGAGAGGAAGAGTCATGTTACATCATTTTGGCTCGAGAGTGTATCCACCTTAAGCTCAGTGATTACTCAACAACTAGAGTAGATGAGCAAAAAGTACAGATATATGTTACAGGACTGAGTCATGCCAGTAAAGGAAAAAAAATATATTAGAAATTTCTTTACGGAAAAGTTCTGTCTAAAAGGAAAGGAGCCTCCATACGTAACCCTCAGGGATTAAGAAGGCTGTACACTTCCAAAGATGTATGTCTTCGTCAGGTATGGTACATGACAATGAATTCAATGGAGGACTTCAGCTAGCGGAGGTGAAGGGGCTTTACATGGCAACCTAATCAGACCCATAATATCATAAATGTCATCTTCAACATATGGGATGGCATGGTTCCTATAAAAGTCTTAAGCTCGTACACCCTCCAGGCTACTCTGAAGTCCTCTGTTCAATTCATTAGTATCCTTAAAACCAGTGAACCTAACAAGACATAACCCCACTGGATGTGGAGAGCCTATTTACTCATGTCCCAGTTCAGAGGACCACAGAGATCAATCTTAAATAATGTCTACAGATCTGTCCAGGACCCCATCCCAATTCCTGAAATACTATTAAAGACGAAGTTAATGGCATACACAATGGAGGGGCTTTCTCTCTAACACAAAGGCAAGTTTTTCCAATGCATGGACGGTGTAGCAATGGGACCAACTAATGGAATTCTCTTTGTCAACTAGAAACCAAGAATATATATCAGATATATAGGGTCAAGTGCAGCATAAAATCTAGCAGATACCCTAAATACTAATTCGACTGTATACTGGTTGGCCAAAGTCAATTTGACTGAAGTTGCTCTAAGTAGTAATTATCAAGTGAAGGACGTTGACAGCAACATTAGTTGAGCAATATATACCCCAACACTGAAATAGGAAGGTATTTCTTCCACTTGGGACAAAGCTTATGAAGGAAGGGAGGTGAAGCATTTACACTGAAGATGATAATTTTTTAATACTTCTGAAAATGATGGCCTCTTGCCTTACTCCCAGTGGCCAATATAATAGCTCTTAAACCCATAAGAGAGGTGAAGAGCTTTTTTTATGAACTTGATGTCTGTGATTGTTTTCAAGATCATTGTCAGTCACCCATTCACAAATAATCTAAGAAGAAAACCAAAATTTCCAGTGCAATTATGGAATACTTTTACCAGATTGCAGGTAAATGCCCCATGCACAAATAGGGCCGTCATATGCTGACACTGCTATATCAGAGAGGTCTTCTCTCACTGCACGCCCTTTAGAGCATTATTGTCAATGGGGTAAAATTGACGGAGTATTTGAGTACGTAGTGCTTTGAGTCATAAGCCTGCCCAACTTGGCAATGCACTGCTCCTACGAGACCAAATAAATCAAAGACCATAGTGGTTTACAAATTTAATTCTTTAGTGGAAGACTTTCAACATAGGCTACTCTGGGCACAAAATAACTACCCTAAGGGCACAACTTCAAGCTCAAAGAAATAACAGGGCTGTAGAGATACTATGATATAGTCTTATATTTTTCCTCAGCAAAAAATTTAGACTAATACAGTCTACACGCTCGTATGCAAGTGTTTATTTTATTTGCATGATATTTCCTGTTTAAGAAATATGCTCACCAATCATTTCATCAGATTGTTATACTTTCATTCTTAAGCCTGTGGTCTCGAATTTAGTTGTTGATTTTTACTCAGTAAATTAACTATGGTTACATTTTCTTTACTCAACTTTTGCAATGAATCGTGCAAATACAGCAGCTTTGCCTCATCAGTATAAAAAAAATTTAATATTGTAAATTCACTGTTTGTTTGTCTTGCACATCTTGGCTGTCCTCTGTTCTGCACCAACAGGCTTGGCAGAAATCCACTACAGTGAAGCTGATTTACAAGCTAATAAGTGCGATTGATTTAAACTTTCCCAACATGTGATTGCGTGTGGATTCATTTAACAACAGAACATTAGCTTGTCAATGTTAACATCTTAGTTATTTCATTTTAGTCGAGTTTTGGTGACTGGTAATCCTTACTTTGTTGTGTAGTCATTACTATTAATGTTAAGATTCGTGTAATAAAGTTGTCATGCTTTTATGATTTGCCAGTTTAATTCCATAGACCTATAAGAGTAGTTAGTGTTGTAAGTCAGGCATATTCCTAGGCCAACTACTTTGGTTTTATTATCAGCCTAGACTTTCACACCTGTCTCAGTGCCCTAACTTAGACTTACCATAATAAGGAGAGGTATTTCAGTGAGGTGCCATTCTTGGTAACTTTAATTGATGGCGATCTTGTCGCTGATGTAACCAGACTCCCGCACTTGGTAGTGATTACTGTCGTGGCATTCGGCAGCACTAGACTTATCTGAGCCAGAAACTTCTGGATTTTTGCCAGTTCGCTACAAGGGCCATACACCAGCAATTTGTAGATATGTATAACATGAAACCAACTCTAAAATTACCTTATTAGAGATACTGGAGTAGTTCACTAATTGACTGGTTGCGGTTTGTGGCTGCTGAAGTATTGAGCACTGCATAGCAGCAGCCAACTTTGATGAAGTACTAAGCACTGCATTGCAGCAACCATCTCTAATGAAGTACTGAGCACCGCATTGCAGCAGCCAACTCTAATGAAGTACTGAGCACTGCATAACAGCAGCCAACTCTAATGAAGTACTGAGCACTGCATAGCAGCAGCCAACTCTAATGAAGTACTGAGCACTGCATAGCAGCAGCCAACTCTAATGAAGTACTGAGCACTGCATAGCAGTAGCCAACTCTAATGAAGTACTGAGCACTGCATAGCAGTAGCCAACTCTAATGAAGTACTGAGCACTGCATAGCAGTAGCCAACTCAAATGAAGTACTGAGCACTGCATAGCAGCAGCCAACTCTAATGAAGTACTGAGCACTGCATAGCAGCAGCCAACTCTAATGAAGTACTGAGCACTGCATAGCAGTAGCCAACTCTAATGAAGTACTGAGCACTGCATAGCAGTAGCCAACTCTAATGAAGTCTGAGCAATGCATAGCAGTAGCCAACTCTAATGAAGTACTGAGCACTGCATAGCAGCAGCCAACTCTAATGAAGTACTGAGCACTGCATAGCAGTAGCCAACTCTAATGAAGTACTGAGCACTGCATAGCAGTAGCCAACTCTAATGAAGTACTGAGCACTGCATAGCAGCAGCCAACTCTAATGAAGTACTGAGCACTGGATAGCAGCAGCCAACTCTAAATGTCCAGGTATGTCCGAACCACGTCGAGAGTGAACTTCTGTCACCAGAAATAAACATCTCCCACTCCTCAATAGAATGACCACCGAGGTGGCACACCAACACCATACCGACCACACCACTGAGGCGCTTAAATGTCCAAGTGCTCTTCCCTCCAACGAAAGAAATTGACATCTGAGACAACTGGCATCCCGTGGGGCTGGAACGTCCGGTCTTGTGAAGCTTCACGGAGAACAACATCCTGAGCTGCGTAATATTTCTTGCCGATTTTCGTTTTTTGGGATTCTTGTTCTAATCATCACTTCTTTTAGTGAACTCATTTATATATTGGAATGTATTTCCTTTTTAAAACTAGTATAACCCTGAAAAAGCAATAAGTTACTGGCTGAAACAACTGTGACCATTAATTAAACTAATGAAGCAACTCTTAAGAGATTTGAAAAGCTACAATGAAATTAGAAATGTTGTCTTGAACTGATGAAACGTGCATGTGCGTTGTATTCAATGTATGTATTCAATGTATGTATACATGTATGTATGTACCGAAGACGGCCAACCCCGTTTTGACTGTGCTTGATAAGTTTTTCTTACTTCAATTCACTTACTGATTGTGTAGATCAAATTTTTTTTAATTTCAATATC
>NC_087204.1:43923250-43950536 GCF_015104395.2 Macrobrachium nipponense
TTAACCCAAAGTGACAAGCATCTGGTTACTACACTTACCATTTGTACTTGTTAGAGCAAAAGAGACTTTTATTCATGGGTCTGGGACACCTTTTATACTTGGGCACAGTTTGATCAAGTACTTGGTTATTGATTACCTCACTACAGCCAGACACCTGACCCTTCATCACAAATACTATAAGACTGAATGCTCTAAAGGTAACAGTGATCCCTTATAGAACTTAATAGTCAAGAAAACAATCAGTCTAAGTTCATTAAAATGGATGTGAGGTAATCTTAATTAAAGGGCATCACTCCTTCAATAATTTCAAATCTAGTTAATTTCCCTGGTTCTGATTCATTTGAGGAAAGCAGCACAATTACCACTCTATATTTCTACCGTAAAAGTATTGACAGCACAAACATTAAGCATATAAAATGGACATGTCAAAAGAACAAAAGAAAAGAAAAATGCATAAAAAATAATAATAATTTCATCCAAACACTGTAAAATAAAACCTCAAAGTGCACTTCAGAATATTTGTAAATTATCTGCAAACAGTTGCAAAATGAAAGGCCTGTTACAATCTTCAACACTTTCGTGGGCGCCTTCACAAAAATAATAATAATAACACTATGCTCAGATTCCACAAACAACACATATATTACTAAGAAATTACACAGAGCTAGTAATATCGAGTGACCGATTTATATATAAACGTGAGTTACATTACGGTAATGAAACAGTCTCGTGAGAGAGAGAGAGAGATATGCTACACTCCCTAACACACGCAGCTAAGTCTCAAAAGCGGATGAATAGTTCTCTATCTCCGTATGCATATGGGCATATGGGGGCGGTTGAGCATCGAGTTCAAGACGAAAACATATTACATCATCTCAGTTATGTTATGGAATTTTCCAATTAACAATTAACTACTACATACGGGTCGATAAGTCCTCTTTTGGCAAATTGAAAGAGATAAGAGTTAATTTATTAAAGATATTAAATGGTTTCCCTAGCAATAGAATCTTTAATTACTGCAAGTAAACATGAAACGATGTCGTTGTAGGGAAGATTCTTGAAGGACCTGATGCCGTACTTCGGAGGTCCCTACGCCTTCGTTTGCATACATGGATGAATAGCTTCCCTATATTCGTCACGGGACCGCTTAGGACAATAAAAAATTAGCTGGCTAAGTCATTCTCAAGTTGTGAATAAAAACCTTTTCTAAAAGCTTATAAGGCTTACTCTTTCTCTCTGTCTTACATACGTTTCAAAATGAAATGACACACTACTTAAACATGTTATCTTTAAATGTGGGAATCTGAACACAAAAACATACATTTCACAACATTATACACAATATCTAAGGATATTAATCATATTACCAAAATCATAATTGCATTAAAAAACTTACATTGTAAGAATATATATATATATATATATATATATATATATATATATATATATATATATATATATATGTATAACTGAATCACGAAAGTTAGGAACGTGATAAATCCATAAATAAAGATATATGCCACGAAGGAAAAATAAACGAGGAGGTCTGCAAGATCTTTCGACGTTAAAAGTCCTTTACTGAGCAGAGACTGATTATTTTTCCTTCGTGGCATATATCTTTATATATATATATATATATATATATATATATATATATATATATATATATATATATCAATTCAAGCTACAAAGTCCTTTAATATCTAAATTCTTTACCTCCCAATGTATATTTTCAGTATGTACCGAGGGGAATTTTTTTTAATGATAATAATTTCGTCCCCCCAAATGGATCGAACCACGGTCCAAGTGGAACGGGGACGAAATCAGGACGGTCAGTGACGGCTATTATATATATATATAGTATATATAATGTATGTAGTATATGTATGTATGTATATATATACCAACATTCTCCGATCACTTTCTTCTTTGCTGTGGAATTACTCCATTTCCACTAACCTAACCAAAAGTCTAAGCATATGTACTCAAATATTTTCTTCACTCTTAAAATTTGTGCTCTCATATTAAGCTTCAAACACAGCCCAACGTAGCCATGTGAAGGACGAAATGGAAAATTCAGAGCTGCTAAAGCTCAAAAAGAAGAATAACCTTTCCCTAATTCTAAAATGAGGCAGAGTAGATATTCGATATATGCCGAGTGCACATGTGCCTATCAATTATGCATTCATTTAATCCTAGACTCTAAATGAAAAGCACCTGACCCAATCTCCCAGGAATTAATAAAATCCATCGCAATACTGTATTTGATAGCAAGATATTTGGCCCAATTCCATTACTTTTTTTTCTTTATTTAGTATCTGCATATTTGTAGTAGTATGCTGAGATAAATACATCTCCAATTTAATTACGGCAATCAAATAAATTAAGAAAAAATACAATAGGATTGGGAATTTTCTAAATACACGGGTCAGACTGATCAACAACAAAATATATTATGGATATGAAAACTGATTAGAATAAGCAAAAACAATTTTCCAGAGTCAGTAAGTATGATGTAACGACTACATATAAAAGTTTAAAGCTTCAGTTTCAGATTGAATGGTCCAATTACACAACTGAAGACAAGTAGATATAATTGTAAAACTCCGCGTCTGGAGAGGGAAAGCTTTACTGTAAATACACAAGTGAGAATGAGTTGACAATTCTAATGGCTTATCTGCATATAAGGGGTATATCTTACTTTATAACTACAAAGAAGACAAGGGAAAAGTAACCATGTACCACATTCAGAGATACCATTACATGTCCCATATACAGTAGTAATATTATATATATAATATATATATATATATATATATATATATATATATATATATATATATATATATATATATATAATGTTCTATTTAGCAACGAATTTGAGCGTCCACGCACGACACCGATGTAGTCAGAATGGGATCAGGAGAGAGAAAGTTCAAATTTCAACAACTTCACACAAAGAAGAATCAAGTGGAAAGGCAGAAGCTAGACCCTACTTATACCTATGCAATAAGATATAATGTAAAGTAGCAATTTATGGAGTTCCTAACTTCAGCTTGGACTAACAACTCAGAATGACTGCAACATCATTTTTCTTTGAACAGCTTACTGGTAGCAAATCGAATTTCTTTCAGGAAACCAAAACATGAAGACATACATTACTATATTATCAGTCTTAAGATTGAGAATAGAAAAAATACAAGGCCAAATTTTGGCCAATAGAGACTTCATTTAATCATAAATATTACAGATCGTGTCTGACTAAGATCCTGTAGCGATCCGGTCATGGTAATTCACAACCATAGTAATGTTTATGACAAACCAAACCGAGTATATTTACACGAGACAAGTGCGTTTTGACACAAGAACAGATACTTGTAGGTAGTAGCTAAAACATCATCGCCTCCAGAGCTTCTTAACACGGCCTCTGTGAAATTTTGCCATTCATATCGTCCTTAAGTTTATCTTCCACGAACCTCGACACATCTCCCTTCTCTGGTTCTCAGCCAAGTCTGTTTTTTTTTTCCAACTGTTCTAGTGACCACCGGAGTTTGACTGACGCTATCACACATTCTCCACGAGGCTGTGCAAAGGCCATTTCAATCTCCCTTTCATCATTATCCCACCTACAAATGGAAGGTCTGTAATTCCCTTTATGGTATTAACAGTGTCCTTCTACATTTTGTATTAAGATCATGTCCACTCCTCCTCTATCAATTCCACCTGCTATTCCCATAATGAACAGTCACTTTACCGCCTTCCATTCTCTCTTCTCCTTTTACTCTGTACCGGATTCGCAACACCAAAGATGTCTAGTCCAGACGAATGCAACGTGCAATAAAGATATTTTAACGAATAGCTAGTTAGAATGAACCCACTTTCCTCCAGTTGTCTTGATCTCAACGATGCAAATAACCCTAGGCTAAGAAGCCGTAATTGCTGCTTCAGGTTCTCCGAATGCACCCAAGTGCGAATAGAGAACAGTGCAGAGCTACAATCAAAGAACTTCTGCTGTGACTCTTGACATCATCACACTGTCAACCACTGCTTCAAATGATACACTTGAAAATATGTAGCTTTATATCGGCACTACTAAGAATATCGAAGCAGTGATTTGTGTGAACAGACAGCAATAACCGTATAATAACCAATTACCAAAATAAAACCCACAACTGCATTTAATCATCCGGCGATATCAATGCACAGGGAAATGGCTTATTTTTCGAAATAAACGCAGTTAACCATAACAACGCCAAATGATGCAGTTACACAAACCACCGGTTTATATTTCAAGCGGCAACAGCGAGTCCGATTGTATTACTGAAAATAGCAAATGAGCTTTTACATCTACGATTGCTCCGATAACGATTCGTACCCGTCGAGATGTAATTTCAGTACAGCTTTACTGAATGTTTAAATAACACAGTCTGTTAGTCAATCGGTTAATGTAAACAAGATTAATTTGTTTATTTATTTTCTACAACAATATAGCTAACTAATGGCCAATCTGCAACGATTACTATCTCCTGTGTGTCAATGAAATTCTACACAATACTAAACGTATCCTTAAATAATGCATCCCATTAAGAACGGAAACCCCCTTTAGATGATTGGCCCAATTCAATTCTGAATGGTTCGAACCAATCCTTACTCGAGCCCTCCATATGACAGTTACCGTGTTCATAAAATGGATAAAGGAACAAAGACAACAGTACAAATAATAATTTGAAATGAGAACGTCCCAAAACTCCTGTAATTTACGATGAAACTTTCGCCTAAACATGAGATACATAAACGATATTTGTACCATGCAAAATTACAATAAATTGGTTTTCAAATGATATGCCATTTATCGCTATTTATGGTAGTTACTGCAAATATAAAATTAAGTTAGGTTTTCGTTAAGCAATATTTTTTTTTTAAAGTCAGTGTAAATCTACTTCTTGTATTATATAAAAACAATGTTACGTACTATGTTTCAAAAAACAGAAAGCATTAAAAATTTACAGTTCAAATTACGAATCAAAGTTAGCAGACAACGGACAATTTATAATTAGCTGGAAATATATTAACCAAAAACTAAAGATATAATTTCTTGAGTCATCCTTAAAAATTTAAAAAATGCCTTTAAAATTATATTTATTTCATTTTTTATGCGATCACACCTTTAGGTCCCTTCGCATTCAATTACTCAATATTCAGTCTCTAGAACTCAGCTGCTAAATTCTACCAGCTGATGAACAACATTCTTGGAATCTCCCCTTCTGTGTCTGCCATGTCAATCTGTGTCTGCCATGTCAATCCCATCCTCATCTCCAAAAATCAGGAGAACCCCCAAAATATGCAAGCAGCGTCTGCTCTCTACTCTCCAAATTATCAGCCGTCTAGAGATAGGAAACTCCAGCCAAATACAAGGACTACGAGAATTTGAGGAAATGGTGAATTGCATCTATTAATTCCTTACTAGCATCCAATAATTCCTTACTAACAGGACATCTGTACAGTGCCCTAACAGAAAACATCCAAGATTCAACTGTCACTACTTAACACAGTACCTTCAAACCACAACACATGCTGTCAGATGCCATCGATCTGGCACGCCCCAACTCACAAGCCATATTAACATAGACAACGGTCACAATAAACACTACCAAAGGCACTTTTATAGAGCAGTTAATCAAGGAACATCTCAACCTCCCGGTTTCTTTAGCAAAAGACTAACCAGAGCCAAAAAGTAGAGCACCTTTGACAGAGAACTCAGTGTACAGATGAATACCAAACACTTCACAGGCACACTTCTCACCATCCTAACGGATCATCAACCACTTGTATACATTCTAACTAAAATAAGGGTGTACTCTACCCATCAACAACAATTTCTGGCCATTACCAAATTGGGATGCACCATACACCATAATGCCCAGCAAGAAACCCCCATAGCTGATGTACTATCCAGAAAAGGAATCAATCGAGTTCAACTAAGGATGAATTATGACAAGCTCTAAGACACCAAAACAAAAGATTTATAGTTTCATAGGAATCCTACAATTGGAAGATTTCCCTTTATCAACAGGGGACGAACATTTCTCTTCAACACCAGAACAAGAACCATGACCCCTCATGTCAAGATACCTACAGAGAAAAATATTCAGTATCATCCAAGGACTTTCCCACCCATCCTGGATGACAATAGCCAAATTAGTGACATGAAAATTCATATGGATTGAGCAAAAAGGGACATGAAAGCATGAGTCAGTCTCTCAAATCCAACAAAGTAAAATAACCTTCACCTAACAGTCCAGCATGAGGAATTCCCTCGACCCAGATGGCAGTACCTACAGCCATCTACATGTCGACACAATGGGACCTCTATCCCTATTCAGTGGGTTTCGGATATCTCTTCGCAGCAACATGACCTAAACAATAACCAGAGGCAATGCCTATGACAGAAGCAACGATGAGCATATGTGCCTAAGCACTCCTCAACAGCTGGGTTAGTTGCTTAAGCATTCCTAACAATACAACATCCAATAGAAGACTGGCACTCATCTCCAAGATATGGACCACCCTTGCAAAACTAACAAGTTGGATTATCCACTGCATTACCGCCTATAACATTACCAATGGCATGACAGAAAAAAACTCACCTATTCCTCAAAGCTCCACTCGTTGCCAGGCGTGATGAGTCGAGTTGAATATAGAATTTAGGCCAAAGGCCAAGCACTGGGGCCTAAGAGGTCTTTCAGCGCTGAAATGGAAATTGACAGTAAAAGGTTTGAAAGGTGAAACAGGCGGAAAACCTCGCAGTTGCACTATGAATCAAGTGTTAGGAGAGGGTGGGAAGTAAGATGAAGAAAGAGAATATGAAAGGAGGAAGAGTAAAAGGAACGAAAATGGTTGCAGCAAGGGGCCGAAGGCACGCTGCAAAGAACCCTTCAGTAATGTCTAAAGTGTACCGCATGAGGTCCACTGACGCCACTACTCCCTTACGGGGTCCAGGCGTGATAGACTTGACGGGAAGTCGCAACTACCCTAGGTCCTCACTTATACTTGCAACATCAGCCTAGTAATGATGTCAAAACAGTTGCATATTCAATTGCTAAAACAGCTTTTTGTATACATAATATTCCTTGTAAAATATCTACAACATATAAACACCGTAACACTGTATATTATCTTTTCCTTTGTCCCTTTCCAAGGGGGACCCTTGAAAGCTATGAGCTTAGCAGCAAAATCTGCTTTCAGCCAAGAGGTTCGGCAGCTAACGACAGAGCGACCTAACAGGCAAGTGCTTTCACGTCATTTATCACCTGTTACTAGGTCTCGGTGAATGCCCACATGGCCACCTGCAACTACTTATCAGTTTGCACATCAAAAGCAGGTTATATCCATGAAATAAATCGGCTGTCTCCAGACTCCTAAGTCAATTTTATACTTATTTGCCGACAACTAAAAAAGAAAAATTCCACTTTCTGCAACAAGCGCTTTCTCAACTATTATTTACGTAATATAGCAAATGCCTGAACATGACATAAAATTCGTTCGTGAACAGACTATACAGTCGAAAAGGAGAGAAACATGGGTCGGTCAAGGAAAAAAAAGGGAAAAAGCTAAACTTCTGTTCATGACTGTCATTGCGCAAACTCCTCTTCCAAGGAGTCACCATTCTATTACAAATTCATAATCCGTTAAAGTCGAAAAATCAAAATCCGATACATGTCCCTCGATACCTCCTCATTCTATGAAAAAGCGCTGTGCTCAAGAGAATCTGAAAGTTGAATAAAATAGCCTTCGACGACGCTCAATTTTCATTCAAGAGACCGAACACTTCGCAAAATGCTCATCATCTTATCATCTCGATTTATCATAGTGTCCTGAGACTGGAATTACAATTTTTATCGTGGCCAGTTGGCAATGGAAATCTCCTTACCAGATTAAATTCCAGGGTGCCTATGTTGACTTATGCAATGAATAATGTCCCCAGTGGTTTGTGATGGGTCGCAATCAACTCTGAAAAGGGACTACCAACTTCAAGGAGAATGGCTTGCTAAAAACCGGAAAGGACGCACAAAAATATCGAATTCACTTTACCTTGGGAGAAATATAGTACAACCCCTGAGAATTAAAACTGATGTGCAGAGCCGGGGCAGCTCCACAGGTAAAGTCAATTCAATATCGAGTGACCTTTGTCACTACACAAGTAACGTTTGTTTACACACACACACTTATACACTACACATACACACACATTATATATATATATATATATAATATATATATATATATATATATATATATATATATATATATATATATATATATATGTATATATATATATATATATATATATATATATATATATATATATATATATATCTTAGCGGTCTGGATGAAGTAACTTTTTATATTAATAATAATAATAAAAATAATAATAATATTATCGATTCTGAGCTGTCATACCCCTGATTTCGACAGGCATGTGTACAGCTGAGTCGGAATCAACTTAGATCTCTCTTGATGGTCAAATGTTATTATACATCGTTGTTTCCCAGATTAGACGGCAATTCAAATATATACAAAATGATTATGTTCTTTGCATTGAATTTCGTCAATGCCAAGTTGCTCTCAATTTGAATGGAAAGTCTTATTAATATATCATTAGTAACTCTCTTCCTTTGACTTGACAAAATTCTCCAATATTTAACAAACTACTTCTAAAGATAATTGTCTACTTTCTTCTGATTTTCCCAACTGCCAGAAATTTTTCAGTGAATGCATTAGATAGTGTGTAGTTCTAATGATTGATGTATCACAGAAATGATTGGCAACTTTATTAATACTGAGTACCATTTCTCAGCTCAAGTTAAATATGTGTTTATGTGAGGTGTGATTATTTCAGGGTTTAAGTTTTAGTGTCATTTCTTCAATATTAACATGGTTTTTTTTGTGAGGTATTCGTGCTATATTTTTCACTTTAAGTGTAAGAAGAAACTTTTAGCTTTCACTTCATAAAGCTTAATAGCGAATTGCCAATGTTTATCAATGTCATGAAGTGGGAGTTATATTGTTAAAAGATGAAAAAAGAAAAAGGACTGGGTCAAATATCTTGGCATTAAATTGAGTATCGTGATGGATTTGGTTAATTCCTGTGAGATTGGGTCAGAGGCTTTTCATTTAGAGGTTGGAATTAAATGAATGCATAATTGATACGCGGATGTGCACACGGCACCTATTGAAAATCTACTCTACCTGATTTTGAGATTAGAGAAACGTTATTTTCGTTTTTTTTTATTGTTTTGAATGTCGCGTCTCACTTTTATCCACGCGTTGCGCGTCAGTAATCTCATTTCTTTTTCTATCTAACTGAAAATAAATGAAAACACAACATTGATTTTTAGATGTTGTAAAAGGTGACTTATTCTTGAACATATATCAATGGATTTAGAAAGAACGGTATTGAATATTTGACCAATATTTGATACGTTACCGTTTTTTAATGCATTTGGCTGGCAAAATAAAAAAAAAAACACTGATACCCTCAAAGTTGAATTTAACTTTACCAGTGGAGAGGGTGAAGTTACATAATTTCCATCCACTTCTTTAACCCGCATTACTGTATTCACCCCCACCAATATCCTTCTCAACTCTAAACCGAGACATCTAGTGATGCTTCCCTTGGCCATATTCTTATCTCTCACGATACCATTTCCATGGGAATTCTATTCAAATGTGTGGTTTGCATCTATTGTAATAAATTATGTGCATGCTACCTCTCAAAAATTATTTTCACTCATATTATTCATCTTTGAGATTGTTCATCAAACGGCACACAATCTTTGTCTAACAACTTGATAATTCTGCAAGGATTTTGCTAGTTTTATTTTTGCTAAGTATGGAAGACTTGTATATAGTATATTCAACACACAGCGGGGTACAATTCCACACTAAAATGGCCCGTTACCGTGATATAGTATTCAATACCCAACACATTGCCTGACCCACCAGACATTCAAAAACTTTTCTCCTAATAAACTCATCTTTAATCCTATGCCTCCCAACTTTCTATTTATTCTTTTTTTTTTCTGCCTACAAAGTTCAGTGTTCTTACATTTTGAAGGTCAATAGATCATCTGCCTGGATCATATACCTTTGCAATCACAATGGAATTCGGATACAAAATGACTACTGTGTTTTGGGGTCATTTTCATCTGAATGTTTATCTATCCACCTTAAACTTCTAATAAGGTTCTCAAAAATCTTGAATTTAACTTCTAAATCACAAATAGGGCTTCTGCAAGACAAAATCCAATAAAAATCTCATTTACTTCCTGATGTTTCAACAGCTTCGTGGGATTTTGAAGAATATTTTATCATTAACAGCATCTTTGAGGCTTAAATCTGACCAGTTATGGGACAGGGCATCTTAGCAAAGCAGCCAGTCTTTGGTTTTTAATTCTCTGTGTAAACTTATTTTCAGCTTTTTATCCGTCCATTCTGCTTGTCATACTAGAAAT
The DNA here is from genome assembly GCF_015104395.2 of Macrobrachium nipponense. NCBI lineage: Eukaryota > Metazoa > Arthropoda > Malacostraca > Decapoda > Palaemonidae > Macrobrachium > Macrobrachium nipponense. Next base: position 43,933,765 of record NC_087204.1, read on the forward strand.
ACCACGTGGTTCTGGTTAGGTGTTACAGTATACCCTTCACCTAATATGCCAAGATTTCATTGTAGCCTTATATATAAACCTTTGAAGAAATGCTCTCATATTCTCAGAGATTCATCACTTGCTGCCCTTCTAGGTATGATTAAATTAAAATGAAATCCTTAAGTTTCTCTTCCTTCTGCCACGATGTGTCTTTTCTTCCTTAAGCATTAATTTGGAAAAGTTTCCATCATTCACAAGCATTTCACACACTATCTTTGTCTTTTTTTTTTTTTTTAAATCATTGACCCATGGGATCGCACAAACAGAAGATACATATTATTAATATCACGAGGTCTATTTCAGCAGGGGTTACACGAGCTCGAATGATGTTCTTCAGGGTTGCACCATACTTCTTGTTGTATATATTCCCGTATTTCCTGTAGAATAATTTTATGGTCCTTGTGCCTTATCAAGTGGCATGGCTCTCCCACTGATACCACCTGTCAACTCCATTTCTTAACACCCTTCCACTTGATGGTAGAATATCTGTTGCTGACTAGTGTCTGGGAGCTGTGCTCAAGATCATCATTGGTGGGCACTCCAGGCAGAGAAGTGAGAGTCCAAGAAGGGTATGGTACCATCAGTAGCTATTGCTCATATGAAATGGAGGACCAATTCTCCTTCAAAAGTTCGATGAAGTGTCTCCAACATGACCACATTGGCAACGTTGATGAAGGTATCATCTATGTACCTTATGCAGAGGACAGGTTTTGGAATGCCAAGGTAAGAACCCATGACAACTCTGTCAATCTGAGTCCATAATTGTCTCTTTTGGTTGATGAATGGAGCCTCCTTTGATTTTCCCTGTAGATCTTGTTGAGGAACATCAATAGGGTTTCATCAGTGAGCATGTTGGTGAAGAGACACTCCATCTAACAATGTGATGAAACCTTGGGACGATGTGATGCATAGCCTATCGAAAACCCCATTTAGGATGTAAAGTGTAAAAATTTTATTTAATGTCTTAGCCCATAAGTAAATTGGCATTGGGCACCAGCTAATTATGTATATCTATATGTTCTATAGATATACATGGGATACATGAATACAGAATACAAGAAGGACGAGGCAGCCCTGAAGAACATCATTCGAGTTCATGTAACTTCTACTAAAATTGACTTGACAGTCAACCTTATAATCTATTATAAGGATCAGAAGGCTGCCCAGTACCTCATGAAGAACAGCCTCTCCGTCAGCAGTGACCCCATGAAGAGGAGAGGAGACATCTACCAAATACTGTGACCCAAGAATGGGTGCCACCATTCATACAATAGTATAACGACAATTCTCCTTACTAGAGTATCGCCAACCATCTGTTTGAGGGGCGTTGCACCAACGCTGCTTGAGATAACACAGCAACACCCCCAGACACCAACAGATCATAAGAAATACCAAAATCCTCCATGGCGACAATGACCACCACCGGCTCCACTAAAAGGAGTCCCTTTTCTCACCCTATGATGACCAATGTCAGGAGAACAATGAGATGTACCCTCAAGACAATATGGTCACCCTCCTCCGAGCAGTGAAGAAGAGCCCCCAAGCACCCTGTAATCAGTGCCCACGTCAGTCAGACAGACACAGCCAACAACAGGAGATCTCCTGGGATTATGACTGACCAATGAAAAATTACTCCCCTTCTTTTGTAAACCCATTTTCAGGCGTAAATACTCCATTCATGTACCCCTGGTGCAGTTACTGCTCGACTCTCATAGCAGTAACATCTCCCTTTCCCTTTCTCCCAGAGTGACATTTTTTGGTGAATGTGAGCGGCAGCAAGCAATAACACCAACCCAATTGGCAACAGTTGATCATCAAACAGAGCAAAAATACTTCAGTAAAACAACACATACCTCCCTTACAACAGTGAGAGAATCCCTCTCCCAAAAAATATAAGCATCCATCTTTCTTCCATCGTCACCTATCTTTCCACAGATAGGTGGCAACATCCATGCAGTCATGACTCTGATCAGGCACGCATCCAGTGCAGCAGCCATTACAAGCTCGGATCTCACATCTCCAGCCAAGATGCTGGCCGAGGATAGAAAGAGAACAACAGAAAGAGAACAACATTGTCTTCTTTTTTAGATGCTCCTGAAACTGCCTGACACTATCTCAACTCTGCCACCTCTGAAAAACAAGAAAACACCCCTGCCATGGACACTGATGATGGTTTTATCCTAGTTGCCAAGAAGAAAAACAAACAAACAAACCCTGAGACTGAGTACTTGATTAGCAGGCCACTCCCCCAAAAGGTAGTGCCTCTTATGCCTTTATTAAGGATCTGAAAAACCAAGGCAAGACTTTCAAGGTAAGGACTACTTTATGAGGAGATCTGTTGGCAGCCAAAAGATGAACAAACTGATGTGTGGATGAGAAACAACCCTAAATATTTTACTACTTTCCCCACAAATTTGACACTAAAGTTATTTTCGACCATCTACAGGATTTAAAGGCAGAAATATGCCTCACAAAACATTTAAACCCACAGTCAACCAAGAAGGTACTAATCTAAGTCTTATCGCAATTATATACACTAATACTGTGGAAAGGAAAACCCCCTCAGAAGCTCAACCTGGGAGTACAGGGCACCTTCCCCATCATTGTCTTCATGTCAGAGCCTCTGAGATTCTACAGTTGTCAAAGGTATGGACACCACAGCAGTGCATGCACTGGTCAGGCATTTTGTGGTGTGTGCAGTGGAAGACATCCGACCCGAACCTGCACCGACAAGTTGAAGGCCGGAGAAGACACCAAGGTGAGGTGTCCAGCGTACAAAGGCAGCCACTATGCCTGGAACAGGAAGTGCCCTATAAGATTCAAAAGACAGACAATCTCAAGGGCATCACACCCGGAAGCCTCCCCAGCCAAGAGCAGCCCACCAGACCCCACGATCACAGGACAGCCGCAGCAATCACCCAGAAACAGAGGCCAGTGTCTTACGCAGTAGCAGCTAGTTGGCCTCAAATGACCCCCACAGTCAAACCAACCAACCAAGCAGCCTCAGAGAATAGACCACACCCAGACCAACCTTACATGCCCAGGATACCATCCATCACCCCGAGAAGGAGAATCACCTTCCCAGTTCCTCCCACTCCATCTCCTAAACACACCACTTACATACTAACATCTTCCAATCACACATCCATAACACCAACCCCTGCTACCCAGAGGCATACAACCATGTTTTCCCTCCTCCTCCTCCCCAACCATACAGGTACTACATTCGCTCAGAACTGAGAGACAACAGGTACATAGCATGCCCAAGAGTTCTCCAATTTCCTCATCTGTATGCCAGAGAAGTTTGCCGACTTGTGGAACATCCAGTTTCCTGACAAAATCACCAGAAAGGTAGTTGGCAACTCTCCTGACACAGCAACAGGATTTACAACTCCATGCAACATATACAGGTCTCCAAATGCATCTTTTGAGGGGAAGCACTTTTCAGCAGAGCGACACAAAAAACACTTTAATTGTTGGGACTTTAATGCACTTCACCCTATTTTCAACAAACTACAAACCAGTCCAACAGGACGACACCTACATCACTTAACATGTGAAAGCCCAAAAGTGTGCCTGCTAAATAGTAGAGTGCCAACTCATCTAAGAAGAAGAGGGCTGGCCCTATCCTTCATAAACTTAGCCTTAAGGGAGCAAGCAACATGGAGGTTGAATGCCACACTCACAAGTAACCATATAGCCATTGGTATTGGTCTACAACTCAAAAATCTGCGTCCCATATCGCCCTCTCCCCCTACAGAGATGGGACCCCAAGTTTGATAACTGGGTGTTTTTTAAACCACCATGATGAGATGGGCCATGGACTACCTAGAAAACCCATCAAACAACATAGAAGTCTTCTACAAGGAGTTCTTAGGCAAACTTTGAGAGGCAGCAAATACCACCATGCAAGAGTCACAAACTCAAGGCCAGAGTCAACAGAGTCAGAAAAGTCTTTCGGCAGAATCCATCAGCTGATATACACACACTCCTCAGAGAGGTAATGGCCCAAGGTACAGCAGAGGCAAGAGATTCAACAGCAGTCATGGTATGAACGGTGTACCAACCAGTGACCCAAATCTGGATATTACTTGTGAAAATTTCAGGAAAGGGCAGGACAGTGCAGTATCCATCAAACCCACAAGAAGAAGCCAGGAACTTTGCAGATAGAACAAAATCACACAACCTTCCTCAAATGACACAGGGAAAAATATGAGCTTAACCCTTCAAGGTAGAGAGAAATCAACGCTCCTCCAACATGCCAAATGACACAGACACACCTTTAACTATTGAGGAACTAAACAGTGCACACAGCAAGGGGAATAGGGACACAGCAATCACCTACAGCATGCTGAGAAACATGGACAACCCCGCCAAGCAGTTATATCTCCTCCTGATAAACAGGACATAATTATGTGGAGCACACCAGGCAGAAGAAATGGGGGCAGCAGGACAAGTGACCAATCGCAAAGCCTAAGGAACCATATCTCTCATCAGCTGCACAGAGAAAGTAGCTGAAAGAATGGTCCTAAACAGAATTAATTGAAAGACAGGACCCTTACAAACTAGTCTGATTGCCTATAGGGAAGGGGTTGGCACCAATGAGTGCCTCACATTCTATGTGCCATAAATGGCAGATGTTCCTTAGTGATCTTTCTAGAAAGAAAAATAGCAAATGAATTAGCAAATGCAGCAACCATCCTAGTCTGGAAGAGGATGAAAGGCAACCTACTTTCAAAAAGGCTATATGCAAGGCAGAGAAGCCAGGGTAGTGTCCAAGACAGAGTGTTAAAATACTACTCTCTTGAAAATGGCACTCCCCATGGAGGTATTCTATGCCCCTCGCTGTTCTATTTCCTAATAAAGAATCTAGCCTGCCAAGAACTACCACAGGAAGTAAGATCCTTATATATGCTGATGATGTTTGCATCATAAGCACAAGGCCTTGAAGACCACCCCATAAGATTCAAGAAGCCTTGCAGCAAATTGAGGACAACTGCACACAACAGGGACTCAAGATCAACATAAAGAAGGCAAAAGCCATGGCAATAAAGCACAGTTAAAACTCACCCATCCTAATACTGAAGGGAGACACCATATACTGGGTGGACAGCTACACATACCTGGTAGTCTGCATTGCAAGCACACAAGAGGATCACATCTCTGCAAGGAGGAGCCACATCTGCTTAGATAGTTCTACAAGCAAGCCATCAGGGCACAAGTAGAATATGCAGCACCAGTCCTGACAAGTCTCGGGAAGGATCAGTTGCAGAGGCTGGAGGTCATCCAGAACAATGCCAAGAGACTAATGCTGGGAGCCCCATTGTGGACAAGACTGTCTCCTGAGGGCAGAGACACAGATACAATCTTTCACCGACAGGAGATGCCAAAAGAAATGCTGCTATAATATACAAAAGTATCAAAAGCGATCAAGATGGACCACTGAAGGATAGAATGGGTACATGCATAAACTTCCAAGGGGAGCTAAATCCTCCCAAAATGCACACTGGCAGTATACTCTACACCATGAGACAGCTAGATATGCAGGACACAGTGAAATATATGACTAAGGATGTCTCACCTGAAGGATACCAAGAAACAGCTACCTGGGTCAAAGACCCAGTCCAGTATAATCTTACAGGGTTAATGGCAAGGAAAGCACTATGAACACCATCACAGATGAGGACTGCAGCAGAAGAAGCAGTCAGGAGCACAGCAGCTGAAAACATATACTACATTGACAGGTTAGTTGATCCACAAGCACCGATAATGGCAGTGGTCACCAAGACATCAATGGAAGCTGGAGGCTGTCCAACATTGCTTCTACATTTCAAGCCAAACTAATGGCAATTTCCGAAGCCTTAAAAAGTTCCATCCAAAAAGAAGGGCACACAAAAGTACACATCGTCTCCAAAGCAGCAATCCTTGCACTTAAAGCCATCAAGCCCAAAGAGAATGTGACACTGATATCAGCAATCAAATCAGTGGCCAAGTCACACCAAGCTCCTGGCAGGAGGGTCGTCCAAAACTGGATACATAGACATGTGGGAATCCAGGGAAATGAGGCTGATACCCTAGCCAAAAGTGATCTCAACTGCAGTACAGCGAGCATAAAGATGTAACCATCAATCACACAACTGAAAGAAATGAAAAAAAAAGAGATATGCCAGACTTCAAGAAGAAAGTGAAGTGCAAACAGCATTATTGCAAAATGCAAGAACGTCAATACTGCCATTACTGTGACCGAGTGGAAAACCAGCCCCTCACGCACTACCAACTGGACTGGCCAGAGATGCAGTTTGTCATGTCGAATCTGACCAAAAATGAGCAGACACTGGCACAGATCACCATACACATCTTAGGTAAAATAGGGACACATGAGAATGTCCTAATGTCCCGCCCCCTTCTGAGGTTAAAGGGTATTCTCCCAGGTAAAACAGGGAGACAACAAGGTTACCCATTTCTAAGTATGAGAGTATTTTTTTTGTTAGGCCACCTCTCCCTCAAGGCACAAGCTCACTTCCTTTTCCTACTCAGCCCTCTCCCACTAGGATAGAGGACTCACTGCTCTAAACCTCTCTCCTACTGATGGGTATGGAGGTTCAAAAGCTCGTGCCAGCCCAAGGCTGGCTTAATGTTAAACAACAATAATTGGTGCTATTCATCTCCTTCAAAGGTAGCAAGTGACTACCGATAAATGAACTTCGGACACCTGCTTTATGATTTGACTGCTGAACTGAAGAAACTTATGAGCCAAGTTGAGAGGGAAAATATATGCTCAACAGCATGCAGTGTCTCATTATTATTATTATTATTAAATGAAAGATGAACCCCATTTATATGGAACAAGCTAACAGAGCCCATTGAATTGAAATTCTAGCTTCCAAAGAATATGGTGCTTGAGAGAATTTACAGAAGGTAACAGGAAATATGAGAGATCTAAATGTAGAGTTTTTATTCACTTAACAAGAAAGCTTCAATTCTCTTCGACCATATTACTTCTTTTGTTACGCAATTCTAGCACTTGTTTTATTTGATTATCGTTTATGGAGAGTTGCAGCCAAGACGACCAGAGCTTGCAACCTCATCCCAATAAGGCTTTTCAACTATCACAGGCTTTACAACTATCACTTAGAAACCACCTCCTCTAAGGGTGAAAGTGCGTGTGAGTGTGTGTACATATATATATATATATATATATATATATATATATATATATTATATATATATATATATATATATATAGTTTATGTAAAATATGAAGTGGATTCTATGATTATCTGCTAAGACACGAGTCATCACATAATATTCAAAGGCTGACAAGCAATTCAGATAGTAAGCTCTCATCTCCTTCCACGGTGTCTCACATTTTTCCCCGCGAATGCTTTCATCCTCGGCAAGCAATCTTACCTAGTTCTGAAAGCGTGAGAACAAAAAGAAAACTAAAAGTGCGTGTCTTATCTCTTAACCGGCTCACAGTTATTAGCATGAATACTGCATTCGTATTGCTATCTTCCATACAGGCTTTTAAATTTCATTGCGTATATTCTGGCGGGATGCTTCGAATTGGCATCGAGGTGAAACTCGTTTGGATGTGTCTTGGGTTATTGCATGACTACGGTGGATTTTTTTTTCTTTTGATTTATCATCATCGTGGTTTTCAAGTTCTTGTGTCCTTCTGGCTTTCTTCGGTGTTGGTAAATGTACCTCGCTGTCGAACTAAGTTTCAGAGATCTTATTCCTCGCATCGCTGGACTTTGGAACAGCCTCCTTAAAGATGTTGAGCAATCAGAACCTAAAATATTCAAGCGAAGATTTAATGTGTCACTACCTTGAAACAATTCTCCTCCACGTGTTCTAATAATTTCTTTTTATTTCCCAGTTTCTGTAAATTTATGAATTTAACTTTTTCTAATAACTGATCTCGTCTCTCTCTTTCCTATTAATCTTCTACAACTTCTTTAAAATGAACACTATTTCCTTTTAAAGCTAGAACGTCGTGGCAATAGCCCCTGTACGTTTGTCATATGAATAGGGGTTTATCTCCTGAATATTATTTATTTACTAACAATAATAATAAATAGTGATTTTTTTTATTTAGCTAGTGCATGTGCATGCTTGTCCGTGGTTTCATGTAACCATATTTTTCTTGAGACGACGTAAGAAGGTCATGTTTTTTTTTGCATGGCGAGGTAGTTATCCTTAGTCCGAGAATAATGGTTTAAATATAGTTTGTATACGCGAGTTTGCCTTTAATTTTTATGGCGTGTGTGTGTGTCTGAATTTCTACAGTCGCCATTGTTGATATTGCACAACAGGTTTTGATCCTTATGTGTGTCTTTCATAGAAGTTAGTGTATGTACAGGTGTGTAATTGCCATCAACTGTGCATAATTTATACGAAATACAATGGCAATGCCTGGGCACGACTGATTTGATTGATTTGTTAAAGTTTTGACAAGAAGCCAAGCACTAGGGGCACTTTCAGCTCGTCAGCGCTCAAGAGGGAGTTGGAGTGGTTGGACAGCAAGATGGGAGAAATGGGAAAAGAGTTCATGTTAAAGACCGAGATATGGGCGCAGCTAGGCTCAGAGACCGGTAATGCCTACAGTGCACCACGTCAGGTGCCCAGACAGCACTAAATTCCCGCCCTGGGAACGAATAGCGTGATTGATTGATTGATATCTTGAAGTATGGTCCCATGACCTGTGTGTGTGATGGAGAGTTAATTTCGCTTCTAAAGATCAATTTGGACTGAAGTTTGGATTTAAGTAAATCAGTCACCAAATCATGTAAAAGATCAGAGCCAAATATCATTGTTTTAATAACAAAATCGACAGAAGTTCAAGGTTTACTCCGTTTTAATATGTCTGCGGCAACTCCTAATCCTTACAGCTCCACTGATAACATCATCATCAAAATTTTCATGACAAAATTTACAAAAGTGTTAAGCGATGTAAATGAACTGTCACGACGACTCCATAAGGGTAGTTTTTAATATTGCAACGTAAGAAATTTTCGCCTCTGGTCTCATATCATGGTCAACCACAAAATCAATAATACTTATTTATATTTGCACATTTAAAAAGACTTACTTTAAAATACTCCAACATTTTATTTGTTGTAATAACTACCCACATCAAAATTAGTACTATAACATTAATTCCAGCGATTACAGATTCTTACCAGCAGAGGGGAACCCGTCTGACCTACGCATTTAATTCCAAACACGACATTTGATAAAAGAAAGAGTTCTTGTTTACTTATATACATGAGTAAATTATCATAATTATATGATTATACTAACATACCAAATATCAGAGCTAGTTGGTATGTTCAGCATTTCAACGTTAATAGTGATATACATAATGATTACTTACATACGAGGTAAATATAAGAGCAACACACACACCACTGCAGGCAGATGTATATAGACCTTGGCTTTGGAACAGGTAGCAGTGAAAAAAAATCATTTTTATCCGCGCACCGCTAACTGCGCGTGACTTTTCTTCCATCGTCGGAAAAAGCAGATGAAACATGGCTTTTGCAACCCTTCCTTTGCATTCTCTTGACCGACGAGTCCTCGAACCCTTCCCAACAATACACGAACCAATCTTGTTAGTGTCCTGTCACCCTTTCCATACCAACGCAATCGGACGCGGACATTCCAAGTGGCAAGTCATTATCATTTAATTAAAAAAATTAAGTGCTCAACAACAGTCGCGAAATCTAATTTTGCCATTGATGTAAAAATTAATACTTTCATGCCATTTGAAGCAGTCACACGTATTGTAATTTCCAATTTGTTTCCATGACAACTGGGATCTGATTCACTTTCCAACATCATCTGTCTAACGCCTCTTCCCCCTTTCCCATGACCGGTCCCCTCAGCCCACCAGACCCCTCCCTCCAAAACTCCAAAAAGAGGGCTTCGAAGCAATTCAGAAAATGATATAATTGGAAATATGGATAGAATATTGATTTACAAGACAGCCCTGACAACATAACGCACTGATAACGCCGAAGGAAAGTTTGTGTTCGGGAAAGATAGATATCGAAATAAGAAATTCCACCCTACTCCATCCAGCATCCCCTCCACTAACAGGGGAGCACAGAAGACAAACAGCACGAGTGGATAGCCGAAGATGGACCTGACCTCGTAAATCAACCTCATAACATTACTATTCAAATCTTGAAAACTGCTTTCGACTGATAAAAGCTTCTTTTCGTTTAAATCCCCGACTGAAGCATGTTCTTGAACGAATAAAAAGTTAAATCATGTTAATGTTCTTAAGCCATTTTATTCATTCACTGTATATAGCCATGTCAACAACCATTTAAACCTATTGAGAAAACAATCGATGTCAAACCGTCAGAATGGTCGACATTTTAATCGGCAATGTAGCAGTTGCAGTGAAAGCTTTGAGAAATTCTGGTTTCCTGCAGGTGAGAAATATCCTGAATTGGTGGTGATTCTGCGCCAGAACAAATTATTTTGCGTAAATTGTTTCGTTTATGTATAAATGTCTTTAAATAGAGAAGAACTGAGACACTTCTAGGATAACCTACAATTGTAAGGGCTCTTTTACACTGAGTAAATAGAAACAGTCGAGTGTAATGAGTGAAAGCAACTTGCAGTTAGTTATTGCCTTGCTTAAAGGGATTGCCCATCAGTTTTATTTTCCGGTAACGTGTCTCGCCTTCCCCACCACCCGCACACTTTTTAACAATTACTCATTAATTTCTCTTTAGCTTGTCAGTGCTGACGACCAATCTGGTTATCACAACAATTAAAAACGCGCGGGACCTGAATCCTGAGAAAGTCTACAGCAAGATTTACAAAGCTGTTTTTGTCGGACACTGCGTGAAAGTAGTGATAAGAGCACACACGATACGCGATTGAACCATAGCCTGTCTCACATATTTCGTCGTAAAACCTTGAACCGAACTGAGTTACCAAATGCTGTCATCTATTTTTTGTATTATTATTATTATTATTATTATTATTATTATTATTATTATTTTTATTATTACCCGTACGTTTTACGAAAATTTATAACGATTTTAGTGTTTGTAAGTAAATATACATACCCCCATAATATATATTATATATAATATATATATATATAATATATATATATATTATATATATATATATATATATATATATATATATATATATATGTATGTATATATATTTTATATATAATATATATATATATATATATATATATATATATATTCTTCATTTTGAAGGGTATTTGCATAAAACACCTAGAAAAATGTAAACAGCACTTGTCGTGACTACAAAAACAAAGTGAGACCTGACTACTGGCCTCGCCTTTCTCTGTCTCGTGAAGTGCAAGTAGTTAAGGCTGCTGCGGGAGTGGTATTCAGTGGTGAACTCAGCTGGCTGACATCAGTCTCCGATATCCCCCCAACCCCTGGGTTTGGTTAGGTGAGAAGGAATACCAGAGTTTCACCAGTACTACTCGTGCAATGTAATAACTGACAGTCTCCTTTCGCATTACCATTTTCCTCTTGTGACCCTTAACTGGTGTTTTCTTCTTGCGGTTCCAGCGAGTTCACGAGTACAGAAAATATTGGTATCGCTGTTCCTCTTGAAATTCGAGCATATTTCAACTAGAGATGTAGCTCTGAACAAAGCAGCATCTTTGCAGTTAGTATTTAGTTAAGGGTAACGAGTAGCAAGCAAAAAACTATCTTTTACAGAAATAGTTCAAACCGAGAAACAAAAATATCGCTTATCTGCAGTTACAAATTTAACACAACAGATATTAGAATCTCTATATAATAAACGTATCAGACGGCCAGTTTGGTTTCAAAACTAACCAGTCATCTGACAGTTACATCTGATCTCTGAAAAAATTAGTAAACATTCTCTCCTGTACTACAGTACTTCGTTGAAGTAAGGACTGATGATCTTCGAGACAATCTAGATATTCGCTGGCATTGTAAAATTTACTAGCTGTCACAGACAATTAGTTATACTGTTATCTTTTTAAAGGAGTGGTGCTAACACTGTTGCAAAATTTTTTTCTGGTATTACGACAACATATTGCCAGTAGTATCCGTATTATTATTACAATTCTTTTTCATGTACTAGAGATTAGTCATATTATTGTTATAAACATTCATTAGAATTAAAGAGAAAGTGTCCATATGCCTTGATAAAAGTAATGGCTCATATATCGTTTCTTTCCGAGCTGCAGGATTGAATGAAATATCTTTGTGAAACTCAGGGGTCTCTTTAGGTTCTAATGATCCCTGGACGTTATATAATAGCAAAGGCAGTGCATGTTCAAGCAATGGGCCAAACGCAACTGAACTTAATTCTTAATATGAATGAATTTATTGAGCACCATCAATATATATATATATATATATATATATATATATATATATATATATATATATATATAATATATATATATATAATATATATATATATATATATATATATATATATATATATATATATATATATATATATATATATATAATCTAAATTCGAATTGAAAAACCCGGTAGACTTTCAAAATAGAGGAGTCAGACCTAGATTCAAATGGATATAACCAGGCATATGCAAAACGTTTCAGCCAGGAGAAATAAATGCGGTACTGTATAGTCGTTGCAGGAAGAAGAAACGAAAAACACGACCGTAAAAGAGCTAATCCGTTCATATACTCTATATAAAATGTCATACGCATATACTTATATTTGTATTTTGTGCGTAATTAAGCACACGTTTAGCTATCACAAAATCTGCAGAACACAAATTAGAGACCGCATGTACGATGTTTTGGAAAATTGACTTGAAATATTTCCGTCATTTTTGACGAAAATGGTTAATGACAACTTCATATAACAGAAAGATAGTTAAGAACTATGAAAGGGTAAGTCCTGAAATATCTCAATTAGTACATCAAACTTCAAACGCCTCGTACACAAAATCCTGTCCGTTTATGAGCCAGCGGAATAACAGTAGACCCTGAGCACAGAAATACAGTCCGATTGAATTTTCCGAAAATACATGCAAGAACAAGTTTATGACGCTTAATATTCACATAATGTTCGTTCAACGGATAATCATCCATTAGCATTCCATATGAAAATCCCAAACTTCCAACGAGTACTACTAAATTGCACATAGGTAATGAAATATTGCTTTAGCATTTGAAAATAAACCAAATTGTTGCGATGTTTCCGATTTCAAAGATTTTAGCAATATTTTGAGTTCATCCTGTAATTATGCAACAAGGCAATAATGAAAAAGCGAGCGAAAAATAAAGTTCAAGTTGATAATAAAATAGTTGTACATTTCTTAAAAACTGCCATTGTCTTTGTACTACTTAATATCTCTACGACAATTGCCATTTTCCTATACTGCCACTTAGTTTACAAAGTGGGTGTCCTTTCCTTTTATTTATTATTATATGGCAGTTTTCTTTTTTCATATACAAATATTTAGTTATGGAAGCAATTCTTTCCCTATGATAATTCCATATCCTCGGTACAGACGGTAAAAGCAACCATCAGCATAACATCAAATTAATCTTATATTTTTCTGAGCGGATAGGGCAGCAAATTAATTTCATCTTTTTTTGCACTAATATAAAAAATACTATCGCCTCTTCCCCGAGGCGTCAGTTTTTCTCTCTGCAGCAAGTAGAGCGCGCTATACACTGAAAAATAGAGTGATAAACTATGATGTTACATAAACAGCTACCTTGGGCAACATAATTATAACAGATTTCATTCCTAACCATCACTGCTCACGCTAGTGTAGAAGTAGGCTTTCTGCTGTACGTGCTGCAATGACACATGCCTCCGAATATATTATGCACCCTATATACGAGAATAACTCGCAGCCGGAATATCAGTCAAATGCCGCTCTTTGCACTGGAACTATAGTAATGGTGCCAGCCTGATAACTGCGGAAAACGGCCGGTATATTTTTGAAGACGGCATTACGTAGGCAGTGCCGGCGCCCGTTCAGCTAAGCAGACGAATCAAATTACGCAAAAACATAGCATAAATGGCTTAAGTGGTCAAGAAACGAGCGAAACGAATCTTCCATACTCTTCTCTTCCTCTTTTGTACCTCATTAACCAGCCAACGAAGTTGAACGGTACTGTATTTGCCAATGTCTCTGTTAAAAATATTTCCAAAGCGGATTATTATTATTATTATTATTATTATTATTATTATTATTATTATTATTATTATTATTATTATTATTCAATATGCACACATTCATACGGAACCAGCCAACATAGCCATTAACTTGCCAAGATTGATTCCAAAGAATAGAATGGATTGTACGTGAAAGAAAAAAAACATGGTGAAGTAGTATGTTAAGAGCAGCTAATATATTATTCAAATCCACCAAAATTATGACAATCGTAAAATATTGAAAATACTGAAGGTAACGTAATGGTGCAGAGCACTCTCGAAGCAACATTAGCCTCCAAAACTTACGAGTACCACAAGGAAGACTGTAAGGCAGCTGTTCACTACTAGAATAAAAGACCTCGCTACTGATCAGCCTGACTTCATAAAACTGAATCGTGAGGTATAGGATCTAAAGATGAAAAATGTCATTTACTCGAAAAAGGGAACTTTCAGCAATCTCATCTAGAAGACAAGGATTCCGGTAAGTTGCGGATGTCAAGTGGTGGGACAATACTTCAGCACTGACAAAACAAAACCAAAAGATCTTATGTGGCACTAACATGCTGTAGATATATCAAGACGTGCGATAAATGCACAATTTTACCCTCGTTTACTTTGCTTCATCATATGCCTTCAATCTCTTAATGGCTTTTATCCTGACGACTGAGTAAACTTATTGATTGTTTAACTCAAACCAGATAATTATGTTACGGTGCATTCGTTACCAACGAAATCACGAAGCGTGTTATAAAGTATGATGATATCTTTACCATTCAACAGTGAAACCAGGTGTACTTGTATACGTGTATGCATGTATGTATATATTAATATATATATATATATATATATATATATATATATATCTATATATATATATATATTTATATATATATATATATATATATATTTATATACTATATATATATATATATATATATATATATATATATATATATATATATATGTTTATTTTGTCTATCAGTTTCTCCAATTTCGACTGGGTTGCTCCTGCCTCCTTAGGAATTCATCTTACTCTTTGCTAGTGCGCCGTTTTCTAGGATCACACACTTCTGCATGAGTCCTGGAGCTACTTCAGCCTCTAGTTTTTCTAGATTCCTTTTCAGGGATCTTGGGATCGTGCCTAGTGTTCCTATGATTATGGGTAAAATTTCCACTGGCATATCCCATATCCTTCTTATTTCTATTTTCAGGTCTAGATACTTATCCATTGTTTCCCTCTCTTTCTCTTCAACTCTGGTGTCCCATGGTATTGCGACATTAATGAGTGATACGTTCTTCTTGATTTTGTCAATCAACGTCACGTCTGGTCTATTTGCACGTATCACCCTATCAGTTCTGATACCATAGTCCTAGAGGATCTTTGCCCGATCGTTTTCTATCACTCCTTCAGGTTGGTGCTAGTACCACTTATTACTGCAAGGTAGCTGATGTTTCTTACACAGGCTCCAGTGGAGGGCTTTTGCCACTGAATCATGCCTCTTTCTGTGCAAGTGCCGGACGTTCCCTTGCTGTGTGGTTTATGGTTTCATTTTTCGTAGAGGACTTCCTACATAAGGGAGAGATGTTATTTCCATCTATCGTTTTTTGAACATATCTGGTTCTTAAGGCCTGGTCTTGTGCCGCTGTTATCATTCCTCTAGTTTCCGTCTTGAGCTCTCCCCTCTGTAGTCATTGCCATGTGTCATCGCTGGCTAGTGCTTTAGTCTGTCTCATGTATTGTCCGTGCATTGGTTTGTCGTGCCAGTCCTCTGTTCTGTTTGTCATTCTCCTGTCTGTATATTACTGGGTCTTCGTCTACTTTTATCAGTCCTTCCCATGCACTCTTGAGCCACTCGTCTTCACTGGTTTTCAGATATTGTCCCAGTGCTCTGTTTTCGATGTTGACGCAGTCCTCTATACTTAGTGATCCTCTCCCTCCTTCCTTTCGTGTTATATATAGTCTGTCCGTATTTGCTCTTGGATGTAGTGCTTTGTGTATTGTCATATGTTTACTAGTTTCTGGTCTATACTGCGTAGTTCTGTCTTCGTCCATTCCACTATTCCTGCGCTGTATCTGATTACTGGCACTGCCCATGTGTTTATGGCTTTTATCATATTTCCGGCGTTGAGTTTTTACTTGAGTATCGCCTTGAGTCTCTGCATATATTCTTTCCTGATCGTGTCCTTCATCTCTTGGTGTTTAATATCCCCCCCTTCCATTATTCCCGGGTATTTGTATCCCGTCTCATCTATGTGTTTGATGTTGCTCCCATCTGGTAGCTTCATCCCTTCAGTCCTTGTTACTTTGTATGTTGACTAAGGCACATTCTTATTCTATTATTATTATTATTATTATTATTATTATTATTATTATTATTATTTATTATATTATTATTATTATTATTATTAAGAAACTCCATTTACAATAGGAAAATGATTTTTGCTTACAGCCCTAATACCTTTATTGCTTTTTCAGGTCTCTGTAAGCGATATCAATTTGCATATTGCAGAGATCATGAAGTGTTGATAGGCCATAAG
>NC_087204.1:43951036-44041036 GCF_015104395.2 Macrobrachium nipponense
GAAGACTATGTCGATACGATGAAATAAAGGAAGCCTTACTTTAAACAAGCTGAAAATATTAAATTTCAAAATTGATTTATGCGGTTGTATACATTTCAACATCTTTCCTGGTCACTCGTGTCTTTTTCTTTAGGTTATAAAAGGACGAAGAGTAAGAAAAAGATAAATGGGATGCCGCTTCTGTATCCTCACCTAGTACATTAAGTTGCCCTTTGGACTTATTTAGAATTCATTAGTACCAAGATTGTCTGAACTTTGGAGTTTTTCCTAATTATGGCTCTAGTAACAAAGAAAATGTGTGACCATATTTCATTTGCTTTGATTGTTAACCTCTGATTCTCTTTGTGAAAGGAAATTAATAATTGGCATTTGTAATTGTCCTTCGCCTTGGCAAGCGCAATGCTAAGTTGCCAACGATTACTTTCTCTCGAATTTACGTTGGTCCATCGAATACATAATATGTAATATACCCTCGCCACCCTTCATGGCTGCTGGTGCCTAACCATTTACATATCACTCATCGAAATAACGAATCTTGCGCGCGTCTACGAAGCACAGGTTACCAAGATAGTGGTCAGCTGGCATTGAACTTTAAACTGGCGTGACCACTTGAGCACTTGACGGACTCGGTAGCTGTTATCGTGGACTCGTTGCCCCGACTACTCATCCCTACAATCCCGGTGGAGTGCCTGATGTTGTGCACAGACGGTATTTTAAAGTACTGCTGACTGTACTGTTGTTGCGATAGGTAAGGATTTCGTTTGTAACTATATTTCCTTTATTTTGAAACACGGATAACCCACTCGCCGTTTGTTGAATATATCTTTCATCAGGCCTTTGATCCAATCACAGGTATCCTTAGTGAACTAAAATGTGCTTTTTAATTTTTTTTTTAATCCTGTCTCCATTTTGTTGTTTGTGGCATGCAATAAGGTTACCATCCTAACAAATAGTTTTACAAAGCAGGTTCCGTCTCATTTCTTGTAAATGTCAAATATAATACTTCAAATTTAGCTAGGTATTTGGATAATATTACGGAATGAGTCTAGGCTCCTTTTATATTATTTCATAGACATGTAAGCTAATAACATTAACAGATTCATATATATTTAACCGTTTACCGTGTAAAATCTATAGCCTCATATGCAAATTTTTTAGTCGAAATTCACACGTTTTTTTTTTTTTAAATGAAAGGTGAAAATGGGAGTCGTTGACTTTGTGTTGGTGTTCGTCGCTTCGTTCTTGTTGTCAGAACTCTGGGCAACAACAAGAGATGCAGGTGTCGTCGTCACAACCCCTTTAGGAAAGATATCTGGGTTCGAGGAGCACTCCACGAAGGGAAAGCAGTTTTATTCTTTTCATTCTGTGCCTTATGCGGAGCCACCGACTGGAAGTTTACGATTCAAGGTGAGTTGTTTGATTGTTGATAAGAATTGACTAAAATAGTCTCTATTTATCCAAGTGCACATTTTAAGGGAATTTCACGGGGCGACCAGATGGACATTATGACTTGTAATATGGGGAATAGCCGCTCGGCATAAAGTTAGGGGCTCTGGAGGAGCGTTCTCCCAGCGAGGTCATCAAAACGTTTATTTGAAGGCAATAGAAAACATTTCCATTAGCAAAATTACAACTGTAGATAACAACAATTTTAGGGTTTAAGAGGATAATTTCATGTTCAAACTCTGCCACCAAAAAAAAAAAAAAAAAAAAAAAAAATGATAGCCCTTCCCTCGCCCTAGATCCCTCAGAAAAATAAATTTATGACAACTGCTGTTATATAGGTTGAATGACAGGGGAATTTATCAATAAGAAATGTTTCAATAATAAAGAAATTTATTTAAGTGTATACCTTTGTGGTAAAATCTTGAAAAACGTAAACGAAAGAGCAGAAAAATCAATGAACTAAATGACCAAGTTAATGAACTATTTTATTTTGAACTTTCAAAAGTGTGTTGGGCACTATACAGATATTATTTTATTATTTACTTTGATAAAATGCTATGTAATAATAAACTTATAAACATATACTCATTAGTATTTAAGTCAGTTAGATAAAAAGAAAAAATGTCAGCATTAACGAATTCTCCTTGAAGTGAAAACGGACATCAAACTGTACTGCAAGGGTAACTTTTCCATTTCTTAAGCCCTGTCAATTTTGGGGATTTGTCTGGTCGCCCAGTTATAATGTTAAAATATGGACAGGCTCCCAGCAAATCATTTTCCACGTTGTGATGAAAGAATGAAAATTAGTGGAGATATAGAGCACTTCAAACTATATCAGTAGCCTCGTCAGTATCTGTAGCATGCTGGACTTTGTCCTAGCTTTTTTTTTTTTTTTTTTTTTTTTTTGTACCCGGGATTTAAGCTGCTGAAGATCGCTCTTTATGATCGCGTCAACGAATCGTTTTTTTTTTCATTTATTTTTGTTTTTAACTTTAGTATAAAGGATTTGCTTGGGACTACGTGGCCTTCTTTAAAGTCCATTTTCGCTTTCTTCAACAAGTCTTGTAATACTGAGAGTGGAAAAAATGGTTAATGCCGCAAATTGTTTGATCCTGGGAGCTTAGTAGATTTCCGTGGCCAAAGTTATGCCACTTGGAAACAGCAGGATATACCTCTTAGTTCAACAAGATAGTAAAACTAGTAGTTTGTAAGCCAAGAATGATTCAGTGACATGTTAATACAGTGGTCCAAATTTTCTGGAATCATTTGTATGAATAGTGAGAATAGGTAACATAGCATTATAGTTTAATATGCCCGATGACTGGGTAACAGGCATCATTTCGATTTTATAGAAATAATGTTTTATGTTTTGAAAAAAACGTTATTACAAATAGGAAAAATTCGTCATTTCAGAGTAAATATATCGCATGCTAGGCATCGAATATCAAAAAGAAAATTAAATTACACACACACACACACATACTATGCATACATACATACATACTGTGATAAAGCGATCAAAATAACTTGGTTATACACTTACAATCACGTGCATCAGTACCTTACAGCAGCCAAATACTTGAACTTTCATAACAGATAAAGCACGACTGAGTACTCTAAAGGCAACAGTGATCCCTTAAAAAGCTTATTAAACATGTGAGAAATCAAACTAAGTTCATTATAATAAGTGTGAGGTATTCGTATTTGCTGCAGTTAATTAAGGGCATCTCTCCATCAAACAACTTTAACCGTTTCCCAGTTTAAATCACTTCATGAAAATTGGAGGAACAGCACAGTCAATCAATCACTTTGGCATGCACACAGGCTTAATCCTATCACTGGCGGTCAATAACTGAAACACTATTATAAAAAACTTTAAATAAATAAATTTATACGTGGAATTCACAATCTTACTGTTTAACAAAACATTGCTATTGCGCTTCAGTGGCGTGGTCGGTTTGGTCCTGGCCTGCCACCTCGGTTTCAGCGAGTTAAATTCTCGGCATTCTATTGAGGGGTTGAGATGTGTATTTCTGGTGATAGAAGTTCATTCTCGACGTGGTTCGAAAGTCACGTATAGCCGCTGGTCCCGTTGCTGAATAACCTTCGGTTCCGTTGCAACGTAAAAACACCATACAAACAAACGAAACTTTGCTATTACTTGAAAACAACACAAAATGTAATTATTCTTGAAATAATTATTAAACAAAATTAAAAAAAAAAAAATGAATTTATCAAGAAACTAAATTAATCAAGCAAAATTCAAACTATTAGGAGATATTAGATTTGAAGAGAAAATATAAATAAATGCAAATTAATTCAAGTGTTAAAGTGTGAAATTAAATCAAGTATACAATACTAAATCACTAAGAGACACTTAAATTAATCAAAGAAAATGTGAATGCAAAAACATGAAACACAAAAATGTGTAAATGTATAAAAATTTACCAAAATAAAAAATTAAAAAGAACTAAACAAAAAGTTCAAATTAAAAACAAAAGTACCACATGAAAAATATTGTAAAATAAAAAATGTTATATGTTATATTTTTAAGTAATGACTTAAATTGCAAAAATATCACTTTACCCTTCTGCAAAATTGTTACCAAAAGATGCCTTTCACAATATCTTCAGCTGCTTGCATAAAGCATACTTTATAGGCCTGTAACAGAACACCCTAATAAGCTCTACTATCGAGACTGGACACTGTTATAACGGCATAGATTTTCATAAATGTAATCCCTTAAGAAATATATGTAACTAACAGTAAGAGTAACCAGGTAGAAAATCTTTATTTTACTTTAAAAATTAAAAACTCTAAATGACGTCATGGAATGTTTTAGAAAGAAAAGAAATGACGCCACTAACTGAAAATGCTTTACGAGATATTATAGAGAATCGTTTTTGGGCCAGGATACAACAGTGTTGTAATCGACTGAGGTACGTTCTAGAAGCAGCTGAACGAATATTACGAAATATTGCCGATTTCCATGTGATTTGGATAAAAGACAACGGTGAACCATATGCCTTCATACTTCACGCGGTTGCTGATATATATATATACATATATATATATAATATATATATATATATATGTATATATATATATATTATATATAGATAGATAGATAGAAGCTCACGATGTTTCTTAAGTGATGGCAGGTTTACAAAACAAAACAAAGACCTCGAGTCTTCCTATCACTAAGTGACGACGAGTTATTCGCAACAAAGTCAACATGCGCTAATAACTGACTGATGAAAACTCGAACATCTGGATTGGACAAAGATCTCTCTTCTCATTTTATGTTATTCTAATCTTGTGAAATCTTGACTTACAGTTATTTACTACAATAACATATCAATAATGGGAGGGATATACATTTTACCATGCGATATTATAATAATACATACGTACATATGTGTGTGTGTGTGAGATAATTAGTTTGTTTATTTCGGAGAAGAGAAGGGACCCACCAGTTGTTGATGTGGACTGTATACTTCAACTTTGAAAGAGAAATTTATCATTTAACTCAAGAATGTCATCGTGTCAATAGCACTGACAAACAGAGGGCTTTCCATGGCTGAATAAGAAATTACTCCTGATCTTAGTTTCCGTTTTAGGAGCAGATGTGCAGCACCTTTTAATTTCTGCCTGGGATCCAGTATACATAAATAGTAATTTTTGGAAGTTATGGATCCATGTAGAGTTGATTTGATCGGAGGAATTTTATGCCGCTTATGATGTGTCCAAAGTGGTCTTTTGGTGACAGTTTACTGTAGTATTTGGAAGAGAAAAGTATCCTAATACAGATAACTTCATAAAAGTGGTCCCCTTAGAGCCGAATACAGAATGCGACCTGCGTATATGGGAAGTCGAGGCTGAAGACTGGAAAGCGTGAAAGAAACCAACATTTGCCAGTTTGCTATCAAGATATGTTGCATGGTCATGGAATTCAGATCTTGAACCATCAATAAGAAGAGTTAATTGAAAAATGGAGTTGTTATCTCCTGGTATTGATGCTACTCGGAACACTATGAGACTCAGGAGTTTAAGGAATAGGTCACTAAACTCTTTGATTTTCTTATGTTACTCCATTCCAAAAGTTTAAAAGTACTGAATTTCTTATGTCACCTGTACCACGCTATTTTGAAAAGTTTGAAAATGTTCTCTGTCTTTAGGAAATTTTATTTTGATCGTCTATTCGTTTATGCCTCACCAATATCATAACTATGAGAAATAAATTATGGAAAACTCTTCGTTAGTTATGTTTTATCCAATTGATATTAGTTTGAATGCTGTTTTATCTTAAGAGTTTCATTATTGAATGATGTTAATTATGATTTCATCACCCCCAGAGTTATTTATTGTATTTATTTTCTGTTCCTGTGCACTTCAAGATTTAGAAAATTCGTAACTGAACGCTGCACTTTTATACTTGCTAATAAAGCTTGAATAAGCTGCAGTACTACTTTTTTCCTCGATAATGTGCATTTTGAATCAACTTTTCATTTATAATATGCAATTAATTTTCGTTGTTTCAGGACCCTGTTCCTGTCGAAAGTTGGACTGGTGTCAAGAATGGATCGGTAATTCCTCCACCATGCCCTCAAATACCATTTATTGCAGCTACATTGAGGACTCCAAGATATATTGGAAATGAAGACTGTTTATATTTAAGCATATTTACCAACAAGGTAAGTTACAGTTTTGGAAAAATTGATGTATAAAATCAGATGAATTTTGAAAGAACAAAACGTATCATTTGACTAGTCAGAAGAACTTCCAATTGTCGTGACTTTCGTGCAAGTACCTTCATTATGATGTCTTTTCCTTCCCTGCAGCCAAACGAAGAAGCCGCTGCCTTACCAGTGATGGTTTTTCATTCGGCGGAGCCTTTTTTTCTGGCGGTATCGACCGATATTCCCCATACGTGCTCATGAATGAAGACATTGTATTCGTTCTTATTCAGTATAGGCTTGGAATTCTAGGTGGGTATTTGTTTTTCTGTTTGCACAACACACCCGTGTATATGCGCATGCGCTGTGCACTATTGTGTATAGACTTGAAAACATATGCATGCAATGAAACATATGACTTTAATGCCCTTGCACAGCCATTCCCTTAAGTAGCTGTAAGAAAATTGGACTAATCTGCTTTAATAAAAATTTTTTAATAATCTGAGCAACGCGTAGTGTGTCCACACAGGTTTTCTGTCCACCGAAGATGACGTCATCCCAGGGAACTTTGGTATGAAGGACCAAGTGTTAGCTCTGCAGTGGATACAAGAGAATATTTCATAACTTTTGGTGGTGATAAAACTCGTGTTACCATATTTGGAGAAAGCGCTGGTGGGGCCTCTGTTCATTTTCATGTTCTTTCGCCTTACTCCAAAGGTATGGTAAAGCTAAAACTGAAATTTATTAAAATGCTCCTTGATGAGACAAACTGTGGTTCTATGACATGTTTATAGTTAAGAACATTATTTTCTTTTAAGGTTGACTCTGTTGATCAACCAATCAGTAAGTAAAGTCAAACAAAAATTAATACCGATGATTTCATCCTAACTCGTCAAGAAATTAGCTAGATGAGGATTAGGAATTGCAGTGTTCCTGACAGACATTCGTTTTGATTACTGTCAGGCTTTTTTTTCCTCTCACAGGGCTTTTCTCAACGGGTATTATGCAGTCGGAACATTATTTAGCCCTTGGGCTATGGGGGGTGCTTTGAGAAGTGGCCACGTACACTGGAAACGGTTCAATTGTGATGGCATGAGCGCGCCCAGTGAGCAGTCCAGCGAATCTCTTCTTTCTTGTCTTCAAAGGATTGATGTTTTGTTAATCTCACTCTCAGCCTTCAGGATCACATTGTAAGTATTATTGTCATAAATGAATTTGATCATAGTAAGTTTGAGAACGTTCAGAGAAGAATCCTTACCAGTCAGATTAGAATTATTTTTAACGTAGAAGTGTTTTAAAGCAAGTCATCAGGTCATGGATCTCTGTTATAGGTTCAAAACCAGACCTATGAACATGAACAACAACTCTCAGGCCTGCATACCGCAAACATTTTTAATGGCAACCAAGAAATAGCATCATTGTTGAACAAACCGTTTTATTTATCATGTTTAGCTACTTTGGTGTTTCCGAGAGCATTGGTTAGCGAGAGTTTTGAAAACACGTTTAGCAAATATGATTTTTCCAGCCGTGCTTAACTTTATGTAAACAAACAGACGATTATAAAGGCAAGGCCATCTTTTATTTTTCTGTTCTTAGAGAGGAATTTTAAATAAAGATCACTATAAGAGAGCAATTTTAATCTCTTTGAGAAAAAAATTGTTCTTAAATGAAAGACATTAAAAACACCTGCCAAATCAATAGGCATTCGTTTTTGAATAGTGTGCTTGTCATGGAAAGTCTCCTGAATGTTATTATGGTCTTACCTGATAAGGTAACATTATGTCATGCAAAATCATCGGGACATACAATATTTTTCATTCATTCCAAGGTTTGCCAGTTATCATATTGTGTATGAATGACTAATATCTAGTAAACATTTGGTATGAGAAACAGTAGTATTCATTTTCGTCTTTTTCGTACTTGATATGCACACTCATTTTCTTAGAGATCCAGAAGGTGTTACAGTCAATGGTTAATTGATATGATGCAACGGGGGGAAGCAAGCCTGTGATCTACTTCATAGGTACTGTTAAGAGAAGTTGCAGTGTGATTTGAAGCAAATATATCCGTGAGCAGCAGCTAGAATATATGAATGGGCTAGAGTGTGATTTATTCAAATTCACAGACGAGTGGTGTGGGATCTGATGGCGTTAATCTAGTAGGATAGTAATGTCAGGAAGGCATTGGCTGTTGGGAGTGGAATTAGTGGTCAAAATGCACCAAATACTAGAGAGTGGAATACGCGTGATGAATGGGACCTCCAACAAATAGGAGCCTTTAGCTACAGGTAAGCCCCTCAAAGGGAAAAAGTCTTCATAGCTCACATTGTGGGGAGGTGGACTCTGTTTGAGCGATGTTTGCAGTTTTCACGGAGATGGCTGGAGAGGATTTGGGTCTGTAAATCTAAGTTAGCATTTGGGAGGGACAGTAACTGGGCAATTCTTAATGGGTGTTAGAAGATTGCTTGCATGGAGAAGGGAGATATTTTGTATATCATCAACTACTTTCATATATCTTTCCCTGCAATGAGAGAGAGAGAGAGAGATTACAAATATTTTATATACCCCAGTTAGTGACGTGACCCTCGTTCTGATACATCCCATTACGGCCGGCAGAATTTCTTCACATTCTTCCATGTGGATCCAAGGCTTTGTCGAGACATGCTTATCAAAAAAGTGTGACGAAATCGAGAAGTTATCGTGGTAAAATATTCAGATTTTGCATAACATAATTAAAAAGTATATAACGTAGTATGAAAAGAAAGAGAGAGAGACTAACTTTGTCGTTCGAAGCTAGAGTTTTTTCCCTATTATGTCATCGCCTCGAGTTTAAGAGACCCTGAAGTCTCTGCTTTGTTTTCCAAACCTGTCAACACGTTTGATTAGAGATCTCGAGATCTCTGTTGTGGTTCGGATTCCTGTCTTCACATCTGATAGGGACTTTTGCTTCGATCGAGTAACCCTTTGTTGATCATAGCATGTTCATGACTCGTTTCATACGCGTACATCTTTGGCGAAACCCACATGTAGATTT
This sequence comes from Macrobrachium nipponense, assembly GCF_015104395.2. NCBI lineage: Eukaryota > Metazoa > Arthropoda > Malacostraca > Decapoda > Palaemonidae > Macrobrachium > Macrobrachium nipponense. The sequence goes on from NC_087204.1 coordinate 43,960,192, forward strand.
CACGATTTTTCTGCAAAATTACGTCATATTAGAAGCTTCTAGAAGGATGGCATCATCTTTTGCATGCCCAAAATGTTTTGTGTGAAATCCACTGCCCAGCTCCCGTTTGAAATGAAAGCAGACATTACAGACTTTTGAATCCCTGGCGTTCAGACATCTCTCTCTCTCTCTCTCGCCATACTTCATACTGACGTAATGAAATTGGTCACTTGTAACTTGTAGATTTCAGATTTGAGATTTCTTAGAGTTATTTAGTATTATTTAGTGCTTTTTGTGGAATCTGAACAAACATTGTACAAGTGTGTACGCGCCTTATTTATTTTTTTCATTTGAGAAATATTGTGTGTGAAATTGTGAAACAAGCTGCAGCAGATAGAAAATTTATACCAAGTTAAAGTGTTATATTATTATTAGTTGCAACTAATAGTTACAATGGTTTAGAGAACTAATAGTTACAATGGTTTAGAGACTAATAGTTACATTGGTTTGAGTGAAATGATTTAAATTTTTACACATTGCAAATTTTTGTGTTTTCTATTTGTTTGTTTTAATTTTTTCTTATTGAAGTGTTTATTTTTTTGTGCATTATCCATTTTTTTGAAGTGTCTGTTTTTATTTTATATTCTGCGTTATTGGTGCTTTTTTGCAATTTTGGTATTTTCCACATTTTTCTGTGTTTTCATTTGCATTCCACAATTTGATGAACTTAGTTGTTTCATTAATTAATCGTTGCACATTTAATTGAATTTAACACTTGTGAATTAATTTGCATTTACTTAGAATTCTTTTCAAGTTTCATTGTTGTTTAGCACTTGTAAAATTATTTCCAAATTTCAATTATTGCCTAACACTTTTGAATTTCAATTGAATTAATTTTCTTGAATTTTGTGATAAATTGATTTTTATTTAATTTTACTTAATTAATTCAAGAATTAATTAAACTTTGCTTTGTTTTCAAGTAACATGTAATTTTCCCCGATATTGTGAATTTCACTTATTAAATAAATTTTGAGTTTGATAATAAATTTTTGTATTTAAAAATTTTATAAGTGTTTTCTTGTACACAGTATATTTATATGATTTGCTTAGGTAGAAAGTGAGTTAGAACCAGGGAAGTACTTAGACTTCTGAAATCAGAGAAATACTTAGACTTTTAAAGTTGTTGATGGAGTGATCCCCTTTAATTAATTTAATTACTTACAAGATTAGCTCACACCTGTTTTAATGAACTTAGTCTGATTTTCTGCAATACTGGTAAGTTGTTTAAGGGATCACTTTTGCCTTTAGAGTATTCAGTCATTTAGTACCTGTGATGAAGGTTCAGGTGTCTGGCTGTTGTGAGGTAACAATAAATGAATGATAAGTGTAGTAACCAGATACTTGGCACTTTGTCACAATATATATATATATATATATATATATATATATATATATAAATATATATATATATATATATATATATATATATATATATATATATATATATATATATATATACTACTGATGAAGTGGCCAGAGTATCTGGTCTGGACACCGTTAATACTTGGGGGAAAGTGGCCAAAGATCTGGGTCTGGACACCATTAATATTTATTAACCCAAATTGCCAAGTATCTGGTTACTACACTTACCATTTGTACTTGTTAGAGCAAAAGAGACTTTTATTCCTGGGGTCTGGGACACCTTTTATACTTGGGGCACAGTTTGATCAAGTAACTTGGTTATTGCTTACCCTCAACTACAGCCAGGACACCTGACCCCTCATCACAAATACTAAACGACTGAATACTCTAACGGTGACAGTGATCCCTTATAGAACTTAACCGTCAAGAAAACAATCAGTCTAAGTTCATTAAAATAGATGTGAGGCAATCTTAATTAAAGGGCATCACTCCTTCTGCAATTTCAAATCTGATTCATTTGAGGGAAAAGCCACAATTTCCACTCTATATTCGACCTAACGAAAATAAAGTATAATACTGGTGGTATAATAAAATGTTCATAAAAATTTTAAATAAACAAAAATTTTATTTCTAAATTCAAAATTATAAGTGAAATTCACAATCTCAGGGAAATTGTTATTACTCGAAAACAAAAGTTTAATTAATTCTTGAATTGATTATTAAACAAAATTAAATAAAAAATTTATGAAGAAAATTAATTAAATTGAATTAAATTATAAAGAAATAATTAAATTTGAAATGAAATTTTATTAAATACAAATTAATTCACAAGTGTTAGATTCAAAGAGTTACACAACAAAATATTATTCAAACTAATTAAACACAATAAAGAAAATGCACAATATGAAAACAATTAAAGCATTGACAGTACAAACATTAAGCATATAAAATGGACATGTCAAAAGAACAAAACAAAAAGAAAAATGCATTAAAATAATAGTTTTATCCAAACACTGTAAAATAAAACCTCGAAGTGCACTTCAAAACCATTTGTACCTTTATATGCAGTTGCAACTTCTCACTCAAAAAGAAAGGCCTGTAACAATCTTCAGCATCTTCAACACTTTCGTGGGCGCCCTCACAAAACTAATAATAATAAACACTATGCTCAGATTCCACAAACAACACATACATTAAGACAATTATTGAGTGACCAGCTCATATATAAATGTGAGTTACATTACGTTAATGAAACAGTCTCGCGAATGAGTAAGTGAGAGAGATTTGAGAGAGAGATATTCCTCCCTAATGCACGCAGCCAGGGATCGGAATCGAATGAATTGCCCTTTCTCTTATGGCGTACATATATTCGTGAAAAAGGCATACCAGGTTGCGTAATGTGTTCAAGACGTAAACATAGTTTGATCATCTCCAGGTACAGCTAAACCACTACGAGTCGATAAGCCTCCTTCGATAAATTAAAAGGGATAAGAGTTAATTTATTAGTTGCCTTCTATAGGGACCATCGTTCTCTGTTGCGTTGCGAACATGATCGACCAAATGATTAGAAAACAAACAATCTAACTCCGTGGTTTGAAGTACAGAATGACGGAGTTGTCCTCACAGCCAGAACAAACCTCCTCTCTCTTTCACTCTATTTGCTTTGAAAGTATGTATATGTTACATTTCATCAATGAATTATACGTTATTTAAACATATTATCTTTAGAAATGGGAATCTGAACATAAAAACTTACATTCTACAACATCATACACAGCTTCTAGGAGGAATTATCTGTACTACAAAAGCCATCATATAATGATACATACATGCATACATACATAGTATATATCTTACAAGTGTGTAATGTTAGTGAATCACATATCATGTCTTGCTTGGAGACAGGCTGCAGCTGTAGGGGGAGCTTTCTTGAGTGAAGGAATTTGGTATGTAAGCGGTTTAACGGAGAGACCGCTCGTCTTGCCGTCAGCATGTACATTCGTTTGTACGGATGTTACAGGTCTAATTGACCAGGCACTTGCGAAAGTCACATTCCTTTTGGTGAGAAGAAAGAGGTCAGTTGGTACACGTCAGGTGTCGGGAGAGAACACCCCCATCGTAAAGATGGGTTCTATTCCATGGTACTAGAGACGGGATTCTCTAACCTGACTAATATAATGAAACTATTGACATTTTGGGTCTGGGAGTGAATTCATAGTCCGGAGGGTAGAGCGATAACTTACTAGTTTTCCTTATGGGCAGATTTGGGTTTTTGTCATTATGACTTGTTAATTATTTTGTTCTATTCTATATTCATCTGCTTTGGGTAATAAATAGTATATTTTTATACTTACGCGATCTTAATAACCTAATGACATGTTTGCAGACAGAGGGCACCATTGACAACAGGTAAGGGTTTCCAATTTGTGTACCTTTAATGAAAGGGTGGTAAGATATACATACATACATACATACCATTTTTAAGTTGAATAAACGCATTCACTGATGACTCAGAGATGTGCTTCTCAAAACATGTCTCTGTGTTTAAAAGAATGGAATAATTTTTCTGTTCTTTAGGTTATGAAAATATTGTATGCAAGATATGAACTGTAGAGATGTAGAAAACAATGGCCACACTGCATTGTTGTTTTATATATATGTATATAAATATGCATAATATAAATATATATATTTGTATGTATGTATGCATGTTTGTTTGCATGTGTGTTTAGATAGACAATTAGATAGACAGATGCTTGTATCTGTACTTTTCCTGTAAAAAAAAAATCGAGATATTTCGATTTCACTTTGAAGATTTTTCATGTATTTGAATCGCTTCGTATTCGTTTAAATCCTTCAGCTTCAAGGATCCACTGTTCTATTAGTATTTCATAATGTAGTTTATACATTCACCATATCAACACACAAAAACAAAGCAACAAAAAACAGTACTTTAATCTCGAAAGGCGCCAGTGCCTCTGAAATACAGACTTGGCGTGTGACGTGATGCTGTGCACTTAAAGATTTCGAATGAGTTTCTTCTCTAATATCACAATAGTATGTTAGAAACTCTGGAATCTTTACTTAGTTTGTCCTTTCTGTGTAACTTTATTACTGTTCTTTTTATGTCTCAGCATCAGATTTCCTGTAATATACATTTATAATCGTTAAATGACTTGCCCGTTTGTTCCACTGGAAAAGAAGATTTATTGAAATGAACCCTTTTTTCCCTTCAGCACTGGAACTTCAATCCTGTCCTTATGGGTCCAAGAGTGGACGGGGATTATTTACCAGAAGAACCAGAAATCCTGGTGAAGGAAGGCCGGTACAACAAAGTCAACCTTATTTCAGGTGTTACGTCCCACGAAGGAGCCCTCTTTGTCTTTCGTGAGTATACGAAGTTTGCGTTTAAAAATGACTAGTTATTGGTGTCGTAGATTTTTATAGGTTTATAGGGTAACTCTTCTTTTCTTCATTTCATACTTGTTGCAGTATAATCTTTCCTATGATCCCCTCCTTATATGATCCACTTCTTACTTTATTTATCATCTGTTATGCTTCCTTAACACTTTGCAGTTCTATCACAACTAATGAATATGCAATGCATTTCGAAAAATGTAATTTTCTAACAAAACTAATAATCTATAGTTCATCCAGTGGAGACAGTCGGTGCAACACTGTGCTTAGTAAGGCCTTAGCCGTAACGCATGCACTGTATATACAAATTTTGGCAACTACAGGCATATTTTGAGAGAGTACAAAAGCATTCTAGTAAAGCTAACATGTCTAGCCGTATCTGAATATCACCTGAAAGACGAACCAATTGTGTCTGGCATGTCCATGTATTGCCTGATAAGGAATAAGTTATGCATCAAGAGTGGTCACATTGACAGTTGAAAAGGCATTCAGATATTAAAACCGGAATATCTTCAGAGTTAGAAGGACACTATCATTCACTTACGGTGGACATTAGATTTTGATTATATGAATGTGTTTGAGACTTCTACCTTCGTGTCTAATGTTTGTCAGTTTACAGGGAATTCAACAAACTAGGCCTGCCAACAGCCATTCTTTGAGTTTTGTTAGGATTTAATTAACTTCATCCCCATTATTTACATCATAAATTGATGTTAGTGAATCCCTGTCAACAGATTGTGTTTGACTGTTTTACAAGCCAGTAGTCACTGTCTTAGATAACGGCCACTCTTGTCTTAATTTCAGTTGTACAGGTTTTTATCCTTTGATAATTTTCCTTAGTAACGATGGGAACCTATTTTCAAGCAAGTTTCATCATCTGTACGATAGTGAAAATAGTAACAAAAAATCAGTCTAATTTACTCCTGACTAAGATAGTACCATAGCCGAGCACCAAAATCAGCAACTTGACACAGTTTTTAAACGCAAGCTATTCTTCCACATTAACAGATTTCATAAGAAGTTACACGAAGCCAGGTTGGAAGTTTTGGCAAAGTTGTTATTATAATTCAATTGAGTCCCAAGAATTTTATACGTAACCACTACTGATAACTATTGTCACCGTTGGTGATTTAAAAATCCATAAGAGTTTCTTTCCTTGTGAATTACTGTTGTCGAAACCTGCTGGCAATGGCTTCAAAATTCCAAATACTACTGAATACCTTGAAGGAATCTGAAATACATGAATGATGATTTATTTAACATAAACCCATTTCGTATATCTTTCCAGCATTATTTTCGAATGAGGCTCTCAGATATGACCTGTTTGAATAACTTCAAGGAAATGGGACCGGCCTCACTCGATATCAGAGATGGAGATGTATCACCAGCGGAGCTAGCTCAGCGAATTTTCGATTATTATGTTGGTGGTGTAAAAGTCAGTCCTGAAGACGCTGATAATCTCTGTAAAGTAAGTGGCACACTTTTGGTAATCAGTAAGAATTATTATTCCTATATGTAGTCGTGATATGAGACGTATACTGTATGATTTGTACAACAATCTCTTCTTTTGATTCTGGAAGAGACTAACAATCACTAATCCGTTTTTATTTGAGGAAGCTATGAAACGAACATGGCATAATCCGACCTCCAGCTTACTCGTTACCGTGCACAAGATTAAAACGTGCTAAAATCTACAGTCAAATAGAGCCTTCTTTCACCAACGAAAATTAAGATAAATACGCTATATTTTATTGGAAATAATTTTTCTGTACTGTTAACATGTACATAATTTTGTACATTTTCCTTGTAATAAATAAATCATAAATAACTTATCCTAAAATTCCTGTATCTTTAACTCAACGCGAAACACTTTTTCAAACCTTTTTAGGCTCTTCCATAGACCTTTCCTAACCACCCCCAACCCCACAACAATAACAAAGTAGTGTAGACTTACTCCCCGAGTAAGCGAAAAATAACTGTTAGCAGGAAATACACTTCAAATAATCCATTCCTATAATAAGTATCTGGTTCATGAATGCTTTGTATTGCGGTTTCAGTTTTCCGAAGATATGGTGGAATTGTTGTGGGAGTATCTCTAATATAAATGTATTATTACTGTACACTAATACAAAAATAGTTTTACCACCTAATTCAAATGTTTTTTGAATAATTCGGTTACGTATTAGGAAAGTGCAACTGTGAATAGCCTCAATCATTTAAAAAGAGAAACTCATATACCTTTATATATTTTTTAATCCACGGATTTCCTAATACTCAAATAACTATATTAATGCATAGGATATTTAGCGCTAGGGAAGAAAATGTAATTGCATACAACTAATTTCATAGATTATGAATAGAGGTTCCATACATATGTTAGCTTTATGCAAGTGTAAATGATTTGTTGAGATGTTGTTTACAAAAACTTACACAATGATAAGGCACATTTTAAGGTAAAAATATTTGAACGATATATTTATGATTATAATGGTTTTTAACAGGTGAACGGGGACTACATTTGACAATGCCCTACCATTACATTCACGTTATAAGAATATAAAATGTTAAATGACTTCATAAAACTACATTTCTAGGCACTCTGCATTATTTAAGCTCAATTGTTATTACTAAATGTACAAAGACTGAGGTTAAATCTTTCATTAACTTTGTTATTTCATTTTACAGATGTATAGTGACTGGCAATTTTCATTAGGACATGATTTAGTTGCCAAGTTCCACATCAAAAGTTCCCCTGAAGTTCCGATTTATCTGTAACGAGTTAAACCACAGAGGACAACGATCCCTCGGTGATTACTACACAGAGGTGTTTTGGCGAGAAATGTAAGTGCAAATACTGGAGTCAAAGTAACAATTACCGTCTGTGCACACTATACGTTCTGAAGGAATAAGCTAAAAGTCAAGATCTTGTCTAACAAGATTCCATAAAGTTGAATACTTAAACAGGAAAGATGATAGCCCACAGTAAGAGAGAACAAGTAAATAAATACATAGTTAATATCAAACAAATGATTGATTAGCTTGCTAAATCAAGAAATAGTTGCATGATAATTAAATCGATAAACAAAAGTGGACCTCAGCAGAACCTCAGACAAGCATATTGACCAGTTTAACGCTAACGCTAACCAAATTATGAGAGCCAAAACTTGATTTTTAGAGTCTGCGTAATAGGTGCATTTGCTGGCTAAGTCCGTCTTCGGGGTTATGAACCCTTTTCCAAAGATGTTTGTGAGAAACTTTTCCGTATTTCGACTGAGCACTGTTCTCATGTCAAAGGAGGCTTTTGATATAACTTTCGTGACGACAAGTCGATTTAAGCTTTGCATAAAACAGTAAATCCGACGCTTCTCTCCGGTCTCGATTCACTTCAGCACTTTAAGGTCACCGTTCACTGTTTCTTCTGGAGATGTTTGGGTATTGTTCCCAAGAGCTTTGATTTGTATTGCAAAAGCCAAGCTTCAAAAGCTCAAAGACAATGCTTTAAAGTTACGAAATTGAAGCTGAATTGGTCTGATCACTCCTTACCGTTTACTTCTAAAACCGGACTCTTCTCCCTTGCTTTATATTTCCCACATCACACAACTGTTTTAGGCGGGCTTGACCATTTAGGTCTCTTCATTTTATAAATGTTTATACGAAGACACCAGATGCTGAATTAACATGATTGCTATTTCATATTCTAAACGGAAAATAACGGAATAGGTAATATATCATTACAATTAAGGAAAATTACATTTCCGCGTTGATGATCAGGGTAAGGCTTTGATTTCTCCTGATGTTGAGGACATAAGCAGTTGGTTGAAAATCATAAAATTATAACAGTCCAAAAATTCGTGGTATACAACGAAATCACAATACAGTAGTAATAGAAAATGAACTGATATTAATGCATTTAAAGGGAATTAGTAATTTAATACTACTATAAGGTTGCAAGTAGCAGTACAATAATTATCAACTATTTCTTTTTTTATGAAAGACAGCCCATTTCATGATTTAGGTGAAAAGATCTCGCAGATTTTTAACAATGCTTGATGCCAGATTTAGCCACTTTGCTTCGGGTGATGGCCATATAAACCATATCCTTCAACCACAAGCTGCACCTTGGACTCTCAGTCTTGGGTGATGGTTCTCACAGTCTTGGGTGATAGGTATACTACGTGAATTCACTTTCCTTTAGTTTGTTATTTTAGTTTGCTTTCAGAGTAATGTTGACCAAAATAATCTTTACCCTGCTCTTTGCTTTTTACTTTAAAATCTCAAATATTTGATAATCTCTTCCCTGTGATAGCTTCTCTCTTTTAATAGTGGACTGGCCTCTCTCATGCTGAACGGATTTACATTCATTTACTCATTGTACCATTAGTAATGGAGTCAAAAGGGACACATCGTAAAAGCTGGTACAATGGGACAAAGTTTTATAATTTCACAAATTTTCAGGGTTAGTCATGTAGATGACTTATTCTACCAATTTTACCGGGGGTGACACCATATGGAAGCCTCTTGAGAGAGAAGAGGATCTTGAAGTTAAGGGACATTATGACAAAGCTTTGGTATAACTTTGGTGCGACAGGGTAGGTAACAGTTTTTATTTCTCACCTTATGCATGACTTATCTTAAGTATGATGACTGTAATGTACAGTGATGTTCAAATCTCATACGACATGACTCCATGTATTTCGTTCAAAATTCACTAACTGGCAACCAAGCATGCTCCATATTTGTCTATTATTTCAATGCGGAAACGCGATTATTGCATACAATAAGGCCGTAATATGTTTCATAAGAGTGAAATCTGCATATATTTCAAACTGTAAGAAAATGTCACGTGTCGAAAATTTCAGAAAAAACTCTTTTCGAAACATATTCAAAACTTTCGTTCACATATCGCGAACATTTGACCAAAATGAAGTCGTCATCAAGCACCAATTCAAATGTCAAATTAAAAAAAAAAAACAAAAAAATTGTAAATAAAACATTTAATAAGTGCTTCCAAAGCCAGCATAAAATTTGAAATAGTCCTATTTGATTGCATTTTACACCTCGATGCTGAAAAAATGTAAATATGATATACAAAAGTAGAATGCGCCCCCAATATCAACGTGTGAGGGAAGAAGAGTGTGACGTATCATTAGTAACATAAGTAGATCTACACAGTACCGACAATGAAATTATCTTTGAAATATTTACTTATATTTGTTAGAGGAATATTTGGATTTTCGTACATAATTATTTGTTATAATTCTTGAATATTTAAAAAAAAAAATTATGGCATACTAGCAAATATTCGCCTATTCAATTATTCTTTTGTCAAAGCAAGATATTATCCCTAGGCCTAGGTATTAGATTTCTTTACTTTACACTTAACAGTCACATCTCTTTATTAACAATTTCTGACCAGTAAGCAAATGAGGTAATCTACACATTCTTGCACTTCAAGTTACCTTATGAAAGAATAAATTATACATCAAAAGCGAGCAGAAGGACTTTTAAAAATGTAATATTCTAAAACAGTTAAAAAAAACAAGTGTTCCATTCGCCTTAACATTAATACTTATGATATTTTGATTAATAGCCATATTCTCCTATAATCAAAATCATCATTCATCTTTTATTCCTCAAAGAACAGGTAATCTTTTCAATAAAAACATTAGTAACAGATTATATTTCAGAAGGCTTAGAATTTTTTTAGGGCTATAAATAATTTTGCAACATACAGGCAGCTTAAACACAGCCTAAAACTACACGTCATCAAAAGAAACTGGTTATAATTCATATTCCTGTCGTATTCCTCAAAGAACAGGTAATCTCTACAAATAAATTCATTAGTAACAGATTACATCTCAGAAGGCTTAGATGATTTCTTTAGGCCTATGAAACATTTTGCAACATACAGGCAGCTTAAACACAGCATAAACTTCAACATTCAAAGAAAACTGGTTGTAATTCATATTCCTACTTTGAAAATGTTGTTATGACTGTTGAGCTTATTAGGTCTACTGTCATAATGCTGCAGACGTGGTTATGTTGACCAGTCCGAAGAGCATGTTAAGTGTGCTTTCACTGATGGCACTGCTAACCTAATCACACCGCACTTTGAACTAAGCAACAAAAAAAACGTAAAAAAAAAATAAATCAGTTCAAATTACACAGATACGAATCATACCAGTGCATAAAAAGGGATCAGATTTATATAACCATAAAGAAAATAGGGACAGCTGTGAATTCGCAAACTTGTTCGACATGTATGAAATTAGAAAAAAAAAATTTAACACTACTTGGCAACGTCACGTTGAGTCTGAGAATCTGAACGATACAAAAAGAATCATGTCGCATGAGATTTGAGCACCACTGTACATGAAACTATTAAATTTCATCAGAATTACTGCACATTTTTGGCAATGTGATTATATCATTATAAACACCCTGAATTTGTTGAAACCAAAAACACCAGTCCACAGAAATGTTTCGTCTTTATTCTTATGAACTGATCTACTCCACACAGCAGATTATAGTTAAATTAGATATATTAGTATTGATATAACTCGTGTTTTTTATAAAAAAAGAAACTGTAAACATAAAAGAATAATTATGCATTACTATACTGATCTTTCATGACAGAAATCCAGCACCAGACGATCACTGGGATTCACTTGGAACCTGCAAGTGAGGCTAAGTTTGATCATCTCTCTCTTACCCCATCACCCTTCATGAAGAGGATAGGAGACGGGAGGTAATTGATAAATATTGTAGATCTAAAAGACGTAACACACACCTTAAGCAGCCTTATCTGTTTCTCTTCCCTCAAGACATTAGCTTTTGGCACTGAAAACCTCACCTCTACAGTGTCTACAAAATCCAGAAGTCATGTTCCTTAGTAGTTTTTGTTGAGCATTTGGACTTTTTGTTGATTCGAGTAACAAATTTGCATAGGACAGACTTCCTATTAAATTTCTTCATTTTTTAGGTAGCAATGAAAATCCTACTTCTAGAAGATTCTGCGCTCATGCTTTGTTTCATCAGCAGATATAAAAAAGTACATCAAGTCATAAGTAGATTAAGATGTTGATAGTATAAAGAACGTAATTACAAATAAAATGAAAGAATCTTGCAAATTATGAAAAAGATATCGTATCTTGTTAACTTTCATTTTTATGTAATACATAAAAAAAGTGGCTTTTGAGGCCAAAATGATGTTGAAACGTTGGGTCCTTTTGTACAACTTTCTGTTGTACTTCAGTGTCTGAGACCTTTCAGTCAGAGTTCTGATATGAATGCTGGTAAACATGAAATCTAGCTGTATAGTAAACTGAAAGTAAAAGGGGTTGCTCAAATCTAAACCACACAGGGCAGGCATTTTGCAAGCTCTCTCTTGACCAAAACTGTATATAAAATCAAACAGGTCTGTTTTTTTAAATTTATAATTCTTGTCAGCGTGTTTTGTGTTTATGGATTATAGCCTCAGTTATAACGTCTTGAATTTCCATTTTCTGGGTCGATAGATGAAACAGGCAGTGGTTCAATTATACTGACTTCAGATTTGCCTATGTGTCCTTGAACTGATTCTGGAGTGACCACTAGAAAGCCCCCGGAATACAGTGGAATAAATGACAAGTAGTCTTTTGTCTAATCTAAATGTGCATCAATAATCTTGAAAAGCTTTTCTTGAAAAGTATTCATTATTTCATTTTGATAAGATAATACACTTTTTATTTTCTTTTTGGTGGGGATGGGGGTGAAGGAAGAAAAGGCTTCTTCACCATCCTTTTTGTAGGATATAATGCACATGCTGTTTATGATACTGAAGTGGATAGAGATGTTTCTTTCCTTCTGTGAAATCGAGAATTGATGCAAATTCAAGATATTAATTACCCCTTCGTTGCAGACTTCACAGTGAACGTGAAATTTCAGTCTGGTTAAAGCAGTGAGAAAATGCATCATCTCCTTGTGTTGTGCACTGCAATTTTTCATATTAGCGCTCATTTCCATATTTCAGTAATTTTCAATGTGACTAGTTCCATTGTCTGTTATTTTTCATTAGCAAAAATTTGCTCTAGCGCATCCTAATTAACTGAAATTATTACGGAAAAAACTTTTATTTTCAGTTATAAGTCACAAAAGTAGTACTCATTTACCATTGGCTTTCTTTTCCCTGGCTTGAACACGTTCCTTTAAATAGTTACACACTATACGTAATGGATACTTCCTCCCAAGATGCTTGATTGTGAGTGGGAAAATATTGCTATTCACGTGGCTGAGTGAGGGGAGAGATTTACTGTGAAAATTTATGGAATGACCTAATATTAAGAATGTTATTTTTTACAATTTTATGTCCCTTAAGGGTTTTCTATTTCCTTGAATCTTAATGAACTGATTTATACACGATTTTGATCGTTGTCTCTTGCAAAATTTTTCATGTTCATTTATAACCATTGGTGATTTTATATAATTGCATTTGTAAATTGACTCGGGAACCCATATTTTTTTAGTTGGTTTTGTGCATGTGCTACAGTATTGTTTTCATTTTTATAGTGACAATGTTCTTTTTCACAGGTACGGAAATTCCTAGAGAGTCTGCCAACAAAACTGAATTATATCTTGCACCCAGAATCTGTTTCAACAGAGCAACTCCAAACGTTGAGGGAAGAAAATACTGGAGCGGCAAATATCAAGAGTCCAACGGGAAATAAAATATAAGGCAAAAGGATGAGCTGTTAGCAGTCAAAAAGTGTAACAGTGGAAATGCTACCCACCAACTAATAAAAGAGTAAAGCTAAAGACATATGAAGTATTTAAATTTCCTTTTGCTTTGTTGTGAGGCGACAGAGATATGGAAAATGTTCCGTGCAGGATTTCGTCCAGTATAGACCTAAGGGGTATTTCTGTTGAGTTGGGGAAAAATATGTTTTCCCGCGTTTCATTTATTCGGTTTCCTTATACATACTATGAAATTTGACCATCACTCATTTTTGAAAGATGGCCTACCAAGCGAAGACTTTTTAGTGTATATTAACACAAAAATTAAAATTGGCCCTGCGCATCATTTCCAAATTTGTCACTCTGATTCTAGTAGTGTATCTCTAGAGTTTTGGAATGCATTGAAAGCTATTAAATCTGGAGCTGGTGTGCATAAGTGTGTTATTCCTCAGCAACATGAAGAAAGCACGATAACAAAAACCTCAATGTCCTGTGTATTTGCAATGAACGTTGTGATGAACTAAAACTTTTTTTTACATAAACCCAAACTCTCCCAATGCCTTTGTATCTGGGAAGAACCAGGATAGCTAAAACATAACCCCATATATCAACTTCCCTTGCAGATAGAAATCCCATTTATGATCTATTCCTTGTAGTGCAACGACAATTTTGGGGAATAAATGTTGATGATAATATATAGCATGCCACTAATACGTACTCCTAGCAATGTGGCCAGAGTATTGTTTCTTTCACAACAATGGCAGAATCGTCACCAAAATGGCAAATGCGTTGCAATTATCTATGGCATTTCCTTACGTCTAACAAGGCATTTTGATCCCTCAATCAAAGGCATTAATCTCCCCGTCTACCAGATTACTCTGCCCTAGATTATTCTGGAAATGAAGCCCACGACGGAGAAGCAAGTGTAAAAGTAGCGAAGAACTGGGTGACAACAGGGCTTCCCCTTGCCCCCACTTAATGCAGTAAAGAAAGGAATTTACAATGCTGTGTGCTTATACGTAGTGGCGGCCTCTTGTAAGGTATATGGTTACTGTAGTTGACATAATATGTAGCCTTTCTGCCCTCTATCATTATACTGGAAATTTTACAGAAAGAGTAATATGATCAGCAGAGAAATGCGTTCGCATAGTGATTATGGTCAGCAAATATGAACATAAATTTAGTGCATGGCATGCCCACTTCAAACAACATGCATGCAATGTTCGAAATAATGCTTTTCGCCTATCGCGAGAGACTGCTCCTATGTTCTTGAAGAGACATTATGAAAAATTCTTGTCATCGAGAATAGTTATACAATGTAGGCTAAGCTACGCCCAACGTTTCTGGAGCGTCGTTATAAGGATTTTCGTTGCTCGTGAACCATAATACTGTTACCATATACGCACAGCGGCAGGCCAAGCGGCCCACACCAGCCAATCATTGCTTTTGTCATTGGCGAGTAGTTAGAGTTTGTCATCTCGACGAGTGAATGATACAAACAACTTTCTCGCAGTTGTCGGCGACATTAATAATCATCGATCGATAATATTACCGTTATAATGAGTTTTAGACTATAGTTTCCATGGATGTGTGTAATATGGCCAGGACGTTCCCTAATTGGCAGTTGTGAATAGGTAGTACCCAAAACGGAAATATCTGTGTGGTAAAGGCAAAGCTGGTGTGGATGGTGTTTCCATGTTAAGATAATGGTGACCTTTTCCGGTAAGTGGTCTTCAAAATAGAGCAGCTGTTGATGAAGACAGTCCTAATATGGCTACTATAAAGAGGGAAAACAGTGATATGATATCAAAGAGAAGGGAAAGGCAAATGGCAACAGGAGGGCTAATAGTGTAAAAAGAAGAGAAAATCACATAGGGTAAACAGCCGCATAGACTGGCTCACTCACCGACGGTCACGGCTGGACACCCTCCGAAAAAGTACTTATAACGCGTCCTGACACCGGAGATGGGCATTAGTCGCGACTTGTTGTTGGTGAGAGACAGAGCTAAAGACCTCTATTCTCCTTTCGAAGTAAGTATTTTCTCCAAAGTAGAAATTAAGGCCAAATTTAAAGCATTAAACAGAGGGTAGTGAAAAGGGTGGCCAAGGCAGTGCAAATCTCACCAAAACGCTTTCGAAATTTTTTACTTACGCTTAAATATCTTAGAAGATTGACGCCATCTCGATGTTTGTGAGTCGCTTGTGTCAACAAACTTCCCATTCCTGTGATAAATCCGCACACCACTTGTACCCATAGAGGCTGGGGCACTTTCATCACAACAATCGGAACATGGTCGCTGGGCACGACGTTTTTAAGTAAACAACTGTTTTGGTAGAAGACGACGACGAAGCGTGCACTATAATTATTTAAATAAATAGTAAAACATCAATATTTTACGTATTTATGATGATTAATTTAAAAATATTCGTTATTGAAAAAGTAACTCGATTCTGACTCAAATTTAAGTAATTATTTTTCGGAATTAGAACGTTCTTATAAGTCCTGTATTATGACGTCACGACATCTGACTTTCGTACTATGTAGATGAATTGCTATACTCAACTTTTTTGCAGAACAGTTTACCAGTTATTCATGCAGATTGTTATCAGCTACTCATGTAATTGTTGTAATCGTAATGCGCATCTATATCTTTATTATTTACTTTTGGATATCATGAAGATGTTTTACTGCCGGATTACCGCCGTAGTGTGACGCAATCGCTTTCCGGTCCCTGGGCCTCTGTCTGTTTTCGCACCTTAAGAAATTAATGGGGCCGAATTTGCAATGACCAGAAAGTCGTTAAAAGTGGAAAGTTAGCATTGAGGGGCATATGTTTTGATTGAGAAAAATACAAATTTATACAATAGCTAGCTTGTAAAAAATATTATTACTAAAAATTTGATTGAAACTAAGCAGCATACCTACTATGGGTTTCAGAGACAGTGCAAGCACGTTTTTTGGCAATATTTCTGTAACGAACACTCGTATCAGAACGAGATTTTGCTATAGTGCATTGCACCCAGTGCCGTAATTTATAAGGGTATCGTGATCACTAATCGTAAAAGAATAACGACACTTGTCCTTGTACCAAGAGACAAAAACTCCATTATCCAGGAAATGGATACGAACGCGATAAAAAAAAACTCCACCTACCCTCTCCCCCCCTCCACCGCCACCCCTGTCCTTCTTCCTTCCTTCGCCTTCCTTTCTCTCTCTCTCTCTCTCTCTCTCTCTCTCTCTCTCTCTCTCTCTCTCTCTCTCTCTCTCTCTGTTGCCAATTGGTATGTTCAGCCTCCAAACTGGGTATAAGACTTACACGAAACGCGGAAATTGGTAAAATTAGCCTATGTATTGAAAGTATATAAACATAAATATTAAAGCAATTTTATCATTATTGCAATACTATGACAACTAGAATTCATGGCGGAAACAGGTATAATAATGCATCGGCGTATGTGTGAAGCTACACTAAAGTGGCAACGATGAATTTTTTTTGCCATTCTTAGCATGCAAAACATTAAATGTACGTTTATTTCTGGCATACAGTTATTAAAAAAATCAAAAATACTAATATAGACTTAAATCAATGAAAAGTGCTAGAAAAAAAAAACATTATAATCCACTTATCTGTAGTCTGAAACATTGGATTGTATCTGCTTTAAAATATATTAATTTTTCGGAGTAATTTGGTTGCAAAAAAGGGGTAATAAGACATGAATTAAATAAACATTTTGAAATAACAAAGTAAAGTTGAACTAAATGATGAGTAAAGTAAAAAACAATTAAGGGAATAAAACTTTGCAGTGTCGTCATCTGCTGCTCGTAACTGTGTTTGTGGAGTGAGTGCTTAGGAACCAGGAACAGCAACGTGGTTCAAGTGCAATGTGGAGTAAATTAAGACCAAAATGTGTATAATAACAATCAAATAAGCAATGTGGAGTTTCAGTTGTAATGGCAGTAAGGATAAAACACCAGATTACAAGGTAAAAATTGATTCAGTTCAAACCATGACCCCGGGAATAACAAGTTTCATACTTTCACTAATACAGGCAACAAAATTTTGTTTTATTGTGCTGATTACAACTGCAATCTTGAGTAAGATCAATAAACGTAACATATATAGGCTAACATTGTTCAAATGAGTGCTGGGAAAAGAAAGATGGTGACTATCCCGTGACTAGACCCCCCGTCCAGCCACACGATCGCCGCCATATTGGATTTCAAAACTGCCTTGAAAACATATTTTACAAAGAGCGTCACATGCTCATTTTAGTTCCGTATGGCTTTCTTAAGCACATTATGTTGACGAAACTTCAATTTTTTAAATGGTATGCTTCGAGTTGTAATTGTATTCTTGTTTCAGCAATTAAATATCGAGTGAATAAGACCCGGCCAGCATGATGATGGTGGATTGTCCGTGACTGTTTACCCTAACTAGGCTATTACGTTTGGTTGACAGTGACACTCGGATGATAAATGGGGTGCATTCCAATAACGTGATAGTGATACAGAATATGAACCATTCTCATGTAAAGCAGTACCACCAGTAGCAGCAGCAGGTGTCCTTAACCTGTGGAATCTTTGTAGATGAGGCTGATTGCAAGGAATATGGAGCAGGAAGAGTAAGAAAAGGGAATTAGGGATTAGTAGATCAGGAACATTGGCTACTAATATTGGTTAAAAGCAAACAAAACTCTCACAGGCCTATCACTGCTTTGTTTAGAAAACAAGTATACCAAGAAAACTGTTTCAGTCAAGAAAGGCTGTCTTCCTTGCGACTAGAGTGATTTTCCAAGTGAGAGAAGAGTCAATTGATGGGATTTTCAAGGCAAACTGATCAATGGTGACTAAAACTTTGCATAGAGATACTTGCAAAGAAATATTTTTTCAGGGAGTCAATCAAAGGAAGCAATCTAAAGCCGAAGAAAGCAGGAAGTGAACACTGAGCTACTCTGTTTCTTTCATAGACTAGGAAATAATGAATTTCAAGGTTGCCCTACTTGCTACTCATACAAAAACTGGACATGGGTTCCCAAGTTGCTAGGGAAGAGATTTTGAGGGGGGAACAACGATACAAGGCCTGAGGAGCAAAAGAACCTCCAAAACCAGGATAATAACAGGGGCAGTTCTAAAAGATGTCCGTGAACACACGAAACTGCTTTCAATATGGTCTAGCCACTGGTCTCGTAGACCATCTTGCCGTAGACACCCTGAAGAACCTGGGAGTCCCACCTCAGTATCAGTGGGCTGTACGAATAATACTTATAGATTGGATGGATGTCAGCCAACCTGATGTAACAGTGGTAAATTTAAAATATTACAACAAAACTTTCACGAAAGCTCGTATTGATGGGAGGAGGCCGGCTGTAGTGAGAAAATATCTGTGGCCTCGAACGTGAAAATGACAGCCAAACTCTGTGGTGACAACTAGGTTTGTGTTTGCCATGGATGACACAGACTATGCAATGCCCTCGTCTTCTTCCTGCCACTTCGGCGTACCTACTGCAAATACGCAAATTGTGGCTTAGGCTTTTCAAAAATTCCGGTCTTACCCAACATTGTGCTGATGGGCCCCAACGGTCATTGAATTATTGCAACTGTCACCACCAGTATAATAAGCAAGACGGGACCGTTTCAAAGGGTGAGTACCATATTTTGATGTTATCCATTTTTTATGCATTTTCATCCATTGATGATTATTTTTATGCATTCATCACCATCATCTTCATCATTGTTCAATATTCATAAGTTTGCTGGGTAATTATTATCATAATACTTTATGTCTGTTGATGTTATTAGCAGTGCGAGTTATTTTTTTTTAATTTGTGCGTATTAATCACCACTATCTTCATGATTGATAATTGTTCGCGTGCATGTTGGGATTATTATCATATATCCATGTTCAGCAACAATATATGACAATATTAATTTTTTTAAAATAATTTTTTGGAACCGTTTGTATTAATTACCATTATCCTCATCATTAATTGTTACTCGCGCGCTAGGATTATCGTTAACATATTCCATGACATTTTTATAATACTTGTTGATGATTATTAGTTATGTGACCATATTTTTTTTCGAAATAACCAAAAATTTGCTATGAGGCGACTGGTGTTTAGAGCATTCTTTTTATTACCACACATTGTAGTAAACAGTTTACTATGGGCATAACATAGTAGAAATAGCTTCAGTTTAAAAAAAAGTGAGGGCATAGCATCAGAAATAACAAAGATATTGAGATATGGAAGTCGATGATTTTTAGTGGTGATTTACGCAGATTTTAAGAAGAATTCGAGGACAGTATGTTTCTCGAAGACCGGACTGTGAAGTTTCTTCAATAAAAAAAAAAAAAATGGAGACGTCTTGTCTAGGCTAAATCTACACAACGTCATGAACTGGAGACCAATCTTAGTTGGTTCTGATTGTGTATAACAGCCAGACATTCATTGTGTGTATAAAAGTTTTTGATTATAAATAATAAGAATGCTAATCAACTTCACGCTTGTTACACAGAGCCATTATGAACACTGACGTAGTAATAATGAGCTACTAAACGAATGCGACAATGGTAATATGATCAGTGAGCATGATCAGAAAGTATATGCATACAAACACACACACACACACACACACACACACACACACACACACACACACACACACACACATATATATATATATATATATATATATATATATATATATATATATTATATCTCTTAACTTTATCACTTACACAATTATTCTGTGCATTAATACAATTACGAAACCTCATTGAAATGGATGGTATCTAGCGGAGATATTTATTCAGAAAAGTTATAATCGTTTCCTGGACTAACAACAGTCATCATTGTCAAGTATATATCGTGGAATGAACCGGACAACGTAGTCCAGCTGTATTATATCTGTTTGGGGGAGAGGATTAGAGTATGGCCATGATTAAAGTCCTTGTTCCTGTTATTACCCTCCTTCTCCTGTATGTCACCGCCTTCGTCTTGGCCTTTCTCTGCCTACCGATCCATCTAGGTGTTCATAATCCGTGTAATTTCTTGTGGTTTTGCATTTCTGTTCTATTGCAGAGTGTATGATTCTTCTTGATAAGCCGTCTTCAAATCCGTTTCCTGTGTTGCCTCCCATTACATTGTTTGCGCATGCTATGAAGGCATTAGGCCTGGCTGTTTTGGTTGGTGTTACCTGTAGCAAAACATTCATCTTTTCTCACAAACAAAACGGTCAGGTTGATTGTTGAGAATGCCTCCATAACATGTGCAAACAATGTAATGGCAGGCAGCACAGGAAACGGATTTGAAGAAAGATTATCGAGAAGAATCATACAGTTTACAATAGAAAAGAAATGCAAAAACACAAGAAATCACACGGATTATGAACACCTGGGTGGATCAGTAGGCAGAGAAAGGCCAAGGTCACGAAGGCGGTGACATACAGGAGAAGGAGGGTAATAACATGGAAGAAGGACTCTAATCCTCTCCCCACACACAGATATTAATGCAGCTGGACTGCGTGTCTGGTCATTCCACGGTTACTTGACAATGAATGACTGACAGTCCAGGAAGGCTTGTAATTTTATATTTAATAAATATCTCCACTTGATACCATCCAGTTTAATGAGGTCCTGTTAGTAATATATATAAATATAAATATATATATATATATATATATATATATATATATATATATATATATATATATATATATATATATATATATATATATATATCTATATATATATATATATGTAGTAAGGGGGAATGCACAGACTCATCATTTTTAACTTCCCTGGATACTGAGAGTCTGAGCGACAGCTTAAGCATGCTGATGACTTTTTTTGGGTGGCGTGATGTACCTAAGCAGTCAGTGTTCATTCTGTGGGTATGTGAGTTCGAGAGAAGGTGACTTTGAAACTAGTTGAAAGCAGTTTTCTGGGTGTGGACGAAGGCGTGAGTTTGTCTGTACATGTGCGCCTCTTTCCGTTATCTTAACGGGAGGTAACTAGGCAGAAGTGATGGAGACAGCTACGGGGAGAAAAGGCAGAATGCTGGGATAGCTCTGCGAAAGTTATATTTGTTTCTGTGTGTGACGTTCCAAGCTGTAATGGGTAAGAGTCAATATGCTTTAGCCAAAGTTGTGGCTTACTCTGTTTTTGATATTTTGTAAAGATGTTCTATTTATCATTTAATCTTTTGACTTTGTCTTTACAATTGTGTGTGCTCACTAGTGTGTTCTCCTGTCTTTTAAACAGGCGGATCTAGTGGACTGGACTAAGTGTCCTAGTGAGGCGGGGACTGTGTTTTGGAGAAGGGATAATTGGTGTGACTAATTACTGATTAAGACTATTAAATACCGGGGGGTTGTCTGTGAGACTTGAACTATGAATTATCATTCTATTAATTATCCTGTAAGAACCTGAATTATTCAATTAGTACTTTGCTTTGAATAAACATATATTTTTGTAGCTCCGACTCTGATTTGATGACCGTAGATAATGGATGAGAGAGAGAGAGAGAGAGAGCGAGAGAGAGAGAGAGAAGAGGAGGAGGAGGGACAAAGTGTTACCAGTTCGCCTTCCGCTCTGGCTAAACGCATACCAAATATGAAAATAGCTGGGGGCGATGCTCCCGTGTTAATATATATATATATATATATATATATATAGAGTAATTATATATATATATATATTATATATATATATATATAGTATATAGAGTATATGTTATATCTATATATATAAATTCCTATATATATATGATATATAAGTGAATGTTTGCATGTTTGTCTTCTATAGAAATCCAAGCCATTTGATTGACAGATCCCAGACAAAATTTGGCACAAAATCAAACCCCTACCCATGGTGACAGGCATCAAAACACAAACTGAATTAAATATTCATTTTGACCAATTCCGTCAGCTTTCCTTCAGGTGCTATATGGGTTAATGGTCACATTTTGCCTGAATGCTTCAGTTTTTCTTCTGCTTATTGTCAGATGCATGATTAACCTGCAACAATATATCCCCTATAAAATCAATTTTTTTATCAGAATTTATGGGACACTGGGTGGCAATTCTTGAATGCCTATAGATGCTACATAAAGTGCAAAACTTTTGCATCCATCTCTTGGAAGGAATCCAGTCCTTGGGTTGTGGGTTTTGGGGCAAGTGCAGGTGGTGGCACTGGGTCTGGAGGAGGGCCAGTGTTATACACTGGCCATGTGGTTTTTGCAGGGCACGTTCTATAATTCTGGATGTGCCTATAGACTTGGCACAAACTTCAGTATACCTTTTGGAGGGAGGCTTCTGATACACACACACACACACGACACACAGCACACACACACACATATATATATATGCAGAAGTCAAGACATTTTAGTGAACAAGACCACAGCTGATGGTCGAAAGCTTTAATCCTGTACAAGAAATATATATTTTAAACTACAAGAGGATTTTTCTTCATTGTGGATTGTATCCCCATATATATATCTATATAATATATATATATTATATATTATATATTATATATATATATATATATAGATATATATATATATATATATATATATATTATATATATATATGGTTTGGCATCCTTCTGGGATGGTGTTAAACTACTAGGATGGATGGTGTTGGTGGGAATGATTACTGTCACAGTTTGAATTTGTTTTGTTGACCAAACTTGCTATTTCGCTTTGAGAGGGTTGTCGTTATCTTCCTTGTAAGTTGGTTTAACTTGGGGTGGTTGGTGGTGGTTGGGACACAGACACAGTCCTCATGGCCATGTAACAGTGTCTTGAATTACTGTTCTTTCTTTTTGAGGCCTGGGTAAGGTTCTCTGGATACGGCATTGTTTCTTAGGGAAGACAGATTTGTAAGAGTTGCTTATTTTGGGACATACATTTTCTTCTCATTTTTGTATGTTTGTATGTTATGCCTTAAGGAATGTCGAAGTGACTGAGATACCCTTCAAGGAGTGCTGGCGCAGGAACTCACTGTTGCTTCTGCCATGTGTAACGCTTCTTGACATCATGTAAGATGTCTCTTTCATTGGCCCTAGGGCAGGGGCCATTCCAAGTTGGTGTTGCAGAGGAATGTGTGTTGCATGGTGCCAAAATGGACACCTTCCTATTGAAGATTTGTGATTAAGATGCTGAAGTTGTTTTTTTGTGCATCATGACGCTGGGCATCAACAAACTTACCAGAAAGCTTTGGTGAACTCTTGCATAGGGAGGTGTAGGTCTGAGGGGCCTTCTGTGTAATGGGTGGTTGTTTGGGGCCCAAGGCCAGTGGGGTCATCTTGAAGGAGGTCCTGGCTCTTGGGTGATGGTGGTGAAGGTTGGGGGGCGCATTAGTTTATGATTTTTATGACAAGCTTGTTGTGTCCCAGGAAATCATAGCTGTGCAAGGGTGTTTGTCCATCTTCACCAATGAATTGTACCACTTGTATAGCTTCCCAACGAGGTGGAGGCAGTACCTCGTGTGGTGCACTGTAGGCTTACTTAAAGTTCTTTGCAGCATCCCTTCAGCCCCTAGTTGCAACCCCTTTCATTCTTTTTCGTATATCTTTGTTCATATTCTCTTTCTTACATCCTACTTTCCACCCTCCTAACAATTGTTTCATAGTGCAACTGCGAGTTATCCTCCAGTTACACCTTCAAGCCTTTTTACTGTCATTTTGCGTGTCAGCTTAGAATGACCTCGTAGTCCAAACGTTTGGCCTTTGGCCTAAATTCTATATTCTGTTCTGCCATATCCAGATGAATTTGTGAAACGTTCAATAATTATGGTTCTTATAAATATTTCACTTGAGATTACAGTAGTTGTCAAAGCATTAAGGTAAGTTAGTTTCTGTACTTAATCTGTCTATTGTAATCACTTTTCCTAGGCAGTAATCTCTGTTTCTTAATGCCCAAGTCATAATTCTTGCATAAGATTTGGAAGAGTCACTTCAACTGGAAAACGACCAGAGGGAAGTTGCGAGGGAACGAGTTCAAGGCCATCATCTCTCTTTGTTTTGCTTTTCAGTTGTTCTTGCTACCAGCTAGAAGGTCAGCAATCCTTACATTATGATATTAGTTTTATATGTGGTCTGAAGAATTCCAAGGATATAATGGAAAGATAGGTTAAATTTTAGTATATTTAGAACAAAATTAAACAACAATTACCACCCCATTTTGTCCATCCATGCAAAATTCAGGATGAATTTCCTTTAGTGAAAAGGTATTCTTTTTAACTCACGCTCATTTTGCTGTTTCTGAAAGTCTTTTTGCTTTGCGACATTCGGTAAATGGAAAGAGGGAAGCACTTATTGAGTAGAAACAGACGGAAAATCGAGATTTCAAATGCTTTCTCACAAGTAAATAAAATTGATCTTAACGTAACATTTTGCAGATTAATCAGTACTTCCTAAAACACTGCTGAAGAACGTATTAGGGGCATGCTAGAGATATTTAGCATTACCATTAATTCTACCCTAATTGTCGTTTGCCGCAAAAACGTGAGGTACTCTGAGAATTTGTGGCCTTGTCGAAAAGATTTAGTTCTTCATATGTTCATTACAAAACAAAGAACATATTAATGTTTTGTGCTACTTGGCTTGCTTCATGGTGCTGAAGAATGACCCATTTATGCATACCAGCTCGAGACTTAATATCTTTGAGTACGTTTGTTATAAAGAGATTCAAAGAATACTCTGGAGTCAAAGTGACAAATGTGGAAGTCCAGCAGGGAGTCAGTTCTGACTCATGCTACTTTATCAATATATACAAGAAAAGACTTTGCTGGGTAGGCTATCTTAAAGTAAAAATTCTTGACGGTTAAATTCAGAGAAAAACATTGTATAAGGAAATAAAGGAAGAGAAATGCAGGAGAAAAGATTTTAGCCTCCCTTACCCAACCGTAAAAATGTAAAATGAATGTATTTTTTTTTTGGAGAGTGCTGTGGTGCTAATGAAGTGAATTCACGCTTGTTCAAGAAGAGCAGGCATGTATGCTGAACACATCCTTTTAGTATCACATATATTCAGTTAATGTTGCTGAGTATTTAATAATTATTATAAAGTGGTAAGTGAAGGATGACTTTCACACACACTACAGTAATAGGCTTTTTCACTGTTTTATTAACATATTTCATTACCGGAAACGACAGAATCTCGCTAAGTATTGAAAGAAAGGTTGTGAAATTAATTAATGTAAAAGAACTTTTATTTCTTTCACTTGACATTTTTAGCAAACGAGGTGCACGTGAAATTTTCCTCATCACAAAGCAAAAGAAAATTAAAATCCTTCATTTGTCTTTAGC
Organism: Macrobrachium nipponense; assembly: GCF_015104395.2. NCBI lineage: Eukaryota > Metazoa > Arthropoda > Malacostraca > Decapoda > Palaemonidae > Macrobrachium > Macrobrachium nipponense. Next base: position 43,986,039 of record NC_087204.1, read on the forward strand.
TTTGCTCTTATAAAAGTTGGTCCACAGCATTTTGAACTGTTACACGATCACTTCTTGATTGCTACAGCTCATCTTTTCTGGTATATTTCCTGGGGCTGTTGATATTTTCCCCTCCAGTGTTTTCTTCCACAAACTTTTGAAGCTGCTCTGCTGAAACAGAATCTGGGTGCAATATATAGTTCAGTTTTTGTTGGCAGACTTTCTAGGAACTTTCGTACCTGTGAAAAAGAATATTCTTGTTATGATAATGTAATGATGATAATATTGTAACACACATCCAAAAGAATTAAGTTGTTTTTCGGATAATTAGTCAGTCTTCACCAGACAGCTCTTTAAGATTCAAGAAATATCAAAACCCTTAGGTAACTTGAAACTGCAAGCAACTTATTCATTTTTTGTTTTCTATAATTTTCCTTACAATTTTTAAATTAGTTTCCACCTTACTTATTTGCTTGAATAGTAGAACTCTATTGTTTTTTAAGTCATACCCCATATCCACCTAAGATCCTTGCTTAGTCTAAGTGCCACTTTTAAGCTTATCAATCAAGACATTGCTCTCCTACAGCGCATCGGTCCATTAGTCACAGAGTTTTGCTGGCATGCGTCTGTTGATTTTCTGTCACTTATGTGTATTTTGAAAAGTTCTTTCTTGAAACTTTTGAAAAAATCTCTTCCTGTTAGAGCAGACTTAAGTACTACAAAAAGTTGCAGAAACCAAACTACACACTTTAGCTCTCAAAAGCAACCTTTTTATGTATTATACATAAATATAAGTTAACAAGAAGAAATATCTTTTTCCATTACTTGTAAGATTCTTTAATTTCATCTGTAATTACGCTGTTTATACTAACAATATCTCCTATTTTTTAGTTGGTTATACCCTTTGGTGATGTCTACTGATAATAAAGCCAAATGTGGAACCTGCTAAAAGAAGGATTGTTATATTCAAATGAGAAGATAAACGAACACAATTAAGAGTTCTTGTCCTGTGCGAAATTAATCGAGTCAAGAAGTTATATAGTAAAGATAAGCTGAAGGAATATATTCTGGATTTTGTAAATTGGAGTAGAGGTTTTCGATACCAAAGCTAGTCTCAGGAAAGAAATCCAAATAAGACTGCCCATGGTGTTTGATGTCAAGAAGAACTACAGCATTTATTGATTACCTCCTGTCTCTTATCCTCTTCCATGAAGGGTGATGGCATAAGAGAGAGATAAACAAAATGATCTTCACTAGCAGGTTTCCAAGTGAATCCCAATGAATTATCTGGTGTTGGGTTTCTGTAATGAAAAAATAATTATAGTATTGTATAAGCACTTTTTTGTTTTTTTATTACAGTTTTTTATACTGACCTTGAATTATATTCTGAATATTATATTTACTTGCATATAATCCTTTGCGGGACTTGGACAAATTCGCAAGACTCAAGAAACTGCTCGGGATTGATGGTTTCAACAAAATTCAAGATGTTTATAATTTGAAACGTACAGTAATTCTGATGGTTTTTGATATAGTTTCTGAGAAATGATAGCCCCGAAAATGTAGCTTTTACTGCAGAATATAGCACTATCATCGTTATCATCATCTGTCAAAGATCAGTCATATGCTGGAGAGGAATGCTAACTGTTATATACTTACCCTACTGCAGCAAAGTTATACCAAAGCTTTGTAATAATTTCTCTTAATCTCAGATCCTCTTCTCTCTCAAGAGGCTTGCCAGTAAGTGTTTTTCACCAGTAAAAGGTAGAATAAGTCATCAGCATGACAAACCCCTGAAAAGGTTTTCAATGCTAAGTGGCATTTACTTTATTGAAACAAATTTTATGGAAAATTGTACCATTCGATCCTAATTTTTGTTAACATGTCTGCTCATGATAGTAACAGCCAAGGCAAAAAATTATGGGTACATGTGAATGAAAATATGGATAACAAAAAGATGTGAATCTGTTCAGCATAAGAGAACCAGTCTGCCCATTAAAGGAAAAAAAAGCTGTGACATGGAGAAGGTTGTAAAAGAAAAGAGATGGGGCATGTATCTTTTCTCCTAGAATGATTTTGTTCAGCATTACTCTGAAAAAAGAAAATTGGAATTAGGAAAGGAAAGGAAAGTGGACGTAATTAGCGCACCTATTACTCTAGACTTACAGAGTGCAAGGTACGGGATCTGTGGTAGAACTCATGATTTGAAGATTAGTTTATATGGTTATTGCCTGAAGCTAAATATGGCCTCCAAAATCTCTCAGCTAACATCAAATTGTGATGATGATATTCTCATGATATATGTAAAACTATATGGGAGAACTGATCAAACTGCTCATAGTCTCTCAGATTCTGAGTCTGGCACGTGAAGTGTTGATAGTGACTGTGGAGTTGGCACGAAGCTCTTGAGAGCAATATCCAAAGTAACAAGCACAGATCAAACAGTACGAAGTAAAGTTACAAGGCTGAAGTGAATCCAGGCTGTGAAGGAAGGGTTGGGTCCTCAGTTATGTGCAGGGCCTTAATTCGACTTACCATGAACCTAATTACACCATCCTTACTAAATGCCAGTGCCAAACCTAGATAAATAGGTATTGATGGAGTTAGGAAGGGTATCCACATATAAAACATCTGCCTAAAATAAATATGAAATTAGCCATTCCAGAGAGAAAAAGATGGGGGAGGCTCATTAAAATTAGCGACCCCTCTAGGAACAGAGCTTAGAAGTAGAAGAATTCGACTTTCAAAAGTATACAAAAAGTCTCCCAAGATGAGAACAGTGCTTGAATCAAAACATGTAGGAGCTTTTCATAAGTAGTTTACCACCTATTCATTCATATTGTAGGTGTTCCCACTGTGACCCTCCAGGCAGACGCTGCCAGAAATTTCAAGCGAAGATTGACCACGATGGCCAAAATCTGAAACGTGGTTGTCAGAATCACAGACCAGGGACAAGCTGTAGAAATAACGTCTATTATATATATTCTCGTCAGACACAGTCATCTATGCATAAAAATTCAACTGTGTACAAATGTAAAGCATTTTCAGCTGAAGCCATATGTATCGTATTGTCCTACTTGGCATACATAAGGAAATAGTTAGTCTTTTTCATGTGAGAACCACACTTTCTCCCAGTTGTGTACCCAACCTTTTTGTTCTCAGTATACATCTTACTTTTCCACTCTGATTGTTAATTACATGCCCCAGAGTTTTAATTAATTAAAAATTAGTATATATCTAGTCATTGTATATCACTCGCCTTGCTGACTCTATGCTGGCGACCCCAACAAGCCACCGTCACCTACGAAGCGCAGAAGGACCAACTAAGGTTGTCCTTCTGCATGTTGCCAACCTTCAGAACTATGAAGTTACTAGGTAATGTAGGGGCAGCAGCTCCAGTGACTATGATGATCTCCGCCATAGATGGAAGACGCCAATATATTCACAAAGATCGATGTAGTGAAGGACACTTTCCAATTTCGTGAAGGAAGACATTGAAAAGATGACCATCATCACCCTTCCAACGTCTGACTGACGAAATCCTGGGCAACCTATCCTTCTGCATTATCTATATTGATGACTTTCTGATATTCAGCCCCAATCTCAAACAATACACGAAAGACATCAGACGCGTCCTGCAAATACTCAAAGAAAATAGACTCTAGTCTAGGAGGACAAGTGCAAATGAGCAAAACCAACAGTAGAATCCCTAGGCCACCAAATCAGCCATGATGGTGTCAAGCCCTTCCCGGTGAAGGTCCAAGCAATCACTGACTTCCCAAAGCCAACATAATTAAAGCAGTTCAGGAATTTACGGGAAAAATAAACTATTACGACCTGTTCATTCCCAACCTTGCTGAAATAATGAGTCCTATATAAGATTGCTTGAAAGGAAAACCAAAATTTACGTTGGTCTGAAAAAAAAAAAAAATCGTTCATATTAGCCAAAAATGCCGTAACCTTTACGGCCACAATAATCTTTCCTTAACCCCATAGGTCCCTCACTCTAATCACAGACATGCGTAACATGGAGATGGGTGCAGTACTTAAGCAGGACACAGACGATGGTCGGTGGCCACTGGCATTCTTCAGTAAGAAATTATTGCTAGCAGAATAAAATCCATATTTGACAGAAAATTGCTGGCAGAGCCATCTACCATTTCTGACACATTCTAGAAGGACAACAATTCGTGGTGCAGATGGGCCACCAACCCCTGGTCAATGCCTTCGCCAAAAGTGGAGATGGGCAGTCGATGAGATACTAGTGGCACCTATTGGTTCGATAGCCGAACACTCCCACACCATCAAAGATTTAAAGGGCTCCTTCAATAGTGTAGCAGATGCCCTTTCCCGAAGCTCCATCAACACTGTCCAGATCAGGATATCATATCCCGAAATAGCAATGGTGCAAAAGGATGACGTGGAACCGCAGCAAGAACTGTACCCTGACATGGAGTGACCTAGCCATCAATGATGGAGAGACGACCATCGCTTGCAAGACAAGTACTGGATGCCCTCACCCATACTTACCATTGTGGTTGAGAAAGACATCTTTCAACCTTGCCCACAATCTAGCAGGCCAACCCACATTGAAAGGTGGGGAAGAGAATGCCTCCCTTGTCAAAGGTCAAAAGTAACGAGGCATGCAAAGACAGTGATAGGAGAGTTCTAGACAACACAGAGGATAACTGGACAACATCCCCGTTGACATTGTAGGCATCCTAACCGCTCCAAAGGATACAGACACTGCTTCACAATAATCAATCGGAACACCAGATAGCCTGAGGTAATACCTATCAAGTAATAGATGGAGGAAAATTGTTCAAGATTAGCAGATACAGACTTCCTGATTACATTACCAGCAATATAGGAGCAAACTTGCCATCTACCTTATGGTACACCCTCAACCTCCAGTCTCAGGACAAAAATAGAACACATGACAACATATAACCCAGAAACAAATGGCAAGTTATAGCAGTCCCACCAAATGCCAAGATGGGAGGTGGAAAAAAAGAATTGCTATGGATCTTATTGGGTTTAAGAACCTCCCCACATGCAGCATTCACACATCATGGGCAGAGGGTCTTTACAGAGAATCCTTGGTAATTTTAGCAGACGTTTTTCAAGACCCCAATAGCTATACCAAGCACCCCTACCGACATCCATAGAGTATTAATATGATAATGTCAGTGAAAACGACATACGACACATCCATAGAAGTATGATACCCAGAGAACTTGGTTGAGGAGCCATGCATTCATCAGAGTAGATGGCCATGATCCCCCTGTATCACCTGCCTGCTCAGACCCCTACAAAATCCTTGCAGCGAAGAGACAAAGCCTACCAAATGTCAGTTGATAGTAGAAACGACCTGGGTAGCAATTGACAGGCTCCTCTCAGCATACCTGCCAAAAGTCGGGACTCTCCCCTGAGCCTCCTCTTGCTGGGGGGTGAATATTGTAGGATCCCCAACTGGGCCCTTTCAGGCAGACACCACCAAAAATGTCAAATGAATACCGACCTTGAGGGCCAACATCAGCACATGGTTGCCAGAATCACACACCAAGGACAAGCTGTAGAAACGTGTATTATGTATTTTTGTCAGACACAGTTGCCTTTACACAGAAAACGCACCTGTGAACAAATGTACATTTCAGCTTTGAAGCCATATGTATCGTATTGTCTTCTGGAATACACAAGGAAATAAGTCTTTTTTTTCATGTGTGAGAAAACACTTTCTCCCAGTTGTATGACGTTTTTGTTTTTAGTTTAAAACTTACTTTTCCTGCTTGCGACTGTTAATGACATGTCCAGAGTTGTAATTAATAGATTGCTCTATACCAAGGCATTGTATATCACGTTGCCTCATTGCCTCTACGATATTAACGAAACATTTATTCGATTTCCCTTTCATCTCCCTTTCCTTTACTGTTTGGGTTTCACCTTTCCCATGTAGGCATTGTCACCCAAGTTCATGACATTTATCTTGTTCCTTAAAAAAATATACACACAATGGTTACTTTGACTACAGTATTTGCACCTACATGTCTCTCCACGCCTGCAGTGTAGTAATCACCGATGGATCGCTGTCCCCTGTGTTTTAACTCATACAGATAAATCGGAACTTCAGGGAACTTTTGATATGGAACTTGGCAACCAAAAATCGTGTCCTAATATGAATTGCCAGTCACCATACATCTGTAATATGAAATACCAATGCCATTAAAGATCTAGCCTCATCCTTTAAATGTGTTAGTAATAATAGTTGAGCCTAAATATTGCAATAGGATCACGGGAATGTCTGGAAGAGTAGAGGTTACTAAAATATAGCTGTTTTTTTATGTTATTTTTGCTTAAAATAGTGGTAGGGCATCGACAAATTTAGTCCCTCTCTACAAGTTAGTGTAATAATCGTAACATGATCATTCAAATATCTGTAGCCTAAAATGTGAGCCACTAATTACTGTCTGATAACATTTCTAGGAAATATTAATCCTATTTCCATGAAGAAATATTAATTCCATCTCTTCAAGGTATGCACAAGAAAAGCACAAGCCATTCCACTTACTTCACAGAGGTTATCAGCGTCTTCAGAACTGACTTTTACCCCACCAACATAATAATTAAAAATTCGCTGAGCTAACTCTGCTGGTGATGCATCTCCATCACGGATATCTAGTGAGGCTGGTCCCATTTCCTTAAAGTTATTCAAGAGGTCTTGTCTGAGAGCCTCATTTGAAAATAAAGCTGGAAAGAAAAAGATGTGTTAATTCTAAGTATATAGTTATTGGTAGGGTTTAGGTTTATTTAGATTGTTTTGTCGTTTTTGGAATTTTGAAGCAATACCAGTAAGTTTCGGAGCGCCTCAGTGGCGTAGTTGGTATGGTATTTGCTTCCACCTCGGTGGTCGCAGGTTCGATTCTCAGCCATTCCATTGAGGAGTGAGAGATGTGTATTTCTGGTGATAGAAGTTCACTCTCGACGTGGTTCGGAAGTCACGTAAAGCCGTTGGTCCCGTTGCTGAATAACCACTGGTTCCATGCAACGTAAAAACACCATACAAACAAACAAACAAACCAATAAGTTTCGACAAAAGTAATTTACAAGGAAAGAAACTATTTTGGACTTACAAACATCCAAGGGTAGCATTCACTAGTTATCAGTGGTGGTTTAGTTATACAGTTCCTAAGTCAGTTGAATTATTATTACAATTTTATTACAAAATCAAACCAGGGTTCGTGTAACATCTCTTAGGCAATCTGTTAATGTCGAGGAATAGGTCTGTTTTAAACATTTCTTAAGTTATTCTCTGGGTTTGATGCTCTGCCATGTTAGCTTGGTCTGGAATAAATTATTCTTTTTAATTGTTCAGATGATAATACTGGTTGAAAGTCAGTTGCCTTGGTACTGAGGGCAACTTTAAAGAGAAAACTCATCAAATTAAGATTCCCATGATGTCCGGCATTTTTTCTTACAGTCTCTTAAAAAATCGTTAAACTGAGACAGTCTTTCACAATTTGTGACCTAATAAGCTTTCTAATCCTGTGGTTGAATCACACTTCAGGCAAATGTTATTCGTTGAGTAGGTTGACATGGGTTGACTTTATAGTTTATTTGTTATCCGTTTCATTGATTTAATTTTACCATCATTTTATTTATTATTATTTTATTTTTTTTCATTTCTCTTTATATTTTGCTCTTTAATTAATGGCGTAATACGTACTGGGTTTTCCCAACTTTGGGCCTTTATGCTTGTAGCAATTTGCATTTCCATTGAATGTTACACTTTTTGCAATAATAATAATAATAATAATAATAATCACATAGATGACAGGATACAATACCTGGGAATAATGGAAGGAGGGGATATAACACACCAAGGATGAAGGACACGATCAGGAAAGAATATATGCAGAGACTCAAGGCGATACTCAAGTCAAAACTCAACGGCGGAAATATGATAAAAGCATAAACACATGGGCCAAGTGCCAGTAATCAGATACAGCGCAGGAATAGTGGAATGGACGAAGGCAGAACTCCGCAGCATAGATTCAGAAAACCAGGAAACATATGACAATACACAACACTACACCCAAGAGCAAATACGGACAGACTATACATAACACGAAAGGAAGGAGGGAGAGGGACTACTAAGTATAGAGGACTGCGTAAACATCGAGAACAGAGCACTGGGCAATATCTGAAAACCAGTGAAGACGAGTGGCTAAAGAGTGCATGGGAAGAAGGACTAATAAAAGTAGACGAAGACCCAGAATATACAGAGACAGGAGAAAGACAGACAGAACAGAGGACTGGCACAACAAACCAATGCACGGACAATACATGAGACAGACTAAAGAACTAGCCAGCGATGACAATTGGCAATGGCTACAGAGGGGAGAGCTAAAGAAGGAAACTGAAGGAATGATACAGCGGCACAAGATCAGGCCCTAAGAACCAGGTATGTTCAAAGAACGATAGACGGAAATAACATCTCTCCCATAGTAGGAATTGCAATACGAAAAATGAAACCATAAACCACATAGCAAGTGAATGCCCGGCACTTGCACAGAACCAGTACAAAAAGAAGCATGATTCAGTAGCAAAGACCCTCCACTGGAGCCTGTGCAAGAAACACCAGCTACCTTGCAGTAATAAGTGGTACGAGCACCAACATGAAGGAGTGATAGAAAACGATCAGGCAAAGATCCTCTGGGACTATGGTATCAGAACGGATAGGGTGATACGTGCAAACAGACCAGACGTGACGTTGATTGACAAAGTCAGAAGAAAGTATCACTCATTGATGTCGCAATACCATGGGACACCAGAGTTGAAGAGAAAGAGAGGGAAAAAATGGATAAGTATCAAGATCTGAAAAATAGAAATAAGAAGGATGGGATATGCCAGTGGAAATCGTAAACCCCATAATCATAGGAGCACTAGGCACGATCAAGATCCATGAAAAGGAATCTAGAAAAACTAGAGGCTGAAGTAGCTCCAGGACTCATGCAGAAGAGTGTGATTCCTAGAAACGGCACACATAGTAAAGAAAAGGAGGCAGGATGCAACCCGGAACCCCACATTATAAATACCACCCAGTCGAATTGGAGGACTGTGATAGAGCAAAAAAAAAAAAAAAAAAAAAAAAAAAATAATAATAATAATGATAAAAGTAATGGCTACTTCAGCAGCGTTACACTTTGTAGATTCTTCTCTATTTTCTGAATAGCGGCTTTTTCCGTGTAGCACGGAAAATAGTATGCTTGAGAGAGGGTCTGCTTCCTAAGTACAATAATAATAATAATAATAATAATAATTAATTAATAATAATTATTATTAATTATAATAATAATAATAACAATATTGGTGCTTCAGCGGCATTAATTTTGTAAAGGTTTTCCTCTCTCTTCCTTACAATGGCTTTTTCGTTACTGTTAAGGCAGGTGAGTAATGTACCTATATTAGTCATTATACGATGTTGGAGATGGTATTGTTGATTGAAATATGAGAGTATATTTCGTAGAGTTCTATATATTTCTTTATAATTCTGATAAATGCTTATATGTAATTCTAGTTATAATTATATAAATCTATATCACACGACGTTTTGTCTGGTTCTCCAGACATCCTTTAGGGAAATGGTGAGTGAGGGACTGTGGTAGGTAGTGTAGTCCATCTTCCTCATATTCAAGGGGTTCAACAGGTGGTCTTCAGCAGACCAAATTTTGATTGGTTGTGCATGCAGAGCTGATCTCTCATTACCTGTGAGGGGCCAGCATCAAGTCAGTCTCAGGACCAGATGGTTCTTTGCTGGGATCCGGCATATCTCTGGGGTTACGTGACGTCATTGGTTGCCGAATTCTGATTGGCCAACTGCAGAGTGATGTGGCTGGTATTATTTTGAAAGTTGGTAATCCACATATCGGAGATTTCTTTGCAATCACAATTACTTAAATTCATGAAGCTAACAATGCAGTCATTAAAGATATTAGGGGAGCGCCAACAGTGACAAGATGAATAATAAACAGGCTCTGCCAAGTATCTGTCTAGGTACCTGTGATAAAGCTGGACCAAGAGCTATAAATGTAAAAGACCACAGCTGCTAACAAATGAATTGCATCACCCATGTTGGGATGAGCAACCCTTTCCCAGAGGAGTCAGTTGATCTTGTTGTATTAAAAAAAACAAGAAAAGCCAAGTTGGATTGATGGTAACAGAATATACCTTTAAACATAGGCTGGAAGAGAGAGGATTAGCCTAAGATTGTCTTTCCTCCATACTCTTCATCCTATGCCATAACAGGTGGGACTTGCCGGAGTCCTTTAAGCATGAAATATTTCACAATGTCAAAGTCTATTACTCAGACAGTGCCAGTGCAGTAGTAACTGTAGGTCGTGTCCTCTTAGATGCTGCTTGACCTTGATAGTGGGCGACTTTTGGCTTAAAGTCCAAACTATATAGATCCCAATACACTAAGAAGTTTCAACAACACGTCAAGAGAAAGCACTTGAAGTTTTATTATTATATCCCTTTAGAAGGGTAGGTTATTGCAAACATCCATGGCAAAGCAGTCTGCACGGCAAACACAAGGCATGATAGTGTCCTTGAAGCTATGAAGAAATAGAGGCTTTGATACATGAATGCTCCCTTCCCTTTCCAGCCGTTAATACGACCAGAATTATTGTGGTAGCGAAATCTAAAAGAACTGGTACGCTGAAACATGCAAAACATATAGCACAAGCAGCAGTTAAAAACATTAAATTCGTCCAACTATCAATGTTTCAAACATGAGAAACCTTCTCGAATGCTATTGCACATATTTCAAAATGTGCCAAGAGTTTGCTAAATTTGGCTGCAGCTGAGAATGTACTCAAAAGTGCAAGTTAAACAGCCAAGGCCATAGCTACAATAAGTATTGCAGTGCTCAAGCCAAGTTTACATGGACTACAGGGTAATGACATCATCATGAAGACAGCAGTGCTGCACTTAAATATCATTTCTAGATGAACGAAAGACTACAGTTTCCTTACAAATAATGGATCCAAAAAATCCCTTCATTTTAAAAAGAATGTGATATACTTGTAAAGTGTTAGTGAAGCACAGCAGGTATTATATCGCAGCAGATCTGGTGTGGGCATAATCTAAAATATCTGATAAGGTATCAATCAATGTTTTTGAATTTTATAAACCGATGGTGGAGACCTTAGAATAGGGATACAATATTGACATCAGGTATTGCCAACAGCTGAACAGTCATACTGTTTGCCCTCATATTCATTCCCATAAGGTGCTATTATCCAACATTTTGTTTTTTACATTACATTGAATATATTATATTAAAGAGCATAAAGAAGTAATTAACTTCTGGAGACTTTTTTTTGTGTGTGTGGAAGCATTTGAATATGGCCAAAAGACAGATCAATATTTTTTGGAAGGAATGATTATAATGCAAAATAACTGAAATGAAGAAGAATTAACACAGGGCAATGTTAAAGGTCATAAATAATATGGAAAATCTGTAAAAACAAAAAATATCAGATAATTCTTTTTACTAAATTTCAATTTGTGTACTTACGAAAGGTAAAGAGTGCTCCTTCGTGGGAAGTAACACCTGACATAAGGTTTACTTTGTTGTACCGGCCTTCTTTTATCAGGACTTCTGGTCCTTCTGGTAAATAATCCCCGTCCACCCTTGGACCAAATAGGACAGGATTGAAGTTCCAGTGCTCAACGAACGAAAAAAAAAAAAAAAAATGGTGTAATTTAAACAATACCATTTAAATGCATTAATCTTTTCAGTGGAATTAAAGAAAGCTAAATACAGTATCATTTCAATCGCATAACAATAGTGTATTTTATTAGCCATCCAATGGTGAGACATAACAGGCATAGTTGAAATAATTGTTTGTAAAGCTGACCAGAGAGGGTAAACTAAATTTTGGTGATAAGTAATTGCCTCTCATACTGTATCCTTAATTCGAAAGTTATATTAAATTATTAAAATTAAAGGAAGGTGGTCTTAGAATATAATTTTTCAAGATATTTCAGTTTCTGGCTATATTAAGATCTTAAGGAAAAAAGAATTTCACTAAGATCAAAGATCTACATGTACACTTGATGTCTCAGGTGAATTCTGCATTTCAAAGGCATTGATGCCTGCCAAGATTATGGTTTAGTTGGGTTTTTATCTTCTTATAAGTCATGAAATGCTAGTTGAATACTGGATCCTTTTAACTAAAGGAACTCAATGAAAAAAGAAAATGAAAGGAATTAAAGGAGAATCAAAGAACGTAAACAAATCTTCATGTTTGAAAGAAAAATAGTCGCAGTTATTAAACACTAGTACAGACACATGCATCTTTCTACGTGTGTATTGTTGTTTTGGTCAAGGAAATATACTTGCCAGGGTTGCTTAGCAGAAACAGCTTTGCGCCCCAGAAGTTTGTTTCTGCACACACACACACACACACACACATATATATTTATATATATATGAATATATATATATATATATATATATATATATATATATATATATATATATATATATATATATAAAATATGATTTTTCCCTTCGTCAATTTACTGTAAGGCATATAATATATATGTATATATATATATATATATATATATATATATATATATATATATATATATATATATATAAAATTATATATTTATGCCTTACAGTAAATTGACGAAGGGAAAAATCAGGTTAGTGCTTCCAGTCTGTAAGGAATGAATAAATAAATATACCATACATATATATATATATATATATATATATATATTATATAGATATATATATATATAATATATATATATATATATATATATGTATATATACATATAACAATATTGCTTAAAAAAATCACAGTAGATGCACGTGACTCCATTAAATAAGCGAATGCCACAGGAAAATGATAGTCAGAAATCCAAGTGCTTTCGTCTTGACTAAGATATTGTTAAGGTCTCAGGTACACAACAAGATCAAGAATACCAGATGGTTAAGTTGTCAAAAGGGTAAAAATTAAAAGAGAGAATCCAGGATTATCGGATATCACACGGTCACAAACCTAAACAGATTTGACCTTAACCGAAATTATTTTTTTACAGTACAAAACATGTAAAAACTGAATATATTAATTTTGTTGCTTATATTTATCTACAACTTTTTTCATTATGAAAACATCAAGTTTAAATAAACCAAGACTATATTTAGAACATTTCTATTATTTGACTTGATGAAAGAAGATTCAATGATATTCCTTTTAACTGTGTCATTACATGGGATTAAGGCTCTTGCTTGACTCCAGTTAATAGGATGATCTAAATCTCTCATATGTACGAATAATGCACTCGATATTTACCCAGTTCTCACAGAATATTGGTGCTGTTTGAGATGTTATGAAAGATATTTACCGGTCTGTCTGTAATAGACTTTATCACACTTTTTGCAAGGAATTTCATATTGTTGTTCCATATGCTAAATTTTATGTTAAAAATAATTCTGACTAATGTGGATTCTCCTCATAACGCTTTAGATTTACCTGAATCAAATTCACAATTAACATTAATACGTACAATATGATCCTGAAGGCTGAGAGTAAGATTAACGACATCAATCCCTTGAAGACAAGCAAGAAGAGATTCGCTGGATTGCTCACTGGGTGCGCTTAAACCTTGACAACCGAAGCGTTTTCCCGTGTACATTGCTACTTCCCTAAACGCACCACCCATTGCCCAGGGGTTCAGTAATGTTCCAGACTGCATGATTCCTCTAGAGAAAAGGCCTGTGAGAGGAAAGAAAGTTTGACAGTAATCAAAATGAAGGTCTACCAGGAACATTGGAATTCCTAACCCTCATCTAGCTAGAGAGGAGAAATCGACCTGCAAACTGACTAATTTCTTGATGAGTTAAGATAAAACCGTCGGTATTCATTTTTGTTAGGCATTTCTTATTTGCAGAATCAAACTTGAAAGAAAATAATGTTCTTAATTATGTGCATGCCGTAAAACCACGGTTTGTTCTCATAAGGAATTTTCAAAGAATTTCAGTTAGTTTTACCTTACCTTACCTTTGAGTAAGGCGAAAGAACCATGAAAATGGACAGAAGCCCCACCAAGCGCTTTCTCCAAATATGGTGACACGAGTTTTATCACCACCAAAGTTTATGAATATTCTCTTGTATCCACTGCAGAGCTACACTCTTGGTCCTTCATAACCAAAGTTCCCTGGGATGACGTCATCTTCGGTGGACAGAAAACCTGTGTGGACACATTACGTTATGCTTGGATTTATGACAATTTTTTGTACTATTAAAGCATATTATTAATATTTTTCCTAAAACAAGCGGATGGCTGTAAAAGTTCATTACATTCACTGTTATATGAAAAAATGTTTTTTAGACAGAAAAACAAAATACCCACCAAGAATTCCCGAGCCGTGTACTGAATAATTACAAACACAACTTCTTCATTCATGAGAACGTTTGGTGCATACCAGTTGATGCCGCCAGAAAAAAGGCTCCGCCGTGAATAAAACCATCACTGGTAGGGCAGCATTTTCTTCATTTGGCTGAAGGGAAGGTAAGACATCATAGTGAGACTATTTACACAGACCTAATAGCAAAAGTTTTCATTGTGTCGAGTCCTGTGATAGTGTTCCTTCAAAGTTAATGATATTTCGTACGTTAATCATATTTTGTATATCAGTTTTTTTCAAAACTAACCTTGCTGGTGAATATGCTTAAATATAAGCAATCTTCATTTCCATCATAAACTGGCGTCCTCAGTGTAGCTTCAATGAATGGTATTTGTGGACAAGTTGAAGGAACTACCGTCCCGTTCTTTATACCACTCCAACTTTTGACAGCGATAGGGTCCTGAAATGACGATTATTAATTGTTAGTATACATATTATAAATAAAACCATAGGCATGATTAAAATACACATTTTTACATCGAGAGAACAAAGTTGTACTGTATCTTATCCGACCTTAAAAAGCAAGTAATAGAATATGGCCCAAGAAACATTCAGTAATGAATTTTTCGCTCAAAGTGCACAGAAATAGGGAAAGAAATACAATGTATAATACTGAGGATAATGAAATCATCAGTGATAGTCAGAGCAAAGGATTCAAACACCTTTCATTTTTATGAAGCATAGCATTCGTCAGTTTCATTGAAAATGCATAAAATATTACTGTTCAGGGAAAGGCCAAGTTTGATAATATCGTGAGGTAATGGCCCAAGTTCCTGTATTCTTTCCATAGCAGAATTGTTAATAATATGATACAAGTAACAAACTTAGTGGAGTTGTATATTCCGCAAATATGGTGCCCAAATGGAGGGAACTAATAAATTAAAAGACATCCCTGTCTGAGAGCCAGTTCGTTATCCAGGAAAAAAATCAAAAAAAAAGTATCTCTCGAAGTAAATAATGACTAGGTCAGGCAACAATTTACTTCATAATTCTATTACTTCAGAACTAATTGCTTATCCTGATGAAACATTATGCCATCATACTAAAAAAATTATAATATAAGCTCACTTCTTATAATAGCAATAAAATCGCTGCTTATAATGATAAAAAATCTAAATTAATAGAGACAAAGATGAATTTAGTTTCACCGACTTGCTTTATTTTATTATCATTGCACTACTTCAGAAATGCATGCTAATTTTTGCTAACTTATACACCAGCAGAACCAAATTCCTTAAAATATTGTTCGGAGTGAGTTTCTACATACGGAAGAAAACTTTTTGTCAAGGATAAAATTTCATGTTTGTTACACAGTGTACGTATTATCAGACATAATAAGAAATACTTCGGGTAATCTCATTTGAAGTAAGCTAATTTTGACACTGATTTTAATATGATAATAATTGTTAATTACATGTCGATCTTATGAGTAAATATATTTGTTATTTGTACCATTCGCGGATCTTGACATCTTACTGGAGGTGTGAGGATTTAGAATAACACCACCATCAGACACCAGTATGTCGTTTCTATAGTCAAATTCTAGATGAACACTTCTTTTTATAGATATCATTGCCCATCATATTTCATCCAATCCGTGGACTCCTCGCCCAAGGATGCTGGCTTATCTTTTCTAAATGATTTTATGTAGATTATGGGGGTCTGAAAACATACTAATAAAATTGTTTTCACATTCCAAGAGTACTAATTATAAATTCAATTCTTTTTAAAAGGGAGCAAATCTCTTAATTACCAGTGATAGTATTGAAACTGCATTGGTAGGCGGTGACAGAGAACTAATCTTACACAACTCAAGTCGAAAAGGGTGATAGGAAATAATCGAAGCATCTTAAATCTAATTATTATTAGATATTTCTGATAGTTTTATTGCATTCTCAGCAGCATATCATCGCATTCATGAGGTTTTCGATCAATTCATTTGTAATCTTATTGTTTTCAGAGCTGAATTCCTCACGTTGATGCAACACAGCTTGACGAGAGCATTTTTAGCTTATGTTTGCTGGTTTTTTTAAAGCTTACCGAACCTTTCTCTTGATTTCATGTTTATTACGTTTATTATCTGGAAATATTTCATACTCTTACCTCAGTTGTAGGTTGCTGTGAAGAATAAGAAAGTTTATTGATGTTATCTGTTGGGAAGATACATGTGACACTTTGATATACACAGTGACTTCTAAGTGGCTTAACATTTGTCAAGGATGTTTATTTAGTTGTGCGACATTACCAAATTGCCTGAAACTCTCAGTATTGCAAGATACTGAAAGGGACTTGACAGAACTTAAGTAGTTTGATAATAATTTTATGCACTAAAGTTGAACAATAACAAACTTCGGTGTGATCTTAAAAGACGATCTTCTGCAACTCACTTGATAATTGTAATAAAAACTAGGACAAAGTTCAACTCCGTAGATGCTGATCAAAATGGAGGCTTTTGTAATGAGGTCGCAAATAGTTTGAGGTACGCTGTATCTCCATCAAATTTCGCTCTCGTGTCACAGTGTGGAAGCATGAGCCAAGAACCTAGTTTTGGACTTTTTTCGAAAATCGGCTTAAATGCATTAAGAAGGGTAAAGCAAAATTATACCTTCTATACATCTTTTAATCAAAGAAACGAACTCACCTTAAGTCGGAGACTTCCAGTCGGTGGTTCTGCATAAGGCACAGAATGAAATGAATAGAATGGATTTCCTTTCGTGGGATTGCTCCTTGAAGCCAGATATCTTTCCTAATCGAGTGGAGACGATCACACTCTCATCTGCTTCTGACAGTAGGGTCGTAGCCAAGATCACCAGCAAAAAGCCAATGACTCCCATTTTGACCTTTCATCCAAGAGAAAAAAAAATTTAGTTTTAAAAATTTACATTCTGATACGGATAATGTATACTAAACGGATACTTTTATTATAAATATGTTCTATATTATTTGGTTGTGGAATAAAGAAAATGAACCTACGTATTCCATAATGATATATCTAAATAACCACGGCAAATTTTATCAGTGTAATTATTAAGTTATGCAAGAAAGGAATTTAAACCTAGTTTATTTTATACGTTTAGCTTGCGTAGACTAAAACCCCCTTGCACGTTAAAAATGCTGTGTAACTAATAACTGAAAAGTGGGCTTGAGTGAGAATGGAAAGTTAGTTTCACGCAATTGCACTTAAAGTGAAAGAGAAGAAAAGGCATGTCTGAGAGGAAGGTGAAAATTCAAGTAGAAGGAAGTGTTGTCGGAAAAGGAAAAGAACTCAGATACCGGAACTTTGTTGAATTATTTACGAAAGATCTGCTGATTAACAGCCGAGAATGATTAATGGATATAATATATCCATTCATAACATTACAAGTTAGCTGAATGTTTTAAATGTTTCAAGAGGCATAATTGGATATAATTCCGAACTACGTCGACTGCTGTCTGCGTCACCGCAACGCAGCGAACTGCGTCGGTAAAACGCATAGTGTGAACAAATATTACTTAGAACAGGGTCTGATGGAAGAAACACAAACAGGAATGAAAATGTAAAAGATAAGAGTCATCACGAAAAACGGAAGCAAGAAGAAATTTCAGGGTTTCACAGTAAAATACTAAGACTAAGTCGCCGAATCGAGCATTCGAGGGACAAGGAAAACTTGATGAACTTGAACCTGGTTAAACTTGACGTCGATAACGAAGCCCCCCCTGAAACTGCGAGTAACTCCACTCCAGCTGTGGAGATCAACACAAAATTGTTAGAGAACACTGCAGCAGCAGATAAAGATTATCTCGAGTTACTTTGAACAGATCAAAATTCCCATGGACTATATTTTATGATAAATGAGCACGTTATTAGACTAAGAATTTCTCACCTACAACAACAGCACCACACCAAGGCACCCAAAATCTTCCAATGCTGGGATGTGACTGAGGCTTTCGTTCGCCGGCCGGCATTGAAAGTTCTTGCAAGTGGGGTTACCGAGTAGCAAGATAGTGTCAAGTTTGCGCGCATGTTTGAAGTTTCATGCCTCCTACCTCTAGACGCCAGATCATTTGTGAATGAATAGGAATCAGAAACCATGCAAGATGGATAAAGGATATTAGTCGTTATGGATTAATGAGGAGCCAGAAAAGAAATGTAGCGTTGGCAATATTGAGCTTTCTCCCATCAAGGCAAAGCAAATGCCAGTCATTAGTTTTCATTCACAAAGCAAATCGGTTATCAGCAAGCACTGCACTGAAAATAATCAACTTTTATGTTACTTGAGCAGTAAGAAAAAAATCCGTAGTTAAAGAGCAGGTTACTGATGGATTCTAAAAAGATAAAACATCGGAAGGATCTCTATTTGGCACCATTGCCGACCTAAAATGCAATTAACTAATTTTTTTCCCACGATGCCTGCAGCAGGCTCGGCTATTTACATAAAAGCACAACAGGAATGCATTATGTTAAATCCATGAATTAGAGTACAATTATGTGTATGACCAAGAACTTACTGTATTCTCTTTGTACAGACTCACAGCTTGATGATCACGGAACATTTGTGAATAAAGAAAATGACACCAGAACATGAAAACATTTTCCTTTGCTTTTCAACAAGACGTAGCGCCATTCTTTATTTTGATTTTCAATGTTTTCAGCTTTTGAAAAGTAAGGCTTTCCTTCATTTCCTTTTACTTTACCAATGTCTATTATTTACTTGTCACGTCAGAAAATTTCTCTCAAAGTTTTCGGTTCTGTTTCTACGTTTATCATTTTCCTTATCAAGTACATTTTTTGTATCGTGATTATTTCTTATCAAATTGTGCTACTAAGTCCTGATAAGGAGATTTCTACCCCAAAAGCCTGCTAATAGATAATAGTGCAGGTAATCGTTCAATCAGGAATGAACTTGAGATGAACACTAGGATAAGGAATTCTTTTCCGTTATTTTTATTTTGCAAAGAAGGGCCTGGAACAGGCACCAACATCATAAGGCGATGAGAAATATCGGATATAATGGAAATTATTGTATTGAAGTTTTGACCGGGTGATGTCACTCATTCACAATGCATTCCTGCCTGTCTGTCTGTTTGTCCACAGAGTTTCTTAATAAGTTACTGACGGGTTTCAGTGAAATTAGGTGGATGGATGGGCTTAGGGAAGGGATGATTGAGTCTTGAGATGTATGGGATGGGGTCCTATGTTTTTCCTCATGATGTATATATATATATATATATATATATATATATATATATATATATATATATATATATATATATATATATATATGTTATCAGTGAAAATCAAGGCCCGTAGAACACATTACAAAAACCAAGGTGTAATCAAGAAAAGTTTCTTATCCTTATCAATCCTCTTAAGCCCAGCACATTTTTCAACCACAAAGACAAACTACCGACCATCTTGAGATCTAACATTATTCTCCCGGTATTCATGTTGGTTCTTGCCGAAGGTTGCTGCAGGCGAGATTTTGCAGTCACTTGGGATGTAGCCTCAGAACGGGATAGAGAATTGGCAAACCTGAATTCTCTAAAATTAGGAACCATGCTTCCTTATGCAAGACTGAAGTCGATAAGAAATAGTACTACTAGCATTGGTGGCACAAACCACAGTAACTACCTCACCACCCTTGAGTCTTTACACATTAAACGGCTGGTTCCGTCTTTAAACTTCTATGTGTCTGCTACTCCTCTAGTGTATCTATTATAACTGAAGTCTTGGGTGGGTCTGTGATGGTCATTCGTTCTTCCTCCTCCACCCTAACAGGTTGTTGAGTACTGGGTCTATATCTAACTATACAAACTTCTTGTGGTTCTTTGTTCAGTAAAGTTAAGATCGATGTAGTTTACATCGATGTCTAACATGATTTTATTGTGATTTGTGGTATTTTAATGGGTTTATGTTAATTTCACAGACTGAAGGTGCACTGAGCAATGTACGAAACCTTTCATGATTAAACAGTGTGTTTTATGGACGCTGCAGTTAACTGACATAATACCTCATCTGTAACCTTTTTAAACTTATGTAAGTGTATAATTAAACGGGGTACAAGATCTTTCGTATCTACTCTACGGTTTTCTCAAGCAAACGGTACATAGCAGATAAAAAGTCAGAATGAAGAACACGTTTTTAATGGACACAGCTAAGATTGACGGGAGATAAAACTACTTAATGCATAAAAGATTTAATTAAATATGGGGTCGATCTCAAGATGAGGGACAACATTCCTTGGGTAGCACAGGTGCTAGACTAATCAAAGATAAGTGAAGGACATTAGCTTTAATTATTGATAGTCTAGTTTATCTTTGAAAGAATAAGGTCAGAATTTTATCGATCTGGTCTTAGAGTGAATTTGTTTTAATTTTTTAGTTATAGCAAAATATTTTAAGAGGTTTCTGGAGACTGTTTCTAAATGTTACTATTATGCTGCTGGAAACCAATAAATTGGATGTGATACTTGACTGCGGTGCACAGAATAAGTAACATTCATCGGGCCAGTTTTAACCGAATGTTTATCTTCATTCATTCTGAATTTTAATCCCTTACTCGTCCATCTGGAAGAGGTTAAATGTACCATATGACAAATTTGTGATCTAACAATATATATATATATATATATATATATATATATATATATATATATATATATATATTTATATATATGTGTGTGTGTGTGTGTCTGTGTATGTATATATATTATGTACAACGGCGACTGATAAGATTCCTGTTTATTATGTCTTCTCAAACACAACAAAGTGTTCCCCCCCGTTACTAACTGTTACCGAAAACAAACACATTGGGAAAAATAGAAGTAAAACCCAGGGCCTTATTACTTATTATCAGACACGTACCTGGTTAAATTACTGCATGCTTCGTCATGAGAAGCAGGAAGGAGACATCCAGTCGGTCCTTGGGGAGATAGACTGACCTCGATGTATGTGGGTTGGCAGTGTCGTGCGACATTCTGACTTTGTCCTGTCCGGACTGGTACGATCTGAAAAGAGGAATTTCTGCCCGAGTATTTGGAAGTCATAAACAGGACAGTTTAAGGTCTGGAGCTTAAGGAGGGTGTTAAATAAAAGACACGTATATCCTGGTGGGGGGGTTGGGGGGGGGGGGGCAATGTGGGGTGGGGAGAAGACAAAAGACAGGTCTTCCGTTCAGCTGGTCTACCACGATTCAACGTGGTTGGATTTTAGTTCTTTTATTTTTACAAATATTCATTTTAAAGTGACAGAAGGCCTGAATTTATAACTATATATATTTAATCGTGATCGTAGATCTCGGTACTTCTATATTAAAAAGGTAGCAATGAACCAGAGCAGCAGGCACTGGAATCTCTCTCTCTCTCTCTCTCTCTCTCTCTCTCTCTCTCTCTCTCTCTCTCGACAACACAACCACCCCTCTCCATTACCTAAGGCCATTAAATCAGACTCGTGAACTACAAAAATACATTTATTTAAGAGCAAAGTATTAGCTAAATAAACTCAGGTTCTTAACAAAATGATTAAGTGAATGATGAACTCAGATAGCCCACTCCATATTTTTCCTACAATAATCAACATTATCTTAGTCATAAAACTGGGCAAGTCATAATACAGTCTCCATAGTAACACCATGAAACATTAGTTAAATTCCCATATCAATTAAGTCACCATATTCAATTCCCCTTTCTTAGATCAGTTCCCCTTTCTCAGAACCGCCTGTTAGAAGACAGGAGAACACCTTGATAAGCACAAGATTATAAATCAAAATCAAAAGATCATATGAAATAGAACATCTTTGAAATAAATATTCAAAATACAGACAAGCCACACTTTTGGCCAAATAATAAGTATGCTTACCCATTCAACACAGTATTCACACACTTTTCTCAAAAAGTACTTTTGCAGAAGCCATCTTGGCTCTGCCACCTCTGTAATGATCTCTCACCTTGGTTACCTTACTATCTCGTTATATAAAGGAAAAGCTCATGCACACGCACGAACGCACACACAGTTCACGCCCCAGTACTGCCTATAATAGGTTTCATAAGGCACCTTTGCAACCGCCTGTGCATAGCGACAGGACATCACGCCACCCAATGAGATACGTCAGCATTTCCGAAGCTCGTCACTTACGTCAGCATTTCCGAAAGCTCGTCACTTTGGCACTGTCTCCAAGGAGAAGCTAAACTGATGACCCCTACATTCTAAGAAAGTCACAGCATCTCACCTTACAACGGTGTCTTAAACATATTATTAATACATTCCTCTTTTATATAACAGCTGCTCGGTCACCCAAGAAGCTAGCACCTGCCTAGCCATAGCTCACACAAAACAACTTATATGTATAAAAAAATACATTGGCCGGCTCAAAAAACACCAAATATAAAAGTAACTGCACGACTTTGGCAGTACAATGTGTATCACACATTATTTTGAACAGCCTGTATCTGGGCTATAATAACAGTTGACTGTAGAAATATCTCAACATCTTGAATTTTCGATTCTCCCGTGTGTGTATGGTCTGCAACTGCACAGACTCGTGAAACACGCTGTAGAAAGGCAAAACGTCTCCCAGTGGAAGACAACTGACGACTTCCGTAGTCCAAAAGCGCCGTAAAACCCCGTAGACTCATAGAATCTCTCGCATGTCAGCAAACATCGGCAACATACATCTCTGTAGTAGTTGAAGGACGTCTTGCTGGCGTAGGGGAACAATGTTTATGGTTTTTCAGTATGTCAGTCATGTCATCGGTCAATTAAAGAAGAATTAACTATAGACATACATCTGTCAAATAATGACCTCAAAATTCTAAGAAATACTAACTGAACATTTTCCAATCAATCACCACTAATATGACCACTGAACTAATTTCTAACTACAATTCGTGAAGGAACTTCATAAGATCGCTAAATCATAAATCGCTATTATAACCCCGTAAAGAAAATATTAAATTCTCCAATAATATTAAAAAAAAAACTCGCCAACCCCATATATACATTAGCACACCTCCCCACTCACAAAACAAAACTCTACGGACTACTGTCATCACATTTCAAACTCACCATTTTCACAAGTACAAAAAAAAAAAAAAAAAAAAAACAAAAGCCCGAAAACAAAAACAGGGTAACAGAACCAGACCCAAATTATCACTATAAATGTTATCTCAAGCTCTGATATGTCGTAACCCACAAAATCAGTAAGAACCCTTTTACTGTCTAACAGCAAAACCCTTTTACTGTTTATATAACCTCCATGAAATATAATGCCAAACACCCTTCCAAATATTATGGAAAAGTTGGATTTTTTAATGTCAAGATTTCTGGAAATGAAGAAAAGAACAACATACCAGAACAGGAAAGAGACGTGGGAAAATCCTTATTATTACCCATATTAAATGAAGGAGATAACACGCAAACCATCATAGAGTACTTAGAAAAATAGAGTACTTAGAAGAACTAACCCAAATTGAAAAGAAAATAGATATAATGATAAGATATAATTCTCTTGGTATTCCCAAGAGAATGGTAATGACGATCAAATAAAAGGATTCCAAACTTATAGATCAGATAGAAAAAATAGGAATCAAGGGGGAACCGCGATGTATGGGAAAGACAAAAAAACAAGGAAAAATATACGAGAAATATAGTAACTCAGAATGTGAACTAATAGCAGCAGAATTTGAATCTGAAAAATTAATGAACATAGTAATATATAGACCCCCTAATACTAAAGAGTTTGACACAATAACAGAAAAATGGGATGATATATGTAGAAATCACAAGGACTGGACTATTCTCCTATCCGGAGACTTTAACTTTCCTTTCGTAGACCGGAAAGAACGAATAGGAGATTGTGGTTGTATTTATACATATAAAAAAGAGAGTAATAGTACCATTCGAAAAGCTATTGGATATGCTACTAGAATACAACATTCAACAAATAAATCACCTGCCAACAAGAAAGGGAAATACTTTAGACCTAGTATTTGTGAACAAGGTGAATTATGTTAAAGAAATAATAGTTTATAATGCGAGTATTTCAGACCATAATGTCATAGAATTAACAGTCCATTCCAAAGCAAGTGAAAACAGAGATAAGTAAGAAATGAAAAAGTGGGAAGGATATGGAAAATACAACTTCTACAGTAAAAATATAAAATGGTCAGAAATAAATGAAGAATTAAACAAAGATTGGGATAACATTTTCGTAAGTGATGATATAAAGGTAAATAAGGAGATATTATATAAAATATTAGAGAACAAAAATAGTGGATAATAAATATACCGACAAAAGAAAAAGTAAACAAAATCAGTCACGCATAACCAAGAGACAGAAGGATCTTGTTCCGGAAAATCAGAAAGTGGAAAAAAGGTCTTGCGAAAGAAAAAAATACATGGAAAGTGATGGAACTAAAAACTAAGATAGAAAATGCAGAACAAAAGATTAAACAATCAAAAGAAAATGAAAAACGGGACTTGGAAGAAAAAAACCTAGTAAATATCAAGCAAAACCCCAAACTATTGTACGCGTATGCTAAAAAGATGAATAAAAGAAGAATAGAAATAGGCCCTCTAAGAATTGAAGGGAGATTAACGAATGAAAAAAAGGAAATATGCAACATATTGGCAGAACGATATAAAAGAGAATTCACCCCTAGAATTGATAATGAAGATAATGATATAGAAGTAAGGGATGAAAATAATGAATATTTAGCAGACATAGATATTAATGAAGCTGATATTGTGCATGCTATTAATGAAATTAAAAATGGAGCTGCAGCTGGGCCTGATGGTGTCCCTGCTATTTTGTTAAAGAAGGTAGTTCATTCTGTCGCAAAGCCAATTGCAATATTATTAAGACAAAGTGTAGATACAGGAAAGATTTATGATGAGCACAAATTAGCATATATTACCCCTACTTTATAAAGTGGATCAAGACTAGAGGCAAGTAATTATAGGCCTGTGAGTCTAACATCACATATTATGAAAGTGTATGAAAGGGTAATGAAGAAAAATATTATGAAACATTTAATAAAAAATAATTTGTTTAATATAGGACAACATGGTTTTGTCAAAAGCTTTTGACAAGGTAGATCGTAATATATTAGCGAAGAAAATTAGAAAACATAATATAGTGGATAAAGTAGGAAGATGGTTAAAAGAATTTTTACACAACACAAAACAGATAGTTATTGCAAACGATGAGAAAGCGGATGAAGCTAAGGTAATATCCGGTGTGCTACAAGGTACGGTGTTAGCTGCATTACTGTTTGTTATTATGATTGCAGACATAGTAATGTTAAGGGCTCGGTAGTGAGTAGTTTTGCCGATGACACAAGAATAAGTAGAGAAATTACTTGTGATGAAGATAGGAATTCGCTACAAAGAGACCTTAACAATAAGTTATGGAGACAGAGAAGGAAAGCTATATGCATATAGGGGACCTAATAATGAGACAATCACAAATAAGGAAGCAGTTAAAGACCTTGGTGTGATGTTGAATAGGAACATGTTATGCAATGATCAAATAGCAATTCTATTGGCAAAATGTAAAGCAAAAATGGGAATAATGTTACGGCACTTCAAAACAAGAAAAGCTGAACACATGATTATGCTTTATAAAACATATGTTCGTAGTCCACTTGAATGTTGCAATATGATATGGTACCCACACTATCAAAAGGATATTGCACAAATAGAGAGTGTACAAAGGTCCTTTGCAGCTAGAATAGAAGAAGTTAAGGATCTTGACTACTGGGAAAAACTACAATCCTTAAAATTATATAGTCTAGAAAGGAGAAGAGAACGCTACATGATAATTCAGGCATGAAAACAGATAGAAGAAATTGCCAAAAACATCATGGAGCTAAAAATATCAGAAAGAGCAAGCAGAGGTAGATTAATAGTGCCCAAAACTATACCAGGAAAAATAAGGAAAGCACACAGGACATTAATCCACTACGCACCAGCATTGATAATGCAGCGTCTATTCAATGCGTTGCCAGCTCATCTGAGGAATATATCAGGAGTGAGCGAAGATGTGTTTAAGAATAAGCTCGACAAATATCTAAGCTGCATCCCAGACCATCCAAGATTGGAAGATGCAAAATATACTGGAAGATGCACTAGCAACTCTCTGGTAGACATTAGAGGTGCCTCACACTGAGGGACCTGGGGCAACCCGAACAAGATGTAAGGTCTGTAAGGTCACATACCCTGACAAATTATATCTCCTGTCCAAAACAGAAATGCTATTTAAAGCTTAACCACAATTATGACAAATCTTGTAGGAAAAGAAAAAAAAAGGAAAAAAAATAATAACAATAATAAGTGAACTTTTTCCCCATTGCAAAGCACACATAAGAGAGGAAAAAACATATACATAATCCAACATTTTCCCTCACAAATGCAGCATGTATCATTACGGAATTTGCTATTGCAACATATCTCATCGGCCAGAAACGACCAGAAACAACCCCTTACAAAGCATATCTCCGTGGAATAGTGCAAATCTCTGAGTAATCAACATGGAAGGAAAAAAGTCAGCAACCGGACTCATCACAGCATTATCAGCAAAAATCCACCTGTGAACACCTCAGGTGCTCGAACAGCAGTATAGATTTGTCTAGTTAGACTTGCAACACAGAAACTATTATTCTCCAAAAAGCCCCAAAAATTCTATACTGACATTATATCACCACATTTCACAAAATTATCCCCAGGATATCACCAAGGTGCCCAAAAATTGTCTTTAAAGACATGACTCCCCCATGATATTACTCCAAGTATATAAAACAAATTATCACCTATTCGGGATAAACCACAGAAAACCACAATTCCACAATTATATATCGCCGAAATAACCACTGGTGAATATAAAAAATGCAACATCTCCATAAAACCACAATGCAGTAATGCCACTCGCCCCCACTAGTCACAACACCAAAGGAACCACAATACCCCCTCTTTGGCTCGCAAAACCACAGAAATTCAACTCCAAAAATCATAACCACAAAAAAAAAAAAAAAAATTCACCAAAGATTAATGCCACCCACATATCACCATATTAATAATAATACCACCCAGGCAATAAAATATTCCCCTCCATTTCACTTATAACCACATGTGGAATAAAACAAGTATCCAAAGAAATATTATTACATTCCAAGCAGGATAATCAAAAAAGAAACTCTGTCCCCGAAAAATGCGCTCAAAGCATCTAGCTGATACACTTGAAAATATTGCCACATATCTCCTCTCACAAGGGTTTCCATTTGTACCAAAATAACTGCAAAAATAATTGAACTAAACATAGCTCTTACCACCATAGGCCTAGACTCTGGACTATCTCCAACTAACAAAGTATCACATGGCCAAAATATTATATCTCCAATTCTCCAGTAAAATAACCTCAAAAAGCCTCTCTAAGGAGCTCAGTGTTACAGTCCAAAACTATAAACTCTCTGTTTAGCATAACTGCTGAGAAGGGCAAAAACTTGGCAAATAAAATTGCCCAGGAATTCTAGAGAAAATCCTCAGTGTGCCATAACTCATTACAACAAAACCACAAGTCCAAAGTGTCTAAGCAAAGGCTTCCCCATATTCACCTCGGCACAAGCCACCAGAAACTTAATCAAGTTTCCTATCTCTGGTTTAAGTTGCCACAGACACAACAAGGGTATTGTGCAAGAGGCCAACAATTTCCGGAACATAAACATCCAGAAAAAAAAAAAAAAAAAAAAAAAAACAAAAAAAAAAAAAAAAAAATATATATATATATATATATATATATATATATATATATATATATAGATATATATATATATAGTATATATATATATATATATATATATATATAGTATATATATATATATATATAGTGCCATTATGCACACATTCAAAAAATGCAAAAATTCTCCCCTAAATCTCTCGCAGCATCAAACGGCTGAAATTATAAACGCATTTTCGAACAATAATTCCAAGTCACGAACTGAGATATTAAAAAATCTACACAAACTGTTCAGAGAGAAAAATAAATTCAAATTCGCCCATAATAAAAAAAACTTACGTCAGCAATGGCTAATGTCCAAAAGGGGAAAAGAAAGGTCAATGGCACTTTTGACTGTTCCCGTGACACCTGTAACATCTGTGACTCACGTAGACTTCAAGCAATTATCTACTGAACCCATAAAAAAAGGAAAACTCTAGGGCTATCACAGAAAACCAAAGAAAAACAACACCCGGGCTAAAAGAAGACCGGCAGGTATTCTCAATTTGACTATTACCATAGTCTTGAACAGGGCATTAACACAATATCCCCCGATAAAACACCATTAAATTTGTGGTTAGTACCTCCCATATTCACAAATATCACCACCCTTAGTATTCATTACACCAACCCCAATTGTTAGTATCAGAAATAACACCAATATCACCACCCATAAATCATTGGCACATTCACCAAAATTATTACCACCGTGAACTCCAATATAATCCCCGTAAATATCTCCCGTAATAATTCTTGTAATAATTCTCTGTAAATATCTCCTTAAAATATCTCCCGTAAAATATATAAAATTTAGTTGTATGTAAGGAAGAGGATACTCTAATGCGTACTTCGTACATTTGTAAAGGGCATGAGACTGGTCGTCTATGGTTAATGAGAGTTTTTAACAGTACTCAATCACAGTGCTGGTGTTCTAGGTATTGCAACATGTTGTCTGTGTAACAAAACCGAAATAGATAAAGAGTGCCAGAGAAGATACACGATTGAATCATGTTGTGTTAAACATGTTTTGATTTCTGAAGGCTTCGGTATAGTGGTGAAGAAATGTTCTGTAACAAGTTCATTGTAGTATTTTTAGTATGAAATGCAAAAATGCTTGCATTTATTTTCTTTTGAATATTTTATTATAACAATAGAATTCATTCATCTAACTGAACATCCAGTATGTGGATATGCGATCAGTGTAGCATAAAGTATTTTAGGAATGTAAAATTTAATTGTAATAGAGAAACATAATTTAAGAGAATCTTTGTTGATCACAGTTTACAGAATGCATGCCATTATGACACACTTAGAAGACAATTAACAAGAGTAAATAGCAAATTTCTACTGAAAAAAGGTCCGTTTGTCATTAAAGAATAATCTCCCTCTCAAAAAGAAAAAAAAAGGCCGAAGGAGCTGTGTTGGACTCAAAGAAAAGTTGATTTCCCGGTCAACAGCCATGTGAATATAAGTTTTGCACTGGTTCCATGCAACAAAACATATAAGTTTTGTAAAATTCTGATATATCTATTACGAGACAATCACAAAGTCACGTGGCTAATGGTTTCGTAAGATCATTTCCGTGATGTTGCAAATGGTTGACATATTATTGGCTAGGGTATCTCGGTTAAACTCAGGGCCATTTGAATGAATATGAGGCTTCGTTGTAAGGCTGATTTTATAGAAAAGCCGTGGAGTGATCTGGAATGAAACTGCGACATTTCCATTCTATTAGCGGATGATGTCAATGTTCTTGGGCTCATGCGTTTATTTTGCC
Source organism: Macrobrachium nipponense (assembly GCF_015104395.2). Classification (NCBI taxonomy): domain Eukaryota; kingdom Metazoa; phylum Arthropoda; class Malacostraca; order Decapoda; family Palaemonidae; genus Macrobrachium; species Macrobrachium nipponense. The sequence continues at coordinate 44,016,030 of NC_087204.1, forward strand.
CAAGTAAGCATACTCTGGTTGGTGAACAATTGTAATTAGGCATTTCCAGAGGTTAAAAGCATAAAGTGGACTCTTGAACTTGAGTTTATAATGTTCACTCTCCATTATGGCAATGTTGAAGATTATGTAGAGACAGGGACAGCCGGGTGTACGAAAATAACTGCATGTATACAGAGGAGACTTTCCTTGGGACATTATTATTATTATTCGACTACATCTGTTCTGAAGAACAGTTCCATTAACATTGGTATTGAGCCGACAGGTAATGGAGGTTTCATTTCCTCTTGTTTTTGAGCAAAAGAAATAATTTATAGGGTACCTCAGACACTATAAAAACTATTGGCTGATTTGTTGTTTAACACAACATAGTACCACAGCGACTATAGTAGGGAAATAGACCCCATTTCGGCTCAACCTCAACGCCCGACCCCCAATTCGGCTCACAGGCGATAAACCCCATAAGCTTGCCTTTATTTGAACCTCGCATATGTTGACCATTAACGACTCCACGGGAAAGCCACCAAATATTTTACTCTAGTTCAGAAAAGAACCCCAAAATGGCTCATGAAGAGAGTAAGGTATATATAACTCTACAGGGAAACCAAAAATTCTAAGTGCCTTAACCTAACCTAACCCAACCTAACCTAACCTAACCCACCGAGTGAAAAAATTCCAAGTCCCTTAACCAAACCTAACATCTCCATTCAAATTCAGATAAGCAGCTGAAAGCACCCACAACAGTCACCGTTTCTCTGTCACTCACTGTCAGGTGCACAACATGTCATAACACGTGATAGTATGAATGCGAAAAGATTTCTAAACTCCATAACCTAACATAATGAAACTCTATGGAAGGTTGAACAATAAAAAATGAGGGTAATAAAAACCAATTATGACCATTCACATATTTTTATTACATAAACCGGTACACATTAACAAGTGTCAGATTCATGCTTTTCTCCCAAGACGCATTCAAAAACAATACCGCCACAAATCCTTATCACCAACCTCAACTGCTTAACACTTTTACAATAAAAAACCACAATCTTCTAAATTCATTATCTTGTACTGCTTGACATTTGTCCTCCGCCTGTGCCCTGTGCGGAACAGCCCCTCCTTTTCCGCTCATCCTAAGGAAGAGAAATAACGAGACTTAGAAGAACCGAACGCTTGCATGAAATAAAAAATAATTATATGATGTATATTAACATCAAAAAACGATTATTATCTTTTATTTAACGAATGCATACACTCCTTGTATGTGACAACCCGTTTACCACCAGAACTCCAATGAGAACATTTCGCCCTTTTGAAATACTTGAAATAGTATTCCGTCACCCACCTGTCATTACTTTCGAAATGACACGGTGAGAAGACAACGTTCATTAACGACAAAACTGGTTTCAACCCTCTATGACTCATACAGTGAATGAAGAAAACAGTGTAAAGACTGCACTTGTAATAATTATCTGGCTGTATCTGCCTTATGAACTGGCAAAGAGCAAATCCCGAATTTGCGCAGGGAAAAGTCGAGAAGTCACCTGAATAAATTTTAGGGTTTACACGTATACCATAACTGTCAAAAAAGAAGATTGTATCCCTAGGTGAACAGTCAATATAAAAACACCCAGTTTCCAACAACATCGATATTAGAAGTTGAAGGAAGAGTATTAGATATAAAAACTAACGGTTTATTTCTATTTGCAAATATTATGAACGTGCCCACTTCATCCGAAGCGAACACACTTAAATATTTAATAACACTCCCTTGCGAACCTTGTAAAGCAGTCTCAGTTTTTTTCGTATCCATCACTCCTAACCCCTAACATCACACTGAACAACTCTATCCAAATCAATTGTCAAAATACCCTTGGTGTCTCCGAACAATAAAATCATGCAAGGATAAGGTGCAACTGTTCCCAGCTTTATAGATATTCTCAAACTAGCTGAAATTTCGACCGGCATTGAATCTTCAACCTCTTACTTGACGAAGCTAAAACAATAGACAGCCCTTCCATTTTTAAAACTGTTGTAGGTGACGAGGTTATCATGACCACCTTCTATTGACTTCTGCATCTCGTAAAACAATTGCGTGACAGTATTAGGAAAATGACAGTTGATATTATACAATGTATTCCCATTAACAGTGATGTGCACGCTGTTCAAGTTGTATGCGCCAAAGTACAAACTATTGGCTGCGTGATTCCCTGAAAACATTTGCATACCAATCATAGCTAACGTAATCTTATCAGGTATACAGGTGTTGATCTATTAAAATGGAATCCTCATTCTGCCCAATAACATATGTTTTATATAAAGTCTTATCAAATATATATTGTATAGGGCTAACCACTCCAAAAAAAATGTCAAACTGGTAGGCACACACTTGCCAATGCAAAACCACTTAATATGCCTTCCCCTGTTGCAAACATTGATAAGACTCGGTCTAGAAGTCGACGTTATAAGAAAAGTTTACAAGTTCAAACAAGGATTTTATTTAAGGGAATACATCGCAGAGAATGCAGAGAGGAGAGCGAAAGAATCAGACTCTGACAATAGGAACACCATCAAAATCTTGATGAACGGTCTTTTTGGTGTGACCATTAAAAACCCTTTGAACTATTCCATCAGGACAGTTTTCACCACCGATGAACCTTCACTATTTAGAAATGTGTCTAAGCACACATACAAGTCCTTTGAAAGGTTGAACAATCAACGACACATTGTGAATCACTGCAGAGGGACCGTTACAGCGGAATCCGCAATCTATGTCGGGTTCAGCATACTGGACCTGGTTAAGGACATGTACACGTTCCGTCATGACATCCTTCAAAAACTGTATGGTGATAGAGTTAAGCTCCTGTACACTGACACTGACAGTTTGATCTTCTCCATGGAGACTGATAAACCTCACACACGAGACTGATAACCTCACACACGAATTGGATTTGAGCAACTTTCCCAAAACTCACAAAGTGTATGAAGACACTCGCAAGGGGGAACTCGGACTCGTCAAAGTTGAAACAGGCGTCGAACTTATCAGAGAGTGTATCGGTGTAAAACCCAAAGTTTATTCATATGAAACGCGAAACAGTCTGTGTAACACTTTAAAAGGGATTCAAAGATGTCGCCAAAAGACTATTAGTCATAGCCAGTACCGAGATGTAATTGAGAATAATGAGATCACTTACACCACGGATCACCAGAGGAAGGTAGCTCTATGTCCTTTAGAAGATAAGAGGTATTACATCACCCTTTATGAATCCCTTGCTTATGGTCACCCTCAGATCCCGGTGAATGAACGAGCGGGGGGAGCGGAAGGAGTTGATGAAGAAGAAGATGAGGAGATCCTGGCACCCCCACTGCCGCCACCGCCAATGCCACCGGTCGTGGCAAGCACATCCAAAGCCTCCCCCCATCCTTATGACTTTCAACCCCCCACTCCTTCACACTGCTTCCCCAAGATAAAAGGTTGTTCCAAAAGACAGAGAGTGGACAGCAAATTGGAGGTTGAGCAGCAGCAGCGTGTCCGATAACTACACCCTCATGCAAATTCTTGGGCGAAGTTGATGTTTCCTCCCCCTGCTAAGAAAAGTCGACTCAGTCTGAGTAGACGTGTCACACACTAAAATGTGTGCCTGTATATACAAATTTATCTATGAATTTATAGTTTAAATTATTGTGAGCAGTATTATGACTATGATTCATATCCTTGAATTATCTTTTTTTCTGATTAAGCAGATTTGATGAGGGCAATGACATTCTTGAAAAGTAGAAGTCATCATTTTGACTCTCCGTGGGAACAGTGGTCCTAAAGTGACAAGCTCATCTCAGCTTTGAAAAATGTTGATGCAACCTCTTTGGGTGGCACGATGTCGAAGGTCGCTGCCTAAGCAGAGCAGACCACGTCCTATGCCCGTGCATGAGTGAAAGCAGATATGCCTTTTAGAATCTGGTTTTGTGCAGATTCATGGGTGTGACAATGATCGGTACATGACGTCATGAACTTATGATGAAACTATGACGACACTTATTTGGGAGTGTCTTATGAATGAATTTGTGCTTGCATTTGTGCGAACTATTCCCCTACATGAAGGGAGAGTAAGTTACCTTAGATAGGTCAAGATGGCTACTTTGATTGTATTTTTGTCAAGATGGCTACTTTGATTGTATTTTTAATGAGTGTGTGATTAGTGTTGAATGGGTAAGCATACTTATTTTTTTAGCCAAAGTGTGACTTGACTTTGTATTTTGAATATTTGTTTCAAAGAGTCCTATTCCATTTCACCTTTAATATATATCATTTTGATTTATTTTCTTTTGCTTATGTATAATGTATTTTCCTATCTTCTCCATGCAGATCTGGCCTGTTTAGAAATGGGAACTTAAATGACCCGTGGTTTGGTGTTACTTATGACTGTGCTTTGACTTTTTCTAGTTTCATGACTAAACTAATGTTGGTTATTGTAGAGAAAGGGGTGAACAGATTTATTTTGATCCCCAGGGTTATTTGAGTTATTTGGATTTGAATCTAACCTGATTTATTTAGTTAATACTTTGCTCTTAAATAATTGTATTTTTATAGTTCACGAGTCTAATTTAATTACCTTACGTAATTGTGTGTGTGTGTGAGAGAAAGAGAGAGAGAGGAGAGAGAGAGAAAACGGATGTCACCTTCTGTGCCTTACTGCTCTAAGGCTATGCTACCAAAAATGCCTAGATCAGGTAAGCTTCCTTCTTTCCTCCTCTTAAGGGAGGAGGCAACAGTTTTGGTGGCAGATTAAATAGGCTGTTTTGAGTTACGTTTCTGGAGAGACTGGTTGTGAAAATGAATTACGATTTCAGACATTAGGTGGTAGGTGATAGGAATTAGTTAACCGTTGTTCTGGTACTGAGAAGAAGAGTTTTGATTAGGGTTCAGCATTTTTGCCGCCATGAGATGCCTTCGAGTATCTGTCACTCAGTTGAGTCTTGTAAGTGCATGGGTTTGCTAAAGTTCTTGCTGCTCAGGTACTAGATCGTGATCACACACACAAGTATATGTGTATTCACGTGTTTTTACATACGCGCAAATCATCATTATGGTGTTCTTTCATTGACAGCGTAAGCATTACAATTTTTTTTTATGCCCTTGTGTTTTTTCTCTTTCTCTCTGTGTATGAATCATTTTGGGTTTAAAGAAACAGTTCAGATCACCATATTTTTCCACCATAGAAGCAGAATGTGACAAGTCTTTTTTAATGGGTTGATCTTAGCACGTATTTAATGACTACGTATTTCTTTTTTTAATACATACGTATGCATATAAAGGTTTCATACTACATGTGTCTCAGTTCTCGAGGTGCTTAGATTGCTTTTTTTGGGGCCTTGGAGACAGTATCTCTCATGCATACACACTCAGCGTATTTTCCGTTGAGCAACCAGCTAGTGGGATCCAGGGGGTAACGGTATTGTCTAAGGGAGGGTGATTTTTTTTCTTTATATCGGGGTTAAGGCGGTGAGTAAATCCCTCCTCCTCCCCTTGTCTCCTATGTTTGGCTTTGAAAACAATAGTTCAATGGCGAGGCCTTGATATGAGAAAATCAACTGTTAGTTAGCGAGAGGAGATATTTTAAGCCCATAGGGTCTTTTGCGTAAAGAGGAAATTAATATGAAATGAATATGGTGCAAGCTTTTCTTGCGCTTTGGAGAATGCCTTAAACTATTTTAGAGATTTTTTATGATTATGAGATCAGATTTTGACCGCACCCATAATGTTCCCTGGATGGCAATTGTTAAGCAAGACAGAGTCGTCGTAGCTCCTGTTTCTTAGTTGTCCGGTCTACTTTTAGCCTGGTTGTTTTTTTTGGGGGGTTTTCTGTGATAGCCCTTAGAGTTTTGTTTTTTTATGGGTTCAGTAGACAATTGCTTGAAGCCTACATTAGTCACAGATGTTACAGGTGTCACAGTTAACAGTGCTATCAGCTTTTATTTTCCCCTTTTGGACGTTAGCCATAGTTGACGTAAGTTTTTTTTTTAACACGAGCGAATTTGAATTTCTTATTCTCTCTCAGAACAGTTTGTGTAGATTTTTAATATCTTAGTTCGTGACTTGGAATTATTTTTCGGGAATGCATTTATAGTTTCAGCCATTTGATGCTGCAGCGAGATTTAGGGGAGAATTTGTGCACTTTTGGATGTGTACATAATGGCACTACGTCTTTTTTTCTGGTTATTTTATGTTCCAGAAATTGGCCTCTTGCACAATACCCTTCTTGTGTGTTCAGTTTTTGTGATAGTGTTGCAGAGTCAATATCTGATGATGTGACAGTTTTTTTTTTCACTCCTTTTTCCCGAGTCCATGGCATATGTCGCAAGGTACGACAATTATATGGCACTTGTGCTTTTTTTTTTTTTTTTTTTTTTTTTTTAAGTTGTCGAGTGGTTTTTGGCAAATATTTTCAAGTGTCTATCACATGAGAATTTAATTTTTGCTCATGGTTGTTTTTGTGGCAAATTTGCCAGAGATAGGAAACTTGACCAAGTTTCTGATGGCCTGTTCCAAAGTGGATATGGGGAAGCTTTCGTTTAGAGACTTCGGGTTTGTGGTTTTGTTTGTAATGAATTATGGCTCACTGATGACTTTTTATAGAATTCCTTGGTAATTTTTTGGGAGCAATGATACTTTTTATTTTGCTGTTTTTGCCCTTTTCAGCAGTTATGCTAAACAGAGAGTTTACAGTTTTTGACGCCAATATGAGCTTCTTATGGATGCTTTTCGAGGTTATTTTTACTGGCACAGTTTTTAGAGTCCGATTATGAGGAGCATCAGAGGTATAATATTTTGACCATGTGGTATTTTGTTTTGTTGAAGATGCTCCAGAGTTTAGGCTCATGGTGGAAAGAGCTGTTTTAATACGCTGTTTTGGATTCAGTTATTTTTGCAGTTATTTTGATGCAAATCGAAATCTTTGTGAGAGAAGATATGTGGTAATATTTTCAAGTGTATGAGCTAAATGCTTGTGAGTCCATTTTTCGGAGACAGAGTATTTTTTATTACCCTGCTTGGAGGTATAACGATTTTTTGGGGTACTTGGTTTTTATTCCACGTGTGAATATTAGTGAAATGGAGGGGAATATATTTATCGACTGGGTGGTATTATTATTAGTATGGTGAAATGTGGGTGTTTGTTTTATATTATTATTTTTGTATTTTTTGGTGCCGAGTTTCTCCTAATGGCGAGTGAATTATGTTTATAATGCTGTTTTACCAGATGATGTTTATTTTGACCAAGTATATTGATTGTTCAGTTCAGTTCTCGAGACAGACATTTTCTTTTTGGTACTAGATGAAATCAGCGGAAAGCTGTTGTGAGTACTGTGTCTGCGAATTGTGGATGAATGCCGGATGTGGAATTGTCTTTTATTAATTTGGTGATTGATGACATGTGTTTGTCTATTAGTGATAGATAGTGGATTTTCAGGACTCTTATTTTGGTTACCCTTTGGCCTAAGTTTGGTTTATATTTGCCATGTTCTGTGGTTGAGCTGAGATCATTCAGTTCTTGAGTTTTGATGAAGCACGCCCTGCATTATGTGGCTGTTCTTCTTTTGAAGGCTGATACGGTGATAACGTTTCAGTGTTTGGCCGTTTTGCTGCAGATATGAGTCTGTATGCAAGTTATTTCTGAGTTGTCGCACGTGTCTACGTTGACAATATAACAGTTTTTATTCTGTTTGCGTGAAATATGATTTTGGTCCTGATTTATAGATTTTATTTAGTTTTCTGAGCATTTGCGATGACCTAGTATGCTGTCAGAGACTTTTTGATATTTGCATCTTGGATTCCTTTTTAATTTTGCGGTATTTTGGGCATTTTTTGCAACAGTGCTAGAGGATGGCATATATGTCTCATTTATTTTCTTTTTTTTTGGCTCATAAGCTAGAGAAGTTGCCGAGTCAAGTATGTGCGTTCAGACAACGTAATGTTGCAATTGGGGAATAACGTGTTCCTGATGGTTAATATTGGGAATGGGTTGTTATTTTTTTTTATAATTTGGGGCTTTATCTTTTTTTTCTCTCTCTCTATTCTTGGTCTCTTCAGTGAAATAAGGTGATATGTTTGGGTTCTTATTGGTTTTGTGAGTTAATGTGAATATCAGAGTTTGAGAGAACATTTTAGTGATAATTTGGTTATGGTTTTGGTACTTTTTTTTTTTTTCCCTGGGTAATTTATATTTAGACATGTGAGGAATGGTGAACACAGTAGTTTGTAGAGGTTTAGTGATTTCTCATTTTCCTAGTTTGGGGTGGTTTTGTGCTAATTGTGCATGGGGTTGACGAGTCTTTTTTATTATATTGTTGGAGAATTTTATATTCTCTGTACGGGGTTATAGTTAGTTTTTTTATATATATCACTAATAATGATTCATGATTTCGCGATCTTATGAGGTTTCTTCACAAATTTTAGTTAGGAATTACTTCAGTGGTTATATTAGCGGTGTTAATTGGGTAACGTTTAGTTAATATTTCTAAGAATTTTGAGGTCGTTATTTGACGGATGTATGTCTAGGGTTAATTCTTTTTCAATTGACTGGTGACATGACTGACATACTGAAACACTATAAACATCGTTCCCCTACGCCGGCAAGACGTCCGTCAGCTGCTGTTATATTTGGAAGAACTTGGAGGGGCAAAGATGTGTGCGACGCCGACATGCGAAAGAATCTACGAGTCTAAGAGGTTTTACGACGCCTTTGGACTATAATGGGCTGGTCGTCGTCAGTTGTCTTCCACTGGGAGACTTTTTGCTTTTCTACAGCGTGTTTCACGAGTCTGTGCACACACACACACACACACACACATATGCACGGGAGCGTCAAAAGTTCAAGATGGGAAAATATTATGTGATATGATAGACATTGTACTGCCAAAGACGTGCAGTTGTTTTTTATACTATTATGGTGTTTATTGAGCCGGCCAATGTGTATTTTTTTTATACATATAAGCTGTTTTGTATGAGCTATATCTAGGCAGGAGCTAGCCGAATTTTGGTGGCCGAGCAGTATTGTGAATAGGATTCGTATCCTTGAATTATCTTTTTTTTTCTGATTAAGCGGATGTGATGAGCAAAGACATTCTTGAAGAGTAGAAGTCATCATTTTGAATCTTCATGGAAACCAGTGGTCCTAAAGTGAAAAGCTCAGCTCAGCTTCGAAAAATGTTGATGCAACCTCTTTGGGTGGCGCGATGTCAAAGGTTGCTGCCTAAGCAGAGCAGAGCACGACCTATGCCCGTGCATGAGTGGAAGCAGATATGCCTTTTAGAAGCTGGTTTTGTGCAGATTCATGGGTGTGACAATGATCTGTATATGACGTCATGAACTTATGACGAAACTATAACGACACTTATTTGGGAGTGTCTTGTGAGTGAATTCGTGCTTGCATACATGCGAACTATTCCCCTACATAATGGGAGAGTAAGTTTTCTTAGATGGAGAACTATACAAAGTCGGCAAAGAGCCAGGATGGCTCCTTTGATTGTATTTTTAATTAGTGTGTGATTAGTGTTGAATGGGTAAGCATACTTATTTTTTTAGCCAAAGTGTGGCTTGACTTTCTATTTTGAATATTTGTTTCAAAGATGTGTTATTCCATTTCACCTTTGATTTATGTCATTTTGATTTATTTTCTTTTGCTTATGTAGATGTTTTTCCCTATCTTCTCCATACAGATCTGGCCTGTTTAGAAATGGGAACTTAAATGCCCCGTGGTTTGGTGTTACTGTGCTCTGACTTTCTCTATTATTATGACTAAACTAATGTTGGTTATTGTAGAGAAAGGGGTGGACGGGTTTATTTAGATCCCCAGGGTTATTTGAGTTATTTGGATTTGAATCTAACTTTTCAGTTAATCATTTTGTTAAAGAACCTGATTTATTTAGTTAATACTTTTCTCTTATATAATGTATGGTTTTGTTGTTCACGAGTCTGATTTAATTACCTTAGGTAATTGTGTGTGTGTGTGTGTGTGTGTGTGTGAGAGAGAGAGAGAGAGAGAGAGAGAGAGAGAGAGAGGAAACAGATGTCACCTTCAGTGCCTTACTGCTCTAAGGCTATGCTACCAAAAAAGCCTAGATTAGATAAGCTTACTTCTTTCCTCCTCTTGAGGAAGGGGGTAACATATGTAAAAATTTATAACGCATAAAGTCAATGCACAATCAAATTCATTTCTCTACAACCCTCACCTGTATGTAACGCACAGTTAAACGTTGCATCTGCTTAGTAGGTATTAATTGTAACCATGGAAACGGGTTCCTTCCAGGGAGAAATCTTAAACCTTTTCGCCGTTCCTGCACGAATTATCATAGCAGGTTTCAGCAACAGCGGAAAATCGATCCTGTGTCAGAACATAATTGAAATGTATGAGGCCAACTTTCACTGTATTTTATATTGTGGGGTGAGTGAACACCCTTTGGAAAGACATCACACCATAAGTGCTAAATTCAAAGTATCCAAAGAGATACTAAACCCGTTCGATTACACAGAAAGAGGAATGGAGGATGGAAAAGGTCTATTATTTGTACTGGACGACTGTTTTCTCAAAGCCAGTGACAATAAATTCGTCACCCAGGCATTCACTGCAGAACGGCATTCGGGCATAGCGGTGATTTTCATAACCCAGAATATGTTCCACTCGGGTAAATTCAGCAGGAACATCAGTCTCAATTGCTTCCATTACATCCTCATGAAGAACCATGACATTGGACAGATTGAAATATTGGGTAGACAGTTGTTTGGCCAGCGAAAGGGTGCGGAGTTTTCGGATATATATAAAATAGCTTTCACACATCACCAGTACGGTTATCTATTAGTGGACTTAACTCCGTCAGCACCCGAACTGTTACAGCTCAGAACGAATGTCCTCGGAGAGACCGGAATACCAAATCGCGTACAAATATGACTGAAGAACAGTTCCAACTGCTCAGGAATTTATATGAGAATGTAATGCAAAGAATGAGGACAGAAACATAACTAAAGTGAACGCCACAGGTTTTTTACCGGGCCAACCATCATACACCTTACATAAAACCACACACAAATGTTTCCTTAGGAGGAAAATCATATCTTCCAAACCTCGAGCTGTGGCCAGCACAGATCTGGCCGACATGTCAAAACTCGCTCCACACGATGAAGGTTATAAATATCTGCTATTCTTCTTCGACCAATTTTCGAAGTTTTCACGAATCCTCCCTCTGAAAAAAAAAAAAGATGGTGTCACAGTGTGCGATGCTCTGAAAGTGCTTTTAGAATCTAGTGATTTTTCAGGACTGTCCCGTCTGAACAGCGACTAAGGTAGGGAATATTATGACAAACACGTGAGGAAATATCTAAAAAGTAGGAACATGTTGTTATATAGTGTCTACTCGCAGGAAATTAAAGCTTCTATAGCTGAAAGGGCAATAAGAACCATTAAAAACCGAATATAAAGATACCTTACGCAGAAGAACACATTGAAATATATTGACGCTCTGCAGGACATAGTCGAAAGCTATAACAGCTCGCCGCACAAGGGTTTAGAGTATGTACAGTAATATGTAAATGTATATACAGGGTGTTCATAAAGTCCCAGTACCATTACAAGCAATAAATACTTGTAATGGTACTGGGACTTTATGGACACCCTGTATATATATGTATATATACATATTTGTGTGTATATATTCCAGTATTGCTGCCTCACTGCTGGGGTGTCATCACAGGGCCAGATCATTGCAGAGGGGTTTTGTTTAGCCATCAATGAGCGCCTTCCCTCTGCTCACTGGCGGTGCTCACCAAAGTAATAAGGTACTTCTTGTTGTCTTGCATCGCTCCAACTCTGAATTTATATGTATTCAGAATTTCTGAATGGAAACCAGTGAGATTTGTGGGTATATGGTCTCCTCCGATCCACTAAGTCCTGCATCCCTCCAGCGCTGAAGATCATAGTTAACACTTTTTAGAATTTCTTGAACAGGTTCCCGTTTTTGGTTCGTCATCTGAGGATCCCTCTAATAAACGTTGACAATCTCATCTTGCACAGAATCAGTTTATTGATGATCTTTTAATAACTACTTTCTCATTTTGCTTCATTTTCTTTCGTCTCTTGGAAAATCAAAATCGATCAAAAAATGTGGATTTGTATAGCGTTCATACATACAAACAAACAAACATGTTTTCTTTTACATGTATGTGCGTGTATTCTCTCCTCGTTGTTTTTACCTCGTGGCAGAATGCCTTCACGTAGGTGAACATGTCTTTGATGAGTGCGAGGTGGTCATCTGTGATTAGCAGTAGAGTGACCAGTTGGGGACATGATATGTTAGCCCCTTTCTAGCGAGATGCATAGTCCTTCGTTTTTTCTGATGTTTTCCCATGACCACTTCACACATTTTGTACACATAGATGTTAAGGTTGTTGTCTTTTTCCAGTGTCTTGAAGGAGTCGCTGTTCAGTGGCATGTCGAGCGTGTGTTTAATGCAGATCTGATTCGTTTTTTCACATCCCTGGTTAGGTTTTTTTACCTGGTGTGTTGTGGTTTTTCCTGAGTAGCACATACGCTTCTAGCGCTGTAATGATGCAGTTCTACCCAGATTTGATGTTGACGACTTGGCTGCCGCCCCTGACTCCCGCGGGATACCATTTCTCGCCACGAGATGTTGATTTGTACACTGTGTAGTAACGTGATGCGCCAACCCGAACCCTGGCTTAAGTTGAGCCTGTCTTCAAGGTTGCTCGCCACGCATTCAATAGCTTCATCTAGCGATTCGTACACTGTGTCCACCAATGTTAGCACAGGTGGCGTATTAACATAAAAAGAACCTGTTTCACGGGTGGTACCACTGCCACCCACCATTCTTTGCCTGGTGATGATGATGCACATGTATAACATGACAGAATTTATACCCCTCTCCTAGAGTGTTCGTAAGATGTCCTCGGCGAGCTGCGTTCTGTTAATTCTTAGCACTGTCGTCACGTCAATGTGCGTTCCTACTGCTGTTGAATAAGTGATAGTACTCACAATTCGTTTGGCTTCCTTTCCTTTCCTGTTAAGCAGCGTCTGCTGTTGTTTGACATCTCCTAATTGACAGTGACCTCCTTTCGGCAATGTTTCCCTTGCATTATCCCCATTCGGTAGAGCTGTGACAGCGTTCACGGTGGAACCTGCAAAAAATAGGAATAACAAGTAAGGAACTTACTAAAATAAACTGACTGTTTTATATGTAAATGTGGCGATGACAATGTACATTTTTTTTTACGTCTGTGAATTGCGCATGCGTCAATTTCAGACTTCATGCCATGCAAATAACATAGTGTGGTGGGGGTACATCAGATTCTGTCATTGGTGCCGTATTGCGCTGTTGACTTGCTGTAGGTATGGCAGTTAGCCGTATCCATTTACCAGTTTGCTAATCATACAGTAGTTGCCGTACACTTCCTATAGGTACGGCACTAGAAGATCAGCGACAGTAGTAATAATAGTCGAACTGAATTGTTTCGTTGAACATGTTCAATTCAAAATGTCAAAGTGAAGCACCATACTGTCATCACTAAAGCACCAAAACATTTTGACAGTAAATGAAAATATAAAAAAATTACAATAGTACTTAAACATACTTAGATTTTGACTATATACATGAAAAATTAAACTAAACTATCTGTGTACTTCAAATCTTTGAATCTCCTCTGAACCGTGTAATAATACATCAGTTTTCACCGAAAAACAACTGATATTTTCAGGTTTCAACGAGCTGAAAAAGGCAATAGACGTCTACGAAGAGTCAAACTTCCAGAAATTGTATATCCTTAGGTCACGAACGATCGAATCGGCCCTGAAAAGAGCTCCGAAGAGGAGATTCAAAGAAGATTTGAAGTGCACAGAAATCGTGCTCTGCTGTATTCATGGTGGTAAGGAAAACTACGAAAGTCGATCCTCTGTTAAACGGCCTAATCATTCGTAAGTAATCATCTAAATCAAGTCTATCCCATATTGGACGCACTGCTGACTGCTGCACCATTTTAATAGCTAGGCCTCAAATTTTCTTTGAATCTCCTCTCTTCGGAGCTCTTTTCAGGGCCGATTCGATCGTTCGTGACCTACGGATATACAATTTCTGGAAGTTTGCCTTTTCCAACTCGTTTGAAACCTGAAAACATCTGTTTTCGGTGAAAAATATGATATATTATTACACGGTTCACATTGCTCGGTCGCCATTGTCTTGCTGTCACTGGCATATCAGTGATAATGATATGCACAATTCACAGCCGTACCAATATCCAGTACGAATTCAGCACACGCTCTGCAAAATAATTTAGTTATCCCTTAGTATTTTCCCTATCTACTTACGTTTTCTTACTTGAAATAAATACACTAAGAAAGAAAATGATAGTATATCTACAGGCAGTCTTAAAAAAAATGTGTACTTTAGCAAGTTTTAAAGAACTTCCTATTCCTGTAACTCTAAAATATATTATTTATTCACCAAATAAGATTTAAGGGAAATGGCTAGGGTTAGATTTAAGTGAAGGATTTCGTTAGAAATACTTTAGTTCATGACAAGATACTAGTCAAACAAATTATTCTCGTTCTCTGTTTTACGTCCAGCAATGTTTCAGTTAATACCAGGGGACACTATAAAAATATTGTTTGAATAAAAGAGTATTAACATCCATAAAACGGATTATTCAAAGTTACTTGTACTTATTAATTTGCCTGTCAACCATTGTTTGCTACGAGATCACCTGCAGGGAGGTGCACATTTCATGATTATGTAGGGTGAGTCGCCTGCGTATTTATGCATATTATATATGTATGTTTCCATCAGCTAGAATGTATGTGCCCATTTACTCGGACAAACTTTTTTTAAAAAATTTACTTTTCCTTTAATAATCATAATAATAATAGTTCTCTGTATAAAAAAATATCCAAACCATAAACTACTTCACATTCCCATACAGAAGGATCATTAGCAGATCTAACTCCTTACGCACAGCGCATCTATGACTTTCACATTGCTTAAGTGGCTTGCTCTTCCTTGATATTGATACCCATACCAGTACCTTTGCAAAGACAACTATCCAGCGTTTTCTTGGTCTTTCCCTCATTTCTAATGCTTCAGAAGTGCTCACCGTTTTCAACAACCTGTCAACCTCCATTCATTCCACATGAACAAACTATCTCAAAATCTTCTGATTCATCCTCTCGCCTACACTGACTAGCTTAGCTGATATATATCACTCAATTTCTCACCCTATCATTTCTTCTTACGCCACTTTACTGTGCAAACACGTTATCCTCAACAGCTTCCCTCTTTTTTTTTCTTATAATTCGAATTCTACACCTACACTTCACTTCCATAAATAGCTGTTGCAACAGTCCTTATATGAAATTTCACCCTGCAAGATTCCATAGATGCTTTTAAGTTTTTTTCTAGTGTTATCCACATATCCAGCTGCGATTCTTGCTTCTATGAGGTATCTCTTCTTCAGCCTTACCACCTTTCTTCCACCCAATACTCATTGTCTATCTGCAAACATCAGCCTTTCCACATCTACTTTTACGATTTTTTTTTTTTTTCTTTTTACTACGACTAGCACTTACGCTTAAATCTCCTTTACTTTGGTTTGGGCATCTTGTTTCTCTCCATTTATAAAGACATTAAACAGTCATGGACATATAATAAACACTTGTCTCAGATCCTTATTCTAAAACACCTTTCTTTCCTATCATAAGAATTTTATTTGCTCCTATAGTCTTAGTTTAATAACTCCGCGCGTCCTGAACACCGTCCACACTGCTTTTGTATTCCTTCTACCATTAGCAGTTTTTTCTAGGTTCAGTCATGAGAAGTACATGAGAAGTACAGTTTGTTTTCCTTTACATTTCTTTGCCTGATTCCTTAGAGCACTTCCCTTGTCTGCCCTGCCAGCTTTCCTACATTCTCATTCGAAATCCACCGTAGGGGATAGTGCTATCAAGGTGCACTGTAGGCACTACTCAACGGCGAGATTTTCCTCCTGTTACACTTTTCAAAACTTCTTACTATTAATTTCCCTTTCAGCTCTGCATGACCTCAAAGATCACAGCCGCTCAGCCCTTGGCCTAAATTCTTTATTCCTTCTCAATCAAAATCTACTACGCACATCCTCGACAATACTAAGTAAAATTCTGCTCCTGTGATTCTTATAAAACGCCTTATATCCTTATATATATATATATATATATATATATATATATATATATATATATATATATATATATATATATATATATATATATATATAGTGTGTGTGTGTGTGTGTGTGTTTTATAACATACATTTTATTTTAGAAAAAAAAAAAAAAAAAACTATATAACAGCGTCTGGCTAGCAGAGGCTGTCTTTTGTACGTAACCTTAGCCGAAATGTCCGTCGTCCTAATTTCTTTTTTCAATATTTAGTTTGACGTCGGAGGCAAGCCGAACGAGGAACAGTTGTGCAAATTTACGGTAAGATTACAGTTATTGTTTTGTTCCATCACTTTTCTTTCAAATACATTTTACTTTATTATTATCACCAATTACAAGTGGGTTTGGTTATTGGCATTTGTGATACATTGAGAATTATGGGCGGTTCATAGTGCCTTGCTAAATTATTTCTGTGTTGCTTTACTAGTTACGTTGTAGGGATCTCACCGTATGCATCACATTATTGAGTTAAAAGTTAGTGATGTCTGGATATAGCTTTTTATTCTTGTGATAACATTTTGGTAGTGCTCGAATTTAATCATGGAAATAAATAGTTTAAATTATAAACCGTAAATAGGATATATAATATTATAATATATTTTTTATTGCGTATCCAAAAATCCAATATATACATTAAGAGGATCCATTTCATTGGAACTCATTCTATAAAGTCTAATCAATTTTATGCTGTCGCGATTTTGAAAGAAGCAGAGCATACCTAACATATGCATGTTTAAATACACACACATGCATATATATATATATATATATATACATATATATATATATCTATATATATATATATATATATATATATAAATGTGTGTCTATAAATATGTAGATATATGTGTATATATAATCACTTTTATATGTGATATATGCATGATGTTACTAACTACTGAATGAGATTTATGCCTTTCATGTTTATCGAGTAGCCCCGAACCTAGAATACTTCACTATGGTAACCTGGCTTCCAACTAAAAACATTTAGATGATATTCTGACAATAACCTCGCCTTCACACTAAGCTACAGTTAACTTCTTTTTTTTACGATAGGGGTCTCACATGTGGTATTTATGTCATTATTAAGTTACTGACACACAGCAGAATCTTAGTCGAGTTCGCCTATCGGCTAGTTAAATTTCCACATAAATTTCCTGCGATGGCAGCAGTGATCTCTTAACTTCTCGATTCCGTAACATTTTGGAGATGATGTCCGATGACGCTGAAATTTACTTGCCAATTGATGAGCATGAAAAAATTGTTTTTACGTAGTCACTGCTCGTCATGTCCAGCCGCATAGGTACAAGAGATTTACAGATTCTGGGTCAAATCCTCTGAAAATGAAAATTCTAAAGTTATTTAAGGGCATACTGCTAGCTTTAGTAACAGTCTGTAGTATCTCCCAAAGCCCAATTTGCATTTCGAAGTCATTCCTTAATGAATTAAAATAATTCTTCAAAGTATTCAGTCTATCGCCCAAGGAGTGCACTTACTTTAGACAGCTCTTCTCCATACACTTACCTTTATTTCTTTCATATACACAGCTTAAGAACAATTTTAGCTATACCCAAGTTTAAAAAATCTCATTCAAAATATATTACAAGACATTTATTTCGACAACAATGAAGAGTACATGAGTACCCACCACAAAACTGAGTAGTCATTTTATGTAGTTTTGTAGAATTATCCCTTGCTACTGGAGCAGCTTGTATGTCAGAGGAGGAAGGCAGAATGGAAGTAAATAGTTAGTCAGAAGTTTCATTTTCCACTGTTCCACTTTATCGTATTTCTTATTTGCTTATCGTGTTAGTTTGACCAAAAGTTTGATATAAACATTGATTTCTCAGTATGCTAATCTTTCTTATTAGCATAGAAATAATACCTAGCGTCAGTGACGCCTCGCCTCTCTCTCTCTCTCTCTCTCTCTCTCTCTCTCTCTCTCTCTCTCTCTCTCTCTCTTCCAGTCCGCACACACAAAACACAAAAGGTCGCAGTATTCTTATATACGCGTAAGTGCGTGCACTCTTTTTTTTTAAATTTTATCTATATATTTTTATTTAAGATGACAAGGAAAAAAAAAACCTGTGCGCTTTCTCCTTGGACACGACGGCAAAGCCTCGCCAAACGAACGCGCTGATCCAAGTCCCTCTTAACAACACTCTTGTAGCATTAAGAGCTTAAAGGCCCCTCGCTTTCTGCTCGCGATCGGCGCTACGTTTTGTATCATCTTCTATAACTGCGATGACCTTATCGTCCATTTCCATCTGTTTCTTCTCATTTGCTTGCATTAGAACAGTACTCATGATGCAGTTTTCATTTGTATGCATTTTATGTTTAATTTCCTATGCATTTTCTGTATGTTTTACTTCAGTATTGTTGTTGAGGCGGGCCTGGCTCTCTCTCTCTCTCTCTCTCTCTCTCTCCTCTCTCTCTCTCTCTCTCTCTCTCTCTCGTGCGTATGTATTTCCAATGATACTATGAGCCCTGCTCCATCAGAGCAGAGGACATCATCCGTAATCCGTTGATAGCATCCATCATGCTTTCATCTAAAAATACTGTTTCAGCTCATCACGCGCTCCACATGCTCGATGGCTTATAGATATATAAACGCGTCATACTGTCGATTCCTTTAACGGTACACAATAGACTTCGAAGGTGTATATAGGCTGCACTTTGTTACTGTT
Source organism: Macrobrachium nipponense (assembly GCF_015104395.2). NCBI lineage: Eukaryota > Metazoa > Arthropoda > Malacostraca > Decapoda > Palaemonidae > Macrobrachium > Macrobrachium nipponense. Next base: position 44,034,960 of record NC_087204.1, read on the forward strand.
CTTATTATGGTTAAAGGTGTTAAACAGGATGTATTTGACCTTTATTATTATTATTATTATTATTATTATTATTATTATTATATTATTATTAGTTTTGTCAGTCCAAACTGGACTTATACCAATGTGTGGTATTGTTCGCTGCTAAAACAAAGTAGTATCCACAACTATTTAGACCCTCCTGGTCCTGAACAGTCCCAAAGGATTGCGTTGTTAGTCCAGGCTCTTTCTCTTGATCTTAGTTGACGCTGATAGCCATTTATAGGTAATCGACTAATGGGTGGCAAATGGGCACAGCACAGCGGACTTCCAAAGAGGGTATTGTATTACAAAAATAGTTTGTGTATAGCTTTTTTAAGTGTTAACTATGATATATGGATCAAAACTGGCATTCCCGTCAACTACACGTATAGTGTTTTCAAAGTCACCCAAATTTCGATGGGTCATAACTAAATAGCAATTTTGTAATGTAAACTAGAACAAAATAACAATTGTGATACCGAAGCTATCGCCGCGTAAAAAGAGGAAGGGCCGCATTTGTAAGCACAATTCATTGATCAGCGAATAAAATTCCCATTTGGGAGCTCTGGTCATTCGTAATCTCCTTCCTCGTGTACCCCCGATCTTTCCATTTATTCCGGTCTCAGTCCAGCACGGTGTTAGTCTCTTAGATTTAAAAAACGTCACGAAACATTTCAAAATAGTTCCACTGACACCATATGTTACTGCATGCCTGCAGAGGCGAATCTTAATCTAAAAATTCGGTAGATTTACGTGCGCATTCATACAGCTTTTATTTCATATTTTATGCTTGCATACATCTACACAGAGTACATCACAGATGTATATGTGAAGGGGGAGTCTGCACGGAGTGTTGACAGCAGAGTAAAACCGTAAAAATTAGTTGTCTACGGTCTTTGTTCAGAAAAACAAGAAAAAATTAAGTAGAAAATGAGTTAAAATCTATAACAAATGAAAAATAATGTTAGAGGAGAGATGTAACTCTTAAGCATATAAACTGCTCAAAAGTCTTGGACGAGGTCTTATGAATAATGGCAAACAGTATATCGTAGCAGGATAAGGTTATGATGATTGGAAGTTACCAGAGAGAGTACGAATGACTTGCTGTAGAAGTAAGTGAACGGAGGAAAAACTTCTTTCAGTAAATAAGAAAGGCTTTTTAAGAAAAGGCACAAGACCTTTATAGAAATCACGGCGTACATAGTTCAGCGTGTAACTGCTTCTGTGAAGTTGATGTGTCAGCACTTCTTATGGGGAAAGAAAATGAAGTTATATTAGTGTAAAAAAAAAAAACGAGCTATGAAAAGGTTGAAAAAGAGTTAATTCTTATCCTTATTGTAGCCTCTAATTAGTTAAAGTTGGTTCAAATGTCAAGTCTTACCTATCCATAAAGCGTATAACCCATTGCACTGCCTGACTCCTTATCTTAAACTGTCTCGGATTTTACTTTTGTTTTTAGAAGGAACTTTCTTTGCCAAGTTACACGTAGCTGAATCTGAATCCAAGTACAGGTCTTCGCATTTTGCCGGAAATTATATTTTTTTCTTTGTACAGCTACGCCAACCATGCATGTCCATTACCCTGAAAGCATTCGTGGATACAAGTCACGGCCTACCGTGGGTCCTCGATGTTTCCAAAACCCAAGGACCAGGTTCAAATCTCGCCTGCGCAACTGCACTTATTAGTTACAATTGCCTTTTGAGTTACGTTTATCCCAAGTATAGTGAATTCGATATTGAACGATATATATATATATATATATATATATATACTATATATATATATATATATATAGATATATATATATATATATGTGTGTGTGTGTGTGTGTGTATATATATATATATATACATATATATATATATACATCGAGCTACAAATGTCCTTTAATATCTAATTCACTCTACCTCGGAATTAATATATTTTCATATATGCTTAACCGAAGGGGAATTTATTAGGCGATAACAGAATTGGTGGCGCCCAGGCGCGAGCCTTGGACACCACACAAATCCAGGAACGTCAGTGAAGCTTTTACCGACTCCACCACCGCAAGAGGTGGTGGAGTGGGTAAAAGCTTCACTGACGTTCCTGGATTTGTATGTGTCCTGGGTGCATATTCCCGAAGTGCACTGAGCGTTTGGCCAGACTCCGGCCCTACAGCCACTGTGGGCGGAGATATTCACCTCTCCTAGCAGACAACTCATTTCGTTCCGCCTTACTGCCTTCGTTCCCCTCCGTCATTAGCTTATTTTGTTGTTTTTATTATTTTTATGTTGTGTAAATATGAAATTGTGATTTTACGATAGCAATATGCATAGTTGTTATATAAATCAATGTTATTCATAAATTTATTGTAATATGCTGCGAGTTTCGTTTCCTGAACCCGAAGTTTTGTTTACATTTGTCAGCTGATGTGGCCTAACTTTAGTGGGCGGAGACATCTCTCTTCCTTGCAGACGACGGATGGACGCATTTTGCATTTCGCTATGCCATACTGGCCCTGCCCTCTTCATTTTTCTCTCAGTCATTAGCTTATTTTGTTATGTTTTTATTATTTTTATTCATGTTAGGCTTTTACATGCTGCCATCTTTGGTCTTTACGTACTACTCACTCGATATGCGTTCACTTGTCCTGAGGTGTGACGTCACGAGGTTACGAAATGCTGAAGCTAATTTGGCCCCATATATATATATCATAGTATATATATATATATATATATATATATATATATATATATATATATATATATATGTATATATATATATATATATATATATATATATATATATATTATATATATATATATATATATATATATATGTATATTCACACCTCAGGACAGTATTTTCCAAAATAAACAAGTTGAATATATATGTATATATATATATATATATATATATATATATATATACATATATATATATATATATATATATATATATATATATATATATATATAGATACACATCCCCTTTTTTCATACCCTCTCATTTGTTACAACTTTCGGATGACAAGTATCGTATAGGTTCTAGGAACTGCACGAGCTGAATTGGAATCTGAACGCGTCTGAGTTTCAATTTATTTAGCACTTATAAAGTGAGAATATACTGGACTATATATTTTAGGTAAAATCTGTAAAGCTGGAAAATATAACTGGTTCACTTGTGTTAGACCTGAGCCAATACTTATAAAACTGAAAAGACTGTTGGTCAATTTATACTAATGTCCGAGCTAATAGTTGTAAAGTGAAAATATATTGGTTAATTGATACTTACAATTAAGCTAGTAATACTTATAAGTGAAAATATATTGCTCAATTTATACTTACAATTAAGCTAATAATTATAAAATGAAAGTGGTATAGGTCGATTTATACTAAAACCAGAGCTAATACTTATAAAGTAAAAATGTATGGGCCAATTTATACTCAAGACTGCCCTGATACTTATAAGTACAAATATATTTGTCTATTTACATTAAACCATGAGCTAATGCTAGTAAAGAGAAAATATGCTGATCAATTCGCAATTCTAACATTAACACTTTTAAATTGAAAATATCTTAACCATATCATACTGAAGTATGAGCAGATACTGATAAAATGTCGACAGTACATCCTGCCCTAAAAAAAATTCCAGTAGGAACTGAGAGGCAAAATATCAAATTGATATTTTTGTAACGATATATCAATAATAAATTTACATTCTAATTAGCTTTCTCATTTATGACTTAAATCGTGAATCAGTTGTCAGCTATTTTCTACTAAAAATAGTTCACATAGATATGTGTGTGTGTGTGTGTGTGTGTGTGAAGATTGGCTGCAGGGTGTTCAGAAAGTCCCTGAAGACTGCATAGAATTCCTTTCTTCTGAATGGCTCCAGGGTGCTCAGAAGGTCCCCGAGGACTGCACAGAAATTCCTCTCTTCTGAAGACCGAAGCAGCTCTCGTGGAGCCCAAAATGACTCCGGACCCAGACACAATCAACTGTGTCCGGGGATCAGCAAGCGTTCCCGAAGACAGCAATGACGCAAGAATCCCAGCAGAATCCAGAAACGTCACGCGTCTTTTTTTAAAAATTAATGATAAGTCAGAGAGAGAGTTGATTTATAACAAACAAAGATGTTTCTAAGTTTGCTTACAGTTGTGCTTGCACAGTGCTTTGAATTCGCGGTTCATCAAGTCCCCCGCGAGATTATGTGGTTTTTGTTTGCCATACCTGTTGTGCTATTCACTGAAGTATTTATACTTCGAGGATTTGGCATTAGTATGGTTCGGTTCTTTGTCGATTTCTCGGCCTTGGACAACCCTGGCTGTCTTGAGGAGGCTGGAAATCTAGAGATCCAAGTTGTTCATTCTGAGATTGACGAACTCGATATTTCGGATAACGAAGAAGACAACGCTTCGGATAATGAAGAAGACAGTCAGTCAGACTGCGAAGATGATGACAGTTCGGATAGTGAAGAAGAATCACCGCATTTGGATACTAGTCGAAAGTTCGAGGAAGTAATCATGAAGAATGAAAATGCCTTTTTAAGGTTTGAAAAAGAGAGGTTAGAGAAAGACCAGCTGATAAATGAATTAGCACGGAAGGTAAAGGCCCTGACTCAAGGAAGGATGAAGATGAAAAACACATAAGAGAACTCGAACTGTTGAACAAAGAAAAGGACACACAAATCCATTTAATGTCCGAAGAAATGCAAATATTGAAAAGCAAAATTATAGAAAAGGCGAAGGTAACCGAAGTGCAAATGAAAGAGAGAGAAGAGAAGGACCAGAAGCTGATCATTTTGGAAAACACAGTCGTAGTTCTCGAGATGGAGAAGGAGACGTTGCATCGAGATCTACAGCTAAGAGAAGAAGGCAGGATAGAAATGCAAGTCAGGATAACCGAGCTAAATGAGGACTTGCAAAGCCTTCGCAAAGAGAACAGAAGGAAAGAGAAGACCATTGAAAGTCTGAAGAAGGAAAGCGAGCAGAAGACCTCCAAGATCAGCGACTTAGAGGACGGGTTACAAGTCCTTGTCGCTGAGAAACAGATGGCCCAAGAAAATGTGAAACAGCTCCACCCCAAGTGTAAAGCCGAATTAGTTTGAGAAAAAGGAGGACTGGAAAAGCTGAAAGAGGAGAACTTGCAGAAAGATAGAGAGCTCCTCCGACTGGAAAATGAGTGCACCCTCAAGCAAATGGAAGTCATCCGTTTGCAGAAAGCATCTCAAACTGTTGTAGCAGAAAACCGACGGCGGAAATGGAAAGCTGAATGAAATAAGAAGGAAGGAAAGTTCAACTTGAATTTGAATTGGCTGAAGCGAAGGAGGAATTAGAGACGACGGAGTTTGAAAAGATGGAGGCAATCTTGGAACTCGAAAGCCTCCAGGAAGAGACCTTGGCCAAGGACACGAAGATCAGAGGCTTGGAAACTAAAGTAAAAATGCTTACAGGAGAAGAGAAGCGTCAAGGAATGAAGGCTCCCATATCTGAGAGGAAGCTGAGAGAAAAAGACTTCGGATAAAGCTCGATGTCTAGGAAGCCCCAGATCAACAGCGAAGCTCTCTCCCGACAAATTGACAGCCTCGACAAAAAACTTCGCCAAAATCAAGGAATTTGCAGCCAACCTCCGAAAACTGGAGCAAGAGGCGAAGATGTTCCGAGAGCTCTACAGGGAAAACGCCGTTACGTAAAGGGTGCACACAAAGGAACCTCGGCATTTTTAGGGAGAACTGGTGGTTTGCTTGGAGAAGAAACAAGCTGTTGGGAACAGAACAGGCTGACTTTTGTGAAGGAAATCACTCCTGGATGTAGTTGTGGAAGCAGCTCTGAGCGGTGGACAGACTACAGCGGCTAGTGGACTGGCAACAAGTGCCCGAAGAGTGGATTGTTGTGCATCCCTTCTCCAAGATTGGACTGTGGTGCACCCCCTCTCTCTCTGCCACATGATACCCAATCGGGAATGGGTATCAATGCTAAATCACATGCGTGGAAGGAACCTCTGGCGCGGCGTAAGAACCCGTAAGTTCATGCTAACTACATATGTGAATTGGGTTATGCATTGCATATTGAA